>NC_140445.1:12397002-12709502 GCF_963576455.1 Neolamprologus multifasciatus
TTCCCCCATTCAAATGCATGTAATCGTAGGAAACGCACTGTCTTGACTCAATAAAGCGTTTTTGTACAACTTCATAAAAATAGCTGTGAGTGTTGATAGAAGAAGCATACACACATATTTACGGCGTTATCTTATACAATTCAAGATCCCCGTGCTGGGCAAACAGGTATTGAAGCTGTTTGAGCTAAGATTTTCAAGTTATTCACATAATGAAAACCTATACTTTGTTTCGGCCGAATCCCCCCATTCAAATGCATGTAATCGTAGGAAACGCACTGTCTTGACGAAATAAAGCGTTTTTGTACAACTTCATATAAATAGCTGTAAGTTTTGATAGACGACTCAGACACACATATTTACGGCGTTATCTTATAGAATTCAATATCCATCCCCGTGCTGAGCAAACAGGTTTTGAAGCTGTTTGAGCTAAGATTTTCAAGTTATTCACATAATGAAAACCTATACTTTGTTTCGGGCGAATTCCCCCATTCAAATGCATGTAAACGCACTGTCTTGACGAAATAAAGCGTTTTTGTACAACTTCATATAAATAGCTGTAAGTTTTGATAGACGACTCAGACACACATATTTACGGCGTTATCTTATAGAATTCAATATCCATCCCCGTGCTGAGCAAACAGGTTTTGAAGCTGTTTGAGCTAAGATTTTCAAGTTATTCACATAATGAAAACCTATACTTTGTTTCGGGCGAATTCCCCCATTCAAATGCATGTAAACGCACTGTCTTGACGAAATAAAGCGTTTTTGTAGAACTTCATATAAATAGCTGTAAGTCTTGATAGAAGAAGCATACACACATATTTGTGGCTTTCTCATATACAATTCAAGATCCCCGTGCTGGGCAAACAGGTTTTGAAGCTGTTTGAGCTAAGATTTTCAAGTTATTCACATAATGAAAACCTATACTTTGTTTCGGCCGAATTCCCCCATTCAAATGCATGTAATCGTAGGAAACGAACTTTCTTGACGAAATAAAGCTTTTTTGTACAACTTCATATAAATAGCTGTAAGTCTTGATAGAAGAAGCATACACACATATTTGTGGCTTTCTCATATACAATTCAAGATCCCCGTGCTGGGCAAACAGGTTTTGAAGCTGTTTGAGCCAAGATTTTCAAGTTATTCACATAATGAAAACCTATACTTTGTTTCGGCCGAATTCCCCCATTCAAATGCATGTAATCGTAGGAAACGAACTTTCTTGACGAAATAAAGCGTTTTTGTACAACTTCATATAAATAGCTGTAAGTCTTGATAGAAGAAGCATACACACATATTTGTGGCTTTCTCATATACAATTCAAGATCCCCGTGCTGGGCAAACAGGTTTTGAAGCTGTTTGAGCCAAGATTTTCAGGTTATTCACATAATGAAAACCTATACTTTGTTTCGGGCGAATTCCCCCATTCAAATGCATGTAATCGTAGGAAACGCGCTGTCTTGACGAAATAAAGCGTTTTTGTACAACTTCATATAAATAGCTGTAAGTCATGATAGAAGAAGCATACACACATATTTGTGGCTTTCTCTTATACAATTCAAGATCCCCGTGCTGGGCAAACAGGTTTTGAAGCTGTTTGAGCTAAGATTTTCAAGTTATTCACATAATGAAAACCTATACTTTGTTTCGGCCGAATTCCCCCATTCAAATGCATGTAATCGTAGGAAACGCACTGTCTTGACGAAATAAAGCGTTTTTGTACAACTTCATATAAATAGCTGTAAGTCTTGATAGAAAAAGCATACAATTGTAGGAAACGCACTGTCTTGACGAAATAAAGCGTTTTTGTACAACTTCATATAAATAGCTGTAAGTTTTGATAGACGACTAAGACACACATATTTACGGCGTTATCTTATAGAATTCAACATCCATCCCCGTGCTGGGCAAACAGGTTTTGAAGCTGTTTGAGCTAAGATTTTCAAGTTATTCACATAATGAAAACCTATACTTTGTTTTGGGCGAATTCCCCCATTCAAATGCATGTAAACGCACTGTCTTGACGAAATAAAGCGTTTTGTACAACTTCATATAAATAGCTGTAAGTCTTGATAGAAGAAGCATACACACATATTTGTGGCTTTCTCATATACAATTCAAGATCCCCGTGCTGGGCAAACAGGTTTTGAAGCTGTTTGAGCCAAGATTTTCAAGTTATTCACATAATGAAAACCTATACTTTGTTTCGGCCGAATTCCCCCATTCAAATGCATGTAATCGTAGGAAACGCACTGTCTTGACGAAATGAAGCGTTTTTGTACAACTTCATATAAATAGCTGTAAGTTTTGATAGAAGAAGCATACACACATATTTACGGCGTTATCTTATAGAATTCAATATCCATCCCCGTGCTGAGCAAACAGGTTTTGAAGCTGTTTGAGCTAAGATTTTCAAGTTATTCACATAATGTAAACCTATACTTTGTTTCGGGCGAATTCCCCCATTCAAATGCATGCAAACGCACTGTCTTGACAAAATAAAGCGTTTTTGTAAAACTTCATATAAATAGCTGTAAGTTTTGATAGACGACTCAGACACACATATTTACGGCGTTATCTTATAGAATTCAATATCCATCCCCGTGCTGGGCAAACAGGTTTTGAAGCTGTTTGAGCTAAGATTTTCAAGTTATTCACATAATGAAAACCTATGCTTTGTTTCGGGCGAATTCCCCCATTCAAATGCATGTAATCGTAGGAAACGCACTGTCTTGACGAAATAAAGTGTTTTTGTACAACTTCATATAAATAGCTGTAAGTTTTGATAGACGACTCAGACACACATATTTACGGCGTTATCTTATAGAATTCAATATCCATCCCCGTGCTGAGCAAACAGGTTTTGAAGCTGTTTGAGCTAAGATTTTCAAGTTATTCACATAATGAAAACCTATACTTTGTTTCGGGCGAATTCCCCCATTCAAATGCATGTAAACGCACTGTCTTGACGAAATAAAGCGTTTTTGTACAACTTCATATAAATAGCTGTAAGTTTTGATAGACGACTCAGACACACATATTTACGGCGTTATCTTATAGAATTCAATATCCATCCCCGTGCTGAGCAAACAGGTTTTGAAGCTGTTTGAGCTAAGATTTTCAAGTTATTCACATAATGAAAACCTATACTTTGTTTCGGGCGAATTCCCCCATTCAAATGCATGTAAACGCACTGCCTTGACGAAATAAAGCGTTTTTGTAGAACTTCATATAAATAGCTGTAAGTCTTGATAGAAGAAGCATACACACATATTTGTGGCTTTCTCGTATACAATTCAAGATCCCCGTGCTGGGCAAACAGGTTTTGAAGCTGTTTGAGCTAAGATTTTCAAGTTATTCACATAATGAAAACCTATACTTTGTTTCAGGCGAATTCCCCCATTCAAATGCATGTAATCGTAGGAAACGCACTGTCTTGACAAAATAAATCGTTTTTGTACAACTTCATATAAATAGCTGTAAGTCTTGATAGAAGAAGCATACACACATATTTGTTGTGTTATCTTATACAATTCAAGATCCCCGTGCTGGGCAAACAGGTTTTGAAGCTGTTTGAGCTAAGATTTTCAAGTTATTCACATAATGAAAACCTATACTTTGTTTCGGGCGAATTCCCCCATTCAAATGCATGTAATCGTAGAAACGCACTGTCTTGACGAAATAAAGCATTTTGTACAACTTCATATAAATAGCTGTAAGTCTTGATAGAAGAAGCATACACACATATTTACGTCGTTATCTTATACAATTCAAGATCCCCGTGCTGGGCAAACAGGTTTTGAAGCTGTTTGAGCTAAGATTTTCAAGTTATTCACATAATGAAAACCTATACTTTGTTTCGGGCGAATTCCCCCATTCAAATGCATGTAATCGTAGGAAACGCACTGTCTTGACGAAATACAGGGTTTTTGTACAACTTCATATAAATAGCTGTAAGTTTTGATAGACGACTAAGACACACATATTTACGGCGTTATCTTATAGAATTCAATATCCATCCCCGTGCTGGGCAAACGGGTTTTGAAGCTGTTTGAGCTAAGATTTTCAAGTTATTCACATAATGAAAACCTATACTTTGTTTCGGGCGAATTCCCCCATTCAAATGCATGCAAACGCACTGTCTTGACGAAATAAAGGGTTTTTGTACAACTTCATATAAATAGCTGTAAGACTTGATAGAAGAAGCATACACACATATTTACGGCGTTATCTTATACAATTCACTATCCATCCCCGTGCTGGGCAAACAGGTTTTGAAGCTGTTTGAGCTAAGATTTTCAAGTTATTCACATAATGAAAACCTATACATTGTTTCGGACGAATTCCCCCATTCGAATGCATGTAATCGTAGGAAACGCACTGTCTTGACGAAATAAAGCGTTTTTGTACAACTTCATATAAATAGCTGTAAGTCTTGATAGAAGAAGCATACACACATATTTACGGCGTGATCTTATACAATTCAAGATCCCCGTGCTGGGCAAACAGGTTTTGAAGCTGTTTGAGCTAAGATTTTCAAGTTATTCGCATAATAACTAACTAATAAGTAACCACCTATACATTAAATTACATTTTCTACAAATAACCATTGATATTCAAAAATAAACCGCAAACATCTTACCTGTCAGCCAGACCACCCAGCCTAACTCAGAAGACACTCGTTTTACACGAAATCTCACGCACACTTTGCCTATACTTTGTTTCGGCCGAATTCCCCCATTCGAATGCATGTAATCGTAGGAAACGCACTGTCTTGACGAAATAAAGCCTTTTTGTACAACTTCATATAAATAGCTGTAAGTCTTGATAGAAGAAGCATACACACATATTTGTGGCGTTATCTTATACAATTCAAGATCCCCGTGCTGGGCAAACAGGTTTTGAAGCTGTTTGAGCTAAGATTTTCAAGTTATTCACATAATGAAAACCTATACTTTGTTTCGGCCGAATCCCCCCATTCAAATGCATGTAATCGTAGGAAACGCACTGTCTTGACGAAATAAAGGGTTTTTGTACAACTTCATATAAATAGCTGTAAGACTTGATAGAAGAAGCATTCACACATATTTGTGGCTTTCTCTTATACAATTCAAGATCCCCGTGCTGGGCAAACAGGTTTTGAAGCTGTTTGAGCTAAGATTTTCAAGTTATTCACATAATGAAAACCTATACTTTGTTTCGGGCGAATTCCCCCATTCAAATGCATGTAATCGTAGGAAACGCACTGTCTTGACGAAATAAAGCGTTTTTGTACAACTTCATATAAATAGCTGTAAGTCTTGATAGAAGAAGCATACACACATATTTACGGCGTTATCTTATACAATTCAAGATCCCCGTGGTGGGCAAACAGGTTTTGAAGCTGTTTGAGCTAAGATTTTCAAGTTATTCACATAATGAAAACCTATACTTTTTTTCGGGCGAATTCCCCCATTCAAATGCATGTAAACGCACTGTCTTGACGAAATAAAGCGTTTTTGTACAACTTCATATAAATAGCTGTAAGTCTTGATAGAAGAAGCATACACACATATTTGTGGCGTTATCTTATACAATTCAAGATCCCCGTGCTGGGCAAACAGGTTTTGAAGCTGTTTGAGCTAAGATTTTCAAGTTATTCACATAATGAAAACCTATACTTTGTTTCGGGCGAATTCCCCCATTCAAATGCATGTAATCGTAGGAAACGCACTGTCTTGACGAAATAAAGCGTTTTTGTACAACTTCATATAAATAGCTGTAAGTCTTGATAGAAGAAGCATACACACATATTTGTGGCGTTATCTTATACAATTCAAGATCCCCGTGCTGGGCAAACAGGTTTTGAAGCTGTTTGAGCTAAGATTTTCAAGTTATTCACATAATGAAAACCTATACTTTCTTTCGGGCGAATTCCCCCATTCAAATGCATGTAAACGCACTGTCTTGACGAAATAAAGCGTTTTTGTACAACTTCATATAAATAGCTGTAAGTCTTGATAGAAGAAGCATACACACATATTTACGTCGTTATCTTATACAATTCAAGATCCCAGTGCTGGGCAAAAAGGTTCTGAAGCTGTTTGAGCTAAGATTTTCAAGTTATTCACATAATGAAAACCTATACTTTGTTTCGGGCGAATTCCCCCATTCAAATGCATGTAATCGTAGGAAACGCACTGTCTAGACGAAATACAGGGTTTTTGTACAACTTCATATAAATAGCTGTAAGACTTGATAGAAGAAGCATACACACATATTTGTGGCTTTCTCTTATACAATTCAAGATCCCCGTGCTGGGCAAACAGGTTTTGAAGCTGTTTGAGCTAAGATTTTCAAGTTATTCACATAATGAAAACCTATACTTTGTTTCGGGCGAATTCCCCATTCAAATGCATGTAATCGTAGGAAACGCACTGTCTTGACGAAATAAAGGGTTTTTGTACAACTTCATATAAATAGCTGTAAGTCTTGATAGAAGAAGCATACACACATATTTACGGCGTTATCTTATACAATTCACTATCCATCCCCGTGGTGGGCAAACAGGTTTTGAAGCTCTTTGAGTTAAGATTTTCAAGTTATTCACATAATGAAAACCTATACTTTGTTTCTGGCGAATTCCCCCACTCAAATGCATGTAATCGTAGGAAACGCACTGTCTTGACGAAATAAAGCGTTTTTGTACAACTTCATATAAATAGCTGTAAGATTTGATAGACGACTCAGACACACATATTTACGGCGTTATCTTATAGAATTCAATATCCATCCCCATGCTGGGCAAACAGGTTTTGAAGCTGTTTGAGCTAAGATTTTCAAGTTATTCACATAATGAAAACCTATACTTTTTTTCGGGCGAATTCCCCCATTCAAATGCATGCAAACGCACTGTCTTGACGAAATAAAGCGTTTTTGTACAACTTCATATAAATAGCTGTAAGACTTGATAGAAGAAGCATACACACATATTTGTGGCTTTCTCTTATACAATTCAAGATCCCCGTGCTGGGCAAACAGGTTTTGAAGCTGTTTGAGCTAAGATTTTCAAGTTATTCACATAATGAAAACCTATACTTTGTTTCGGGCGAATTCCCCCATTCAAATGCATGTAATCGTAGGAAACGCACTGTCTTGACGAAATAAAGCGTTTTTGTACAACTTCATATAAATAGCTGTAAGTTTTGATAGACGACTCAGACACACATATTTACGGCGTTATCTTATACAATTCAATATCCATCCCCGTGCTGGGCAAACACGTTTTGAAGCTGTTTGAGCTAAGATTTTCAAGTTATTCACATAATGAAAACCTATACTTTTTTTCGGGCGAATTCCCCCATTCAAATGCATGCAAACGCACTGTCTTGACCAAAATAAAGCGTTTTTGTACAACTTCATATAAATAGCTGTAAGACTTGATAGAAGAAGCATACACACATATTTGTGGCTTTCTCTTATACAATTCAAGATCCCCGTGCTGGGCAAACAGGTTTTGAAGCTGTTTGAGCTAAGATTTTCAAGTTATTCACATAATGAAAACCTATACTTTGTTTCGGGCGAATTCCCCCATTCAAATGCATGTAATCGTAGGAAACGCACTGTCTTGACGAAATAAAGGGTTTTTGTACAACTTCATATAAATAGCTGTAAGTCTTGATAGAAGAAGCATACACACATATTTACGGCGTTATCTTATACAATTCACTATCCATCCCCGTGCTGGGCAAACAGGTTTTGAAGCTCTTTGAGTTAAGATTTTCAAGTTATTCACATAATGAAAACCTATACTTTGTTTCGGGCGAATTCCCCCACTCAAATGCATGTAATCGTATGAAACGCATTGTCTTGACGAAATAAAGCGTTTTTGTACAACTTCATATAAATAGCTGTAAGTTTTGATAGACGACTCAGACACACATATTTACGGCGTTATCTTATACAATTCAACATCCCCGTGCTGGGCAAACAGGTTTTGAAGCTGTTTGAGCTAAGATTTTCAAGTTATTCACATAATGAAAACCTATACTTTGTTTCGGGCGAATTCCCCCATTCAAATGCATGTAATCGTAGGAAACGCACTGTCTTGATGAAATAAAGCGTTTTTGTACAACTTCATATAAATAGGTGTAAGTCTTGATAGAAGAAGCATTCACACATATTTGTGGCTTTCTCTTGTACAATTCAAGATCCCCGTGCTGGGCAAACAGGTTTTGAAGCTGTTTGAGCTAAGATTTTCAAGTTATTCACATAATGAAAACCTATACTTTGTTTCGGGCGAATTCCCCCATTCAAATGCATGTAAACGCACTGTCTTGACGAAATAAAGCGTTTTTGTACAACTTCATATAAATAGCTGTAAGTCTTGATAGAAGAAGCATACACACATATTTACGTCGTTATCTTATACAATTCAAGATCCCCGTGCTGGGCAAACAGGTTTTGAAGCTGTTTGAGCTAAGATTTTCAAGTTATTCACATAATGAAAACCTATACTTTGTTTCGGGCGAATTCCCCCATTCAAATGCATGTAAACGCACTGTCTTGACGAAATAAAGCGTTTTTGTACAACTTCATATAAATAGCTGTAAGTCTTGATAGAAGAAGCATACACACATATTTACGTCGTTATCTTATACAATTCAAGATCCCCGTGCTGGGCAAACAGGTTTTGAAGCTGTTTGAGCTAAGATTTTCAAGTTATTCACATAATGAAAACCTATACTTTGTTTCGGGCGAATTCCCCCATTCAAATGCATGTAATCGTAGGAAACGCACTGTCTAGACGAAATACAGGGTTTTTGTACAACTTCATTTAAATAGCTGTAAGACTTGATAGAAGAAGCATACACACATATTTGTGGCTTTCTCTTATACAATTCAAGATCCCCGTGCTGGGCAAACAGGTTTTGAAGCTGTTTGAGCTAAGATTTTCAAGTTATTCACATAATGAAAACCTATACTTTGTTTCGGGCGAATTCCCCCATTCAAATGCATGTAATCGTAGGAAACACACTGTCTTGACGAAATAAAGGGTTTTTGTACAACTTCATATAAATAGCTGTAAGACTTGATAGAAGAAGCATACACACATATTTGTGGCTTTCTCTTATACAATTCAAGATCCCCGTGCTGGGCAAACTTGAAAATCTTAGCTCAAACAGCTTCAAAGCCTGTTTGCCCAGCACGGGGATGGATATTGAATTCTAAAAGATAACGCCGTAAATATGTGTGTCTGAGTCGTCTATCAAAACTTACAGCTATTTATATGAAGTTGTCCAAAAACGCTTTATTTCGTCAAGACAGTGCGTTTCCTACGATTACATGCATTTGGATGGGGGAATTCGCCCGAAACAAAGTATAGGTTTTCATTATGTGAATAACTTGAAAATCTTAGCTCAAACAGCTTCAAAATCTGTTTGCTCAGCACGGGGATGGATATTGAATTCTAAAAGATAACGCCATAAATATGTGTTTCTGAGTCTTCTATCAAAACTTACAGCTATTTATATGAGTTTGTACAAAAACGCTTTATTTCGTCAAGACAGTGCGTTTCCTATGATCCCATACGGTAAAAAAATACATTTTTCCTGGCCAAAATATATTCCAAATATATGGTAAATATATGTTGTATTTGTGATGCTCAAAAAAATATATTTTTAAAATTGAAAATATATTTTTTTCAAACCAAAATACATTTCAAAAGATATTTCAGGGTGAAGAAAATACATTTCCAACCTTACAGTAAAATGTATATCAAAGTATCCTTTATTTAAAATGTATTTAGTGCAATAATGATGATAATAATATTAATAATAATAATACTAAAAGTAACAACATGTTTTATTTACATCTTCAAAAAACAGTTGGATTAAAAAAAAACAGAGTCAAAGGTTTAGCAAGAATTAGGCTGTTTATTCATTTGCTTACAGTATTTCACATTACACAATATCTCACTATAATGTAGCGTTCACTTGACTTTGAAATTATCTGTCAGTGATACAGTAAACAAGATACAACAACTGCTATGTACACTTTAGTTTTTGACAATATATACAATATAGTACTTAAAGGAACACACTCCACTTTTTTTGGAAATAGGCTCATTCTACATCTCCCTCAGAGTTAAAAATGCAGCGTCTTCTTTCTAGATCCATACGTTAATAGGGCTCTGGTGCGTGATCTTACCGGATGGGGCGTAACTAGGATTTTTGGTTGAGGCGCCATATTAGCAGGCCAAACAAATGCTTGCTGTGTGGTCGGTTGTAATGTTGGATTGCACTACTGGCAAAAGAATAAGCTTGAAAATGGGCTCTTTTCATTGTTTCCTCACCTGGAAGCATCATGAGGGAGCTTATGTGTTAGATGTTACCAAAAGAAGGCGTCTAGCCTGGATAGCAGCTGTGAGACGACCTGATATTCAGTTCTCTACCAGCCACAGATATCTGTTGGTGTGCTCCAGTATTTTCATTCTGGTAAGTTCTAAATAAGTTCATATTACTCTTTTTATTTTCAATGCGCTCTGAGGTCATAGCAAATTAGAACAAACATGCAGAACTACCTTTATTTATAGAGTTGCTAATTATTTGGCATTATTGCAGCAAACCAGCCGATGAAATGAATGAAACACATCCTGACTGGGTTCCAACACTACACATGGGGCACTACGAAATCTTTGTTTCAAACTACATGCTACATACCACCATGCCAATCAGATTACTTCTTCCATGTGAGGGTGAAAAGGTGACCCTCCTGGATAAGATGGCAAAGGTTTGCTGCGTTTTGGTGAACATGTGCCCCAGTGTGTTAATAAAACCAGGGAAATACTCTTGTTAAATACTGTTAAAAGTCTTGTGCTGTATATGTAGAGATACATTTTCAAAAGAGACAGTAAATTACAGAATGCTAGTAGTGGGTGATATTATATAAATGCTGTCATGATTTTATGTAAACATTTTGTCATTTGTAAACTATACATGACATTGATTCTGCATTGTAACTGATGTGATGTTCTACAAAGTGCTTTTAATTAAAAATAGGCAAACATTTGTTTGTTTCTTTATTCAACTTTTGAACAGTGGTAATTAGTAAGTACATAACCAGTAAATGCAAATTATTTACATGCCCCCCTAAATTAAAACATGGGTTATTCAGAACAGAACTATGCTTGGAAAAATATTTTGATCCAACTCCTCCACAGTAGCATGTGGAATTTTTCTGTTTTGAGGACGGCTTCTTTTCCCTGTCACTACAGATGGTCTGTTTATGTTTTAATTGAGAGCCTTTTTTTGGGCAGCTGAAGAGGAGAAGTCTATCTTATGGCCACCCTCTGACTGTATCTTGGTCATATTACCCAGCAAAACCCAGTATGCAGGTTCATCTGTAACAGTCCTTGTGCCACAGATCCTCACTGTTGCTTCTACTTTAAACAGAAGAGCAGGGACATGGCTGCAGGTCTCCACGACTCCGGCCATACAGCTGCAGTAGGCGGCTTCAACCTTCCCTGTGATGCTCACAATGACCCATGGCTGCAATGCTGGTTGATTCAGTCTTTGAGAGTGCAGGACCTGAAACACACACAGACAAAGTTCAAGACACGAACTTTAATAAGCCAAGGCCGACACAAATGTTTTGTATCTACGTTCAAATACATTAATCATAAATGTAACAAATAAAGTGTTTTTATCTATCTATCTATAGAAAGCTGCATGTTATATTTTAAATCTGCATGTTTCTTTTTAGAAACCTATCAGCAAAAAACTTAAGTATGTAATGCAAGGATGTAATCACTTTCAAGAGTGAGAAAGCATAAAGTTCGACTTTAAGTGTAATTAGGATTGTTTATAATAAATATGAATTAATTAGTGCAATTTCTTTAACCATAGAGAATATTTAAATCCTTCAGGACAATGTCACATCAGTGCACTGAACTCACTATGTTATCCATCTAACAGAGCCTCCACGTGTTCTCACTGTAATTTCCCCCTCATGAATGAATTTATGCTGCACTAATCTGAATGTTCGGAGGGAAATCAAACGCATTTTACTCACAGTACTCAAGCTGACTTACCTTTGTTTGAATGACGGCGTACTCACAATTGTACCCAGATCCTTGGTGAATTGGATGTGAGCCTCCAGAGATTTATAATGGCAAAATTGGTGCGCCGTGTATGCGCTGACTTCACAGGCAAGGTACGAGAATATATCAGGCTACGTCAATAGCGGTTTGGTCTTCAAGGTTTCTACTCCACTGCCGGATTTCATACGGGTCCACATTTCCAATGCACAATATTTTTTTGCAAGTACCGTCTCTTTCCATCTGGACACAATCTGTCTCTATACCGTCCTTTTTCTTTTGAGCTAGTGTTCAGAATTGCTCCTTCCAACACAGAGAGTGTGTTTGTTTTGATTCGTGGCCTGCGCTCCCACAATGCATTGCGGAGAGTATGCGCATGCGCATTGCCATGGTGAAGATAAAATGAAAAGTAATTAATAAAAAGTACATATTTAAATATTCCCACAAATGTGCAATGAACGTGCAAAAAATCTGTTTAGTAGTCGTTGCTGTTTCTTTTCTTTTTTTTCTTTCTTTTGAAAAATAACCGACGTCTCTGAGGCGCGAATTCCGACAGTGAGAGGAACGGCCGGATACAGGAGACGGGAAGAAACAAGCTGATTATGTTCGCGTTAATTAAGTGGTTGGAAGATATAAAATTCTCAATTCTGCCAACTGAACATATACGAGATTTTAATGAGGATGAATAATTAGCCGGCATGGAGGAAATGGACGTTTATTTCGTGGAGTGGCGACAAGGAGCCAAAAGGCGGGTGTCTACGAAGCCTCCATCATCAAGCTAGCAGGTGCCTTTTCTCAAATATAATATTACTTTATTCTCGCTATTTGGCGCGGAAGCGTAGAGCTGCCGCCAGACAAAAGAGAAATATAAGTATATCACGTTATAACGTGAAAAGTACATCGTGCTAACAATATACTATCATGTTTGTACAATATACTTTTCACGTTTGAACAATGTAATATCACGTTATTACAATATACATAATTTTCACGTTCGTAAAATATTGTGCGAACGTGATAATTATGTATATTATAATAACGTGATATTATATTATACAAACATGAAAAGCATAATGTTAGAACAATAAACTTTTCACGTTATAACGTGATATAGCTCTATTTTGCTTTTGCCTGGGTGGCAGCTCCACGCTTCCATAATTTGGTAATCAAAATATGTAACTTAATTAATTATATTGTGACGTACTTTTGCCTTTTCTTATTATTCTGCCTTCTCAGAAAGGGAAAAAAATTACAAATAAAACTTTTTACACTTGTTATATAGAATATTCACATTTAATTTGACTTTTACAGAAATCCCACCTCTCCTTCTGGCTACAGAGCACTTACTTACCAAGGTGAGAAACAAAGCACAGTTAAGCTTTATTAATATTCACTAATTACAATGTTCCACATTTCCTTGCTTTTTTTAGTCATTTTTAGGCTTTTTAGAGTTTTTATGGTTGTTTAGCAGTAATGTTTCTGCCTATTTATTTCAGCCCATGAAATCGAATGCAGATCTTCCTAATGTGAGATTTACATAAATCTAAGTAATTTTGTTTGTTGTTATCATTAATATTGTTGCTGTTGTTGTTTTTGTGCAGTTTACAATCATATAAACCTAGCAAGCATCAGTCATCACATTAACTAACCTAAACAGATTATTGCTTTATTCACATATATTATATGTAATTATATATACTTGTACATTGTAACTAGGGTTGCAGCCACTTGGCCCCACCCCATTGTTGTGACAGCCCTGATTGTCCTACACTGCATCTGAGCAGGGAACAGTCTCAACCTCATGCTGCCCTCTCCCATCCTCCTAAAGTAAGTATTTGTTGTTGTAGTTTTTTATGCAGTGTCTGTGTCACAAATGCTAAGCATAATTATTGAAATAATAACTGTTTTCTAACAGATTTTCCCAAACACTAGCTATGTTTGTTGTCATTCAGACCAGTACTACTGTTTAGACATTGCTTAGTGGTCATACATGTTTGGCAAGCTTGTTATGATACCAAAACAGTAGGCCTGTCACAATAGTCGATATATCAACCAAACGCACAATATATGTACATGACCTCAATAATTGTTGATGATGCAATATATCTGCCATTATATTTACATAAAAAAATTACAAAAATAAAATATAATAATAACAAAATAATAACATTGTTTTCTATTTGTTAAAAATTTGCTGTTTATACAAGTTTTTAAGGTATCTAATATTTTGATACCTAATTTCCATGATCTAAATACTTTAAGAATTAGATGTTGGTTTGTCAATTGAAAGTGTGTAGATCTTGCATTATTATGGTGTTATATTATGATTATACATTCACTGGCATAAAATGGTCTTAAAATGACGATGACATAACTTGTCGCAATTGTTTATGGGGCAATATACAGACCAACAAAAGGTTGTTATCGTAACAGGCCTACAAAACAGATGGTTTTATGATTGATAAACTCAAAAAATAAATACATTTAATTTCTCTGAGATTCTCTGATATTCAGTTACAGTTCACAACACAGCTACCTGTACATGCAGTACTGTACTGTAAATTTAAATCTCTGCATTTAGCATCTGACTAGAAGAGTCACAGTTACTGCCTCGTTTTTGTTTTTTTGTTTTTCACAAATACCTGGACTATTACTAACACATTTACTGTTTTACTTTTAGCTTGTGGATACAAATACAGATGTCCTTAATGTAAGTTGTGCATTTTAATTACATCATGTTATTTTTATTATTATTTATTTATTTTGAATGCCTTTTTTGTTGGGCTTTTTTGACCATAACAAGACATTTTTGCAGGATATATATGGTGAATTTATATGCATAGATACAGTCGTAGTGCTTGACACATGCACAGAGCAGTAGATGGACCAGGAGGGAAATAATTACAATCATGATGCTGATTGCTGATGTCAGTATATATATTTTAGAGGAATGTTTTGTTTTTCACCCAAAATGAACTATATTGCTTCAGAAGAGATTTATTACCCTACCGGACTCTTATATATTGTTCTGTTTTTTGTTTGTTTGTTTGTTTTTGTTGTTTTTAGGTTCAGTGGTGCGTGTTCTTCTAATGGCCGCCTTCCCACTGGAGGTTTTGATCCACAGCAATTTAAAAGGTAAACAGCTTTGAAAGTCAGTTAAAATGGTTAGCTAATAGTATTCTAAAAAGCCTACTTCTCTGTCACCAGTTTCTTTACCAATATGTACCCATAAAAGTATCTCTCAATAGCATATCATTGTAGTTCAAATGTTTAGTTGTACAAATATCAGATTTTTGGAAATCTAAAACTAGTCAGATACTCAAATGTTCATGCTTTTTATAGGAGGACAGAGCAAAACGGACATCGGCGCAGAGTGAAGGACTGCCCTTGATAAGGAAAAAAAATGCCCGTGTTACGAAATCCGCTGGCTCTGATTACCTAAGCCTACAATGCCCACAATGCCTTCCGAATCATGTGACAACCCCTTGGCTTTTGTAATTGCTCTTCGCTTCACTTGAACGACATATTGTTGTTCTACTTAGCAATTAGCCTATAGCCTATCGTTCAGCATCACCTCACTCAACAGGCGCGATGGGTGCTTCGACTTACGAAAGACCCTCAGGAACAAATTAATTTCGTAAGTCGGGGTTCCAATATATATATATATATGTATGTATATATGTATATGTATATGTGTATATGTGTATTGTATATATGTATGTATATGTATATATGTATATATATGTATATATGTATATATGTGTATATATATGTGTGTGTGTGTTTCTTTTAGAATGTTTAAGTATGTAATGAGAATAAAATTGTAAAATTAATATTCCGAGTTAATGGTTAAATTTATATATTTTTGGATGATTTTAAATAAGTTTAAATTGTATTTTGAAATATATTTTGAAATATATTTCAAAATATAGAAAAATGGCCAAAAAAATATATGCGTTAAAACACATTTCAAAATATATAAATATATTTTGGCCAAATATATTTTAAAATATATTTTTAAATATATTTCAAAATATACAAAAAATGGCCAAAAAATATATGTGCTAAAATACATTTCAAAATATATAAATATATTTTAAAATGTATTTTAGCACATATATTTTTTGGCCATTTTTTGTATATTTTGAAATATATTTTAAAATATATTTTAAAATATATTTTTTTACCGTATGGGATTACATGCATTTGAATGGGGGAATTCGGCCGAAACAAAGTATAGGTTTTCATTATGTGAATAACTTTAAAATCTTAGCTCAAACAGCTTCAAAACCTGTTTGCCCAGCACGAGGATATTGAATTGTATAAGATAACGCCGTAAATATGTGTGTATGCTTCTTCTATCAAGACTTACAGCTATTTATATGAAGTTGTACAAAAACGCTTTATTTCGTCAGGACAGTCCGTTTCCTACGATTACATGCATTTGAATGGGGGAATTCGGCCGAAACAAAGTATAGGTTTTCATTATGTGAATAACTTGAAAATCTTAGCTCAAACAGCTTCAAAACCTGTTTGCCCAGCACGGGGATGAATATTGAATTGTATAAGAGAAAGCCGTAAATATGTGTGTCTGAGTCTTCTATTTCGTCAAGACAGTGCGTTTCCTACGATTACATGCATTTGAATGGGGCAATTTGCCCAAAACAAAGTATAGGTTTTCATTATGTGAATAACTTGAAAATCTTAGCTCAAACAGCTTCAAAACCTGTTTGCTCAGCACGGGGATCTTGAATTGTATAAGATAACGCCGTAAATATGTGTGTATGCTTCTTCTATCAAGACTTTGTTATGGAAATGTTAACAATAACCTGCAACACACTCAGTGAGCTTGATTTGATGTGAGTTTAATAAACACATTGCAATGTGGAGAGAGCATCCCAGTGAAACACCAGGACCATCTCTGAATTGTGGCCACCGCCCTTACATCTTATATACAGAGACACAGACAAAGAACATTCCTCAAACTCTTACATGTTGGCCCCTCTCATTGGGGGGGGGGGGGGGGGGGCTATACCTCCTCCCTCACCGAGAGAATTATGGCTTTGCCTTCTGCTTAGCCATCACCTAAGGATTTACATCCTTGACAAGCAGAAGGAGCCTCACTATCTGTGTAACGTTAGTGACAGGAGTGCTCTTACTATAGTAAAGTGAGAAAGTGATATTACTATAACTAATGTGATATGATTAAATATGCGATTAATACATGAGAAAAGAAATCTGCCACCACATTCCACCCTTTGTGATACCACAATTAAGAATCACATAAAAACATGGGGATTTCTTTTCTAACTACTGAACATAACATCAGCACAATTGTGTACTCAAAGAAATTCCATAATGTGCATCCTCCCTATAATCAGAAGGAAAAAAACAAATTCACACTTTATGGTCATCTTCGCTCCATCTGAGCCTCCACCCTTTCTTCAAAGGATGGCAGTTATACCATAAAAGAAAACACAATATGAGATCATATACAGAAGTGAAACGGTTTTCGTTGTCCATCTGCAAAAGAAAACTTTAACCTCAGTTACATCAAGCTGCTCTTTCATAAGAACCTGTTGTTTAGATAAGGAAGTCTTTCAGTGTGTGATATATTTTCCACTTTATCATTAAATTCATCAACCCATGTTTCCAAAATTATTAACGGTTTCTGTAAAAGACCCTCAATGAAATGTGATGAACCCAAAATCCTACCTTCACGGTGTCAAACAATGTGTCAAAGTTGAGTACACATGTCAAAAGAACTCACAACTGTTGTTACTATGTTTACTCAGACAATGAAGGCCTAAGGAACTGATCAGGAAGTGACATGCTAGAAAAGCAATCTACCTATCCTACAAAATGCACACAAGTTGCTATAAACTTGCATGCTATAATTACTCGAATCACTTTTACTCATGCTCAGGACTCTAACAGAGTTTGTGATGTTTGGAGAGTTTTGTAAATGCATATCATTTATAAAATGATTATTAACGTCACACCAACGACCTCCTTAACTTAAAAACATACTAAGCTTTCCAGGGAAACTGATTGGCTGTTTAAGCAGGTGTTATCTGCATTCATTCGCTGATCTCTCTTGGGTGGCACAGAGTCTGCCCTGCAGTCGTTGAGTTGGAGCTTGGCACGCCCTTGTTGGAGGAGGGCGCTCTTTTCACCCCTCACCCTCTCAGTCCAATGCAGCTTTATGGTTATTGCTGTGGTTCTGGAATCGTCTCATGATGACTAGTAGGGATGCCTGGGCTGTCAGCTCTGCTATGAATGGTCCCTGATTCTCGTTGGGTCTCTGAAGACTTCTGATCAGCACCCAGACTCAGTCAGGAGATTCCACCCTTGGGATGATTTCTTCCAGCAATACTCTGGCACCTGTATCTCTTTACTAGGAGGAAAAACTTCTAACCATTTGGAAAACATGTCAACCATCATAATAATAATAATAGTGGATTGCATTTATATAGCGCTTTGAGGGTCTCGAAAAGCGCTATATAAATACCACTATTCATTCCCTCTCACATTCACACACTGGTGGAGGCAGCTACAGTTGTAGCCACAGCTGCCCTGGGGCAGACTGACAGAAGCGAGGCTTCAAACCACATTTTCCTTTCAGTTCAGTGAAGTTTACTTATAGAACATCAAAACCTTATCTGAACATGGACTTAACCCCCCTGTAGAGGTTTTAATACCTGTACATGAACTGTTAATCCCATAAATCACAGTAAAAAGATCATGAAAAAACTCATGGAAAACATAGAAAGCATTGTTTCATGTTAAACCTAGAATCCCTCCTTTTGACACATGGTCCCTCCCATGAGTCAACTCATCAGAACTAGGAGAATAACAAAAAGGAAAAGGTTAGTTACACAAATTCTTAGACAACATCAGGGCTTCTCCTCCGGAGTAATTTCGCTTCAGCCCTGTAAACCCTGTGTTAAAGACTAAAATCAGCATTAATGTCATGTTAAGTGGGTCTAACTCTTGGCTCTGCCTGGAGCCTGCATCCACACCACAATTACCTAGAAACCAAAATCAGTGAGTAAATACAAACTTCACACTTGCAAACAACCGTAGGGTCATAGGAGCAATAAGGCATCCCACACCACAGACACAAGTGTGCCATGTGCAGTTTATGTCCCCAGATTATTAAAAACACTATTGTTGCCATAATTTACCCAAATCATGAATCACCCCATGTGTTTAATCAAAACTACCGTAACCAGTGACTTTTCTTAAGTAATGTCACTCACGTGCTTTCACACTATGAGCTCAACAGTAAGATGTTCTGCAATCACTGCACAACCTTTCACTTATGTCTGTCTGTGTCTGTGCCGAATCCTCCACAAGCAGTCTTTGAGAGAAAAAAACATTAGTAAAACATATGAAGCATCCTGGAGGTTGTTCCTGGATCAACAGATTCCAGAGGTGCTGCAAAAAGATCATAAAGTTAACACTCTGCTGTAAAAGAGGTAATACTGGTTTCAAACACAGTATGTTTGACACTGTATTCACATTTTCTCCAACATTTTCTCAACAACATAGTGTAATTGCATAACCAACATATAACCTGCAATCACAGTTGCCTTCACACATAAACCCAGTAATCCTGTGAGAAAAAAAAATAACCAGTTGTGTGTCCTACTATAAATCACAGAATCAGATCACATGATGAACTCTCTGCTGTAGAAAAGAGCATGTAAATGTTAGCGCCAAGCAGGTGTATACACACTTTCTCACAGTGACCTCTGCATTTGGCAATACTAGGTTATAATAACACTCCGCTGGTAAATTCACAGACACAGAAAGTGGCATTTAAAAGGTTAAATCAGCACACAACCTAGGATGTTGCTGTCATCTTTCGACTCCTTTAAAAACAGAGAAACACACATAGATACATCCACCCTGTCGTCATGTAGAGGTGCAACCTCACTACTTTTAGCATTTATCCACCTCAAATAAATCTATGGTCAGAGCTTTGTGACTTCCTGCACATGGCGGGCCCAATTCATGCATTCAACGGACCCGTCTGTGTTTTGATTAAAATTTTGTTTCCTAATGAAGTCAGCACTGGGTGGGTGAAAGCCGTTAATCAGAGCATAGCTTAACTGCTGCTGATGTGGGCTGGCCTTCTCTGCACGCTCTTCAAGGCCGCTATGTTTTCTGCCAACTTCTAACATTTGACATTTTCCAACAATACAGTGTGTTACCATAACCAACAGGCAGCCAGCAAAAACAGTTTCTTTCACACGAAATCAGTAAAACAAAAAAGTAGCAGCGTAAGGGTTAAGTTTGCAAGGCCCACCCACACTCATGTAAACCTGCAGTCTCTCCTCCTCTGGTCTCTGTCATCCTTCTGCTTCTGCAAAAACAAGCAAACAAAAACACATACATCCACCCTTTTTCACTGTTTGGGTGGATTAGGCATCAGAAGTGACTAATCCTAAAATAGTTACTGTCTTCTCAATTTCAAGTCAGTCACATTTAGTCCACATCATCAGTCCAGCCACAGTCCTCTGCATTTGCATTTATACCAATCACATGCATTCATCTAGTCACATGCATTCATAACGATCATTGCTGATAGTGGAAAACCGCGCACAAATTTAAATATCCACTGACAGCAATATTTTGTCATTCCAAAAACAAAAACAATTCTCATTGCTTTGAAATGGATTGAATCGCTACAATCCTTTTAAACACAGGATTTACCATCTAATATGGTCAGCGTCCTATGTAGGTGAATTTTCTCAGAATCCAATTGTAATCTAGAGAAGCTCACCTTATATTTGCTCTCAATTAAAGTATTTTATAGTGCTTTTGCCCCCCATCTTGCAGGCCTGCTTTTAAATCATCAACACACAAAATATCACCCCCAGAGGGATGATACCTGGCAGGTTTTTTTTTTCCTAAGTGCACTGTTACAAAAAAAAAACATATTAGGCCTGGTTCCAGACATGTCTAAGTGTAAAAAAAAAACCACAAAAAAAAACCCAGTCTTTCTCTTAGGTTTAGGTTGTTTTCCTTTTTTTTAACTGGCAGAATCAGCCTGGTACTAAAACAAAAACCCCAAAATCTACCGGAAAAATCACAGGAAAAGTTTTGCCTTCAGGTGAAATAACAGGCTGTAGGGGTTAGAACCTGCCATGCAGTGCTGCAGTCACTGCTTCTGGCTTTAATTAATAACTGATGCTTACACCTTTGTTCATTTTCCCCACATCATATTTACTGGTTGCCCACAAGTGCTCCAGAATATCACACAATTGTGGAAAGTCTGGGGCCAACCAACATAGTTCCACTTGCTAAACACAAACTTTTTTATTAGTAGCTGCACAGTTCAAACAACACTAATGTTCACCATTAAAAGCTTCCTAAACACTTCATATCAATGTTTTATCACTGGAATGTGGATTTCTTCCCCCCTTTTTTTCCCCAAACATAAAACGTGTAACATGCTGTCAGGTATTTCACAAAACAGGTTTGTTCTCATGTAATCAGATCTGGGTGCAAGCTTCACCCATACATCAGAAACAGGAAAACAATTTCAACCCTCTGCCACATCTTATTCACTTGTTTTATAATCCAGTCATCCTTCCCTGATCTAGTAACAATAAACTAATTTGCATATCAGCTAAAAACTCACTAAGCTGACAGGACAACAGAAATGCATGTTCAAAATATTATCATAAAAGAGAATTTCCTTCATACAGTAAATTACTTGTGCTGCACCAATCAAGCAGAAAACATCACACAATTTACTATATTAACAACTAAATTTATTGTCTGATCACTGGTCGGTCAAACCAGAATCTTTTTTTTTTCCACAAACGTTAAACTGTTGTCCTGCAACCTAGAGGGTTAACTGTCAGCAGTGGATACACTCAGCATTTGATAACAAGTGTCTGTGAAATTTGCACAATTTTAACACTGACGACAGATAACAAACTGATCTTCATTGCATGTGTGTGTGTTAGTAGGCAGGTTTAATGGATGTGTGTGCAGTGGAGCTGCAGATTCAGCAGGGCATGTCCTTAAAGCTGCCTTTCCTTCACATTTCTCTGTTTATGTGTGTTTATGTGTGTTTATGTGCGTTTTATTTTTACCTTTGTTGCGATCCTACGGACTCTTTATCAACCTCCACAAGACAGCCGGCCACAGTTTTCCAACCCAATTTTCATGTGTTCTCACATTAGCAACAACAGACTTCATTTTTCCTCCATGCTCTCTTCTCCCCACTTCTCACAGCTTCTGTCTCTCTCCCACATCTGCAGCAGTTCACAGTTGTGGCGTGTCAGGGACCCAGTGGGCCGTTCTTCTTCAGCTTTGCCTTTTGTCTTTCACTCTTTTAAGTCTCTTCCTTTGCCATTTCAGCTCCCAGTATAGCAAACGTGAAACTCAGACAGTCTTCTCAAGTCCATTCACACACAGTGATGTCGCTGGTGTACCTCCGAGCTTGTGATTGGGAGCGCATACTTCCATCCATCCATGGTATTTGTACATGCTGCTGAACCCTTTAAGGTTTAGGGCAGTGTTGCTCTGTGTTCACATTGTTGAGTCTTGAAGTCGACGCAGTTGCTCTGGAACTGCATTTTCTCTTCAGGGAAAGATTGATTGTCCTCGAAGCTTGCTCTTCATCGTAAGATGTACATGGAGTGAAGCTGTGTAATATTCAGCCAAAACACAGGCTGGGTGTGGTTCCAATTATGTTAATCTATCATTTTGCTCCGGCCGCTGTGCTTGTGGAGGACATTGATCCAGTTCCGTAGCCACCTGTACAAACACACTAAAACGTTTATTTAATATAATTTTCATCACTGCTTATTAACACTTTCCCTCTCTTATTCTTCTATCCACATTTTAACACATCTCTTTCCATCACTCTCGGTTATACACACACCCACAGCACTTCTCTCACACACACACACACCCACAGCACTTCTCTCACACACACACACACCCACAGCACTTCTCTCACACACACACTTTACTGCATTCCTCAGTTTCTACACACTTCATACTGTACGTATTCTTTCCCATATTTCTGAAAGAGAAAACAAATCATGCAATCAAATCCTGGATTTGCCCGGACCACCCGGAGGTGGACGTACTGCTGACATCAGCTTTGTGGACAAGCGTGTTCACCGTCCAGCCTTTTCCTTATGGTGCAAAAGTGTCAAACACCATAAACTAAGGACAGAGTCCTTCCCACAACAGTCCTGAAATTAGGTGTCGTATTCCTGAGGTTTCCCTCCCAGTGGTCCATCCAAAACAAAAACAAAAAAAACAAAAGGAAAAAGAAAACAACAAAAGCAACAACAACTTAAAAAAAAAACTACAAACAAACAAAAAAAAAAAACTTATTCCTGTCAACATCTTTCTCTTACACAACACATACTTCACCCATTTGGAGTTTTCACCCAGACCACCTCCAGGGACACAACCTCCCCACGGCTCCTGTAGCCGCTTTGCTGAGCTCAGCACCCATTGCAGCCGGGCGTCCCCTCTGCAGCCTTTGCTTCGGTACAAAGTGCTAAAAACCATAAACCCAAGGACAGGAGAGTCCTTCCCAAGGACAGAAAAGTCCTTCCCACGACAATCCACAATTTAGGCGTCGTTTTTTTGAGGTTTTCCCTTTTTGTGGTCCGCTTGAAAACTCCCCCCAAATCAAAACAGCTCACCGTTGCAGATTCTTTTCCCATTTCTTTCCTCATAGTTCGTTAAATTCCTGCATGTGTGAGTCACTGAAGGCCTCTAGCGGTTCCCCCTTTTTTGAAAACAAAAGAACGGTGGGACTGGGAAAATTTTCCCCCAGGATGGCCAGTCAACGCATACCTGCGATTCAGCGAAACTCAAGTGAGGAATCCTGTTCGTGACGCCAAATTGTTATGGAAATGTTAACAATAACCTGCAACACACTCAGTGAGCTTGATTTGAAGTGAGTTTAATAAACACATTGCAATGTGGAGAGAGCATCCCAGTGAAACACCAGGACCATCTCTGAATTGTGGCCACCGCCCTTACATCTTATATACAGAGAAACAGACAAAGAACATTCCTCAAACTCTTACATGTTGGCTCATTGGGGGGGGGGGGGGGGGGGGGGCTATACCTCCTCCCTCACCGAGAGAATTATGGCCTTGTTTTCTGCTTAGCTACCTCCCTCACCTAAGTATTTACATCCCTGATAAGCAGAAGGAGCCTCACTATCTGTTTAACGTCTCTCATTACAATGGCCTCACTGTGTTAACTTTCCACATGCATGTAAAGTAGTGACAGGAGTGCTCTTACTATAGTAAAGTGAGAAAGTGATATTACTATAACTAATGTGATATGATTAAATATGCGATTAATACATGAGAAAAGAAATCTGCCACCACAACTTACAGCTATTTATATGAAGTTGTACAAAAACGCTTTATTTCGTCAAGACAGTGCGTTTCCTATGATTACATGCATTTGGATGGGGGAGTTCGGCCGAAACAAAGTATAGGTTTTCATTATGTGAATAACTTGAAAATCTTAGCTCAAACAGCTTCAAAGTATAGGTCTTACTGGGTGCAGTTCCCCCCTCCAGGGGCAAGGGTACCTAGACCCGGTTCGTAGAGTACGCTTAGGGAGTGTGATTGTGTGTACAGCGTCTCTTTATGTCTGTCTCCACGTTGGTTGAGTGTGGAGTAAGTGCATATGAGAGCATGAGGGTGGGAATGGATGTTTGTATCTGTGTGTGCCTGTATGTCTGTGTATATATGTCAGGTTGGGTATCAGACGCCATCTCTCTGAGGACATCTCAGGCCCTCCAAGGTTTAGAGGCCTATCTCCCCCCACCACTTCCCCTGCCGGGGGCGGACTCCCTCAGGCATTGGTGCGTTGGTGGTTCTTTGTGTCCGGGGGTGGGCGTCCAGGTACACACCGGCTCACTCCTTGGCGGCTGCTTATCGGGGCCTGGAGCCTGGGGCTCGCTTGGGCCACTTCGGAGGTGGGGTGCCCCCGGCCTCTCGGCCTGGGGCTCGGTCACTCAGGCACAGCTGGCTGCCGGCGGGGCTCACGGGCACGTCACTGCAACCCCCCCTGGCTTCTGCTCCGTGGCTGCTGGGTGACCCCTCATCTGGGACTCTCCTCGGCTCTTTCTGGGACAGTGGCACGGCTGCCCCTCTGTTGGTCTTCCTTGGTCTCTTGTGTTCTGGGGGCCTCTGGATGTCTGGTGTTTTGATTTCCTCCATACCTGCTTCATGCCCTGGAGGACGGGGCAGTGGCCCCCCACACCCTCTAGCAGATCATTACATGAAGGAACCTTTTAAGAAAACAAGCGCGTCCATGCTCACAGGTGTACACACGGGTGATCACACACACAAACTACACCCTTTTTGGCTCCTACCTCAAAGCACACTGGGCTGTCGATCTTACGTGCTGCACAATAATGTTTAATATTTAGTATTTACTGTCATATTCCCATATATCATTGTGATGTTGTTTATTCTATTACTCTCGTTTTCTTCTGCTTGTTTTCTTTTCTTTCTGAACAGGTGATCCAGGTGATCGATATATGTATTTTTATTTTTTTTCTTTTTTCTGCTTATTCTGTTGGTTTTTGTTTTATGCCCTTCTCTCCCGTCCCTCTTCTCAACTGTTTTTCTTTCCCTCTTTCTTTCTCCCTTTTCTTTCCCCCAGTCAAGTCTGTCCCGTATTCAGCAAGTGAAAATAAAATAAAGAATAAAAGGTGAATCAAATGGACCATTACGGCAAAGCTGGGATGGTCAATTTGGGAAAGAAAATCCGTTGGGCATCTTTCTTCGCCTTTAGACAATAATTCTGATGGCAAAAGAGCCAAACGGGACAGGTTAAAAAAAAAAAAAAAAAAAAAAAAAAAACTTGAAAATCTTAGCTCAAACAGCTTCAAAATCTGTTTGCCCAGCACGGCGATGAATGTTGAATTGTATAAGATAACGCCGTAAATATGTGTGTATGCTTCTTCTATCAAGACTTACAGCTATTTATATGAAGTTGTACAAAAACGCTTTATTTCGCCAAGACAGTGCGTTTCCTACGATTACATGCATTTGAATGGGGCAATTCGCCCGAAACAAAGTATAGGTTTTCATTTGTGAATAACTTGAAAATCTTAGCTCAAACTGCTTCAAAACCTGTTTGCCCAGCACGGGGATCTTGAATTGTATAAGAGAAAGCCGTAAATATGTGTGTCTGAGTCGTCTATTTCGTCAAGACAGTCCGTTTCCTACGATTACATGCATTTGAATGGGGCAATTCGCCCAAAACAAAGTATAGGTTTTCATTATGTGAATAACTTGAAAATCTTAGCTCAAACAGCTTCAAAACGTGTTTGCCCACCACGGGGATGAATGTTGAATTGTATAAGAGAAAGCGGTAAATATGTGTGTCTGAGTCTTCTATTTTGTCAAAACAGTCCGTTTCCTACGATTACCTGCATTTGAATGGGGGAATTCACCAGAAACAAAGTATAGGTTTTCATTATGTGATAACTTGAAAATCTTAGCTCAAACAGCTTCAAAATCTGTTTGCCCAGCACGGGGATCTTGAATTGTATAAGAGAAAGCCACAAATATGTGTGTATGCTTCTTCTATCAAGTCTTACAGCTATTTATATAAAGTTGTACAAAAACCCTTTATTTCGTCAAGACAGTACGTTTCCTACGATTACATGCATTTGAATGGGGGAATTCGCCAGAAACAAAGTATAGGTTTTCATTATGTGAATAACTTGAAAATCTTAGCTCAAACAGCTTCAAAACCTGTTTGCCCAGCACGGCGATGAATATTGAATTGTATAAGATAACGCCGTAAATATGTGTGTATGCTTCTTCTATCAAGACTTACAGCTATTTATATGAAGTTGTACAAAAACGCTTTATTTCGCCAAGACAGTGCGTTTCCTACGATTACATGCATTTGAATGAGGCAATTCGCCCGAAACAAAGTATAGGTTTTCATTTGTGAATAACTTGAAAATCTTAGCTCAGACAGCTTCAAAACCTGTTTGCCCAGCACGGGGATCTTGAATTGTATAAGAGAAAGCCGTAAATATGTGTGTCTGAGTCGTCTATTTCGTCAAGACAGTCCGTTTCCTACGATTACGTGCATTTGAATGGGGCAATTCGCCCAGAACAAAGTATAGGTTTTCATTATGTGAATAACTTGAAAATCTTAGCTCAAACAGCTTCAAAACCTGTTTGCCCACCACGGGGATGAATATTGAATTGTATAAGAGAAAGCGGTAAATATGTGTGTCTGAGTCTTCTATTTTGTCAAAACAGTCCGTTTCCTACGATTACATGCATTTGAATGGGGGAATTCACCAGAAACAAAGTATAGGTTTTCATTATGTGATAACTTGAAAATCTTAGCTCAAACAGCTTCAAAACATGTTTGCCCAGCACGGGGATATTGAATTGTATAAGAGAAAGCCACAAATATGTGTGTATGCTTCTTCTCTCAAAACTTACAGCTATTTATATGAAGTTGTACAAAAACGCTTTATTTCGTCAAGACAGTGCGTTTCCTACGATTACATGCATTTGAATGGGGGAATTCGGCCGAAACAAAGTATAGGTTTTCATTATGTGAATAACTTGAAAATCTTAGCTCAAACAGCTTGAAAACCTGTTTGCCCAGCACGAGGATCTTGAATTGTATAAGAGAAAGCCACAAATATGTGGTGTATGCTTCTTCTATCAAGACTTACAGCTATTTATATGAAGTTGTACAAAAACGCTTTATTTCGTCAAGACAGTGGGTTTCGTACGATTACATGCATTTGAATGGGGCAATTCGGCCGAAACAAAGTATAGGTTTTCATTATGTGAATAACTTGAAAATCTTAGCTCAAACAGCTTCAAAACCTGTTTGCCCAGCACGGGGATGGATATTGAATTCTAAAAGATAACGCCGTGAATATGTGTGTCTGAGTCTTTTATCAAAACTTACAGCTATTTATATGAAGTTGTACAAAAACCCTTTATTTCGTCAAGACAGTGCGTTTCCTACGATTACATGCATTTGAATGGGGGAATTCGCCCGAAACAAAGTATAGGTTTTCATTATGTGAATAACTTGAAAATCTTAGCGCAAACAGCTTCAAAACCTGTTTGCCCAGCACAGGGATCTTGAATTCTATAAGAGAAAGCCACAAATATGTGTGTCTGAGTCTTCTATCAAAAGTTACAGCTATTTATATGAAGTTGTAAAAAAAAAGCTTTACTTCGTCAAGACAAGCTTTTCTTACGATTACATGCATTTGAATGCGCAACTCGACCGAAACAAAGTCTAGGTTTTCATTATGTGAATACCTTGACAATCTTAACTCAAGGAGCTGCAAAACATGTTTGCCCAGCACGGGGATATTGAATTCTAAAAAATAAAGCCATAAATATGTGTGTCTGAGTCTTCTATCAAAACTTACAGCTTTTTATATGACGTTGTACAAAAACGATTTATTTCGTTACGACAGTACGTTTCTTACATATACATGCATTTGAATGGGGAGTTCGCCCGAAACAAAGTATAGGTGTTCATTATGTGAATAACTTGACAATCTTAACTCAAAGAGCTGCAAAACCTGTTTGCCCAGCACGGGGATATTGAATTCTATAAGATAAAGCCATAAATATGTGTGTCTGAGTCTTCTATCAAAACTCGCAGCTATTTATATGAAGTTGTACAAAAAAGGCTTATTTCGTCACGACAGTGCGTTTCTTACATATACATGCATTTGAATGGGACACTCGCCCGAAACAAAGTATAGGTTTTCATTATGTGAATACCTTGACAATCTTAACTCAAAAAGCTGCAAAACCTGTTTGCCCAGCACGGGGACATTGAATTCTAAAAAATAAAGCCATAAATATGTGTGTCTGAGTCTTCTATCAAAAGTTACAGCTATTTATATGAAGTTGTAAAAAAAAAAGCTTTACTTCGTCAAGACAAGCTTTTCTTACGATTACATGCATTTGAATGGGACACTCGCCCGAAACAAAGTATAGGTGTTCATTATGTGAATACCTTGACAATCTTAACTCAAAAAGCTGCAAAACCTGTTTGCCCAGCACGGGGATATTGAATTCTATAAGATAAAGATATGAATATGTGTGTCTGAGTCTTCTATCAAAACTTACAGCTATTTATATGAAGTTGTACAAAAAAGCTTTATTTCGTCACGACAGTGCGTTTCGTACGATTACATGCATTTGAATGGGCAACTCGCCCGAAACAAAGTATAGGTTTTCATTATGTGAATACCTTGAAAATCTTCACTCAAAAAGCTGCAAAACCTGTTTGCCCAGCACGGGGATATTGAATTCTATAAGATAAAGATATGAATATGTGTGTCTGAGTCTTCTATCAAAACTTACAGCTATTTATATGAAGTTGTAAAAAAAAAGCTTTACTTCGTCAAGACAAGCTTTTCTTACGATTACATGCATTTGAATGCGCAACTCGACCGAAACAAAGTCTAGGTTTTCATTATGTGAATACCTTGACAATCTTAACTCAAGGAGCTGCAAAACATGTTTGCCCAGCACGGGGATATTGAATTCTAAAAAATAAAGCCATAAATATGTGTGTCTGAGTCTTCTATCAAAACTTACAGCTTTTTATATGACGTTGTACAAAAACGATTTATTTCGTTACGACAGTACGTTTCTTACATATACATGCATTTGAATGGGGAGTTCGCCCGAAACAAAGTATAGGTGTTCATTATGTGAATAACTTGACAATCTTAACTCAAAGAGCTGCAAAACCTGTTTGCCCAGCACGGGGATATTGAATTCTATAAGATAAAGCCATAAATATGTGTGTCTGAGTCTTCTATCAAAACTCGCAGCTATTTATATGAAGTTGTACAAAAAAGGCTTATTTCGTCACGACAGTGCGTTTCTTACATATACATGCATTTGAATGGGACACTCGCCCGAAACAAAGTATAGGTTTTCATTATGTGAATACCTTGACAATCTTAACTCAAAGAGCTGCAAAACCTGTTTGCCCAGCACGGGGATATTGAATTCTAAAAAATAAAGCCATAAATATGTGTGTCTGAGTCTTCTATCAAAAGTTACAGCTATTTATATGAAGTTGTAAAAAAAAAAGCTTTACTTCGTCAAGACAAGCTTTTCTTACGATTACATGCATTTGAATGGGACACTCGCCCGAAACAAAGTATAGGTGTTCATTATGTGAATACCTTGACAATCTTAACTCAAAAAGCTGCAAAACCTGTTTGCCCAGCACGGGGATATTGAATTCTATAAGATAAAGATATGAATATGTGTGTCTGAGTCTTCTATCAAAACTTACAGCTATTTATATGAAGTTGTACAAAAAAGCTTTATTTCGTCACGACAGTGCGTTTCGTACGATTACATGCATTTGAATGGGCAACTCGCCCGAAACAAAGTATAGGTTTTCATTATGTGAATACCTTGAAAATCTTCACTCAAAAAGCTGCAAAACCTGTTTTCCCAGCACGGGGATATTGAATTCTATAAGATAAAGATATGAATATGTGTGTCTGAGTCTTCTATCAAAACTTACAGCTATTTATATGAAGTTGTAAAAAAAAAGCTTTACTTCGTCAAGACAAGCTTTTCTTACGATTACATGCATTTGAATGCGCAACTCGACCGAAACAAAGTCTAGGTTTTCATTATGTGAATACCTTGACAATCTTAACTCAAGGAGCTGCAAAACCTGTTTGCCCAGCACAGGGATATTGAATTCTAAAAAATAAAGCCATAAACATGTGTGTCTGACTCTTCTCTCAAAACTTACCGCTATTTATATGAAGTTGTACAAAAATGATTTATTTCGTGACAACAGTGCGTTTCTTACATATACATGCATTTGAATGGGGAATTCGCCCAAAACAAAGTATAGGTTTTCATTATGTGAATAACTTGACAATCTTAACTCAAAGAGCTGCAAAACCTGTTTGCCCAGCACGGGGATATTGAATTCTATAAGATAAAGCCATAAATATGTGTGTCTGAGTCTTCTATCAAAACTTACAGCTATTTATATGAAGTTGTACAAAAAAGGCTTATTTCGTCACGACAGTGCGTTTCTTACATATACATGCATTTGAATGGGACACTCGCCCGAAACAAAGTATAGGTTTTCATTATGTGAATACCTTGACAATCTTAACTCAAAGAGCTGCAAAACCTGTTTGCCCAGCACGGGGATATTGAATTCTAAAAAATAAAGCCATAAATATGTGTGTCTGAGTCTTCTATCAAAAGTTACAGCTATTTATATGAAGTTGTAAAAAAAAAAGCTTTACTTCGTCAAGACAAGCTTTTCTTACGATTACATGCATTTGAATGGGACACTCGCCCGAAACAAAGTATAGGTGTTCATTATGTGAATACCTTGACAATCTTAACTCAAAAAGCTGCAAAACCTGTTTGCCCAGCACGGGGATATTGAATTCTATAAGATAAAGATATGAATATGTGTGTCTGAGTCTTCTATCAAAACTTACAGCTATTTATATGAAGTTGTACAAAAAAGCTTTATTTCGTCACGACAGTGCGTTTCTTACGATTACATGCATTTGAATGGGCAACTCGCCCGAAACAAAGTATAGGTTTTCATTATGTGAATACCTTGAAAATCTTCACTCAAAAAGCTGCAAAACCTGTTTGCCCAGCACGGGGATATATTCAATTCTTTAAGATAAAGCCATAAATATGTGTGTCTGAGTCTTCTATCAAAACTTACAGCTTTTTATATGACGTTGTACAAAAACGATTTATTTCGTCACGACAGTGCGTTTCTTACATATACATGCATTTGAATGGGACACTCGCCCGAAACAAAGTAGAGGTTTTCATTATGTGAATACCTTGAAAATCTTCACTCAAAAAGCTGCAAAACCTGTTTGCCCAGCACGGGGATATATTCAATTCTTTAAGATAAAGCCATAAATATGTGTGTCTGAGTCTTCTATCAAAACTTACAGCTTTTTATATGACGTTGTACAAAAACGATTTATTTCGTCACGACAGTACGTTTCTTACATATACATGCATTTGAATGGGGAGTTCGCCCGAAACAAAGTATAGGTTTTCATTATGTGAATAACTTGAAAATCTTCACTCAAAAAGCTGCAAAACCTATTTGCTCAGCACGGGGATCTTGAATTGTATAAGATAAAGCCATAAATATGTGTGTCTGAGTCTTCTATCAAAACTTACAGCTTTTTATATGAAGTTGTACAAAAACGATTTATTTCGTCACGACTGTACGTTTCTTACATATACATGCATTTGAATGGGACACTCGCCCGAAACAAAGTATAGGTTTTCATTATGTGAATACCTTGATAATCCTAACTCAAAAAACTGCAAAACCTGTTTGCCCAGCACGGGGATATTGAATTCTATAAGATAAAGCCATAAATATGTGTGTCTGAGTCTTCTATCAAAACTTACAGCGTTTTATATGACGTTGCAAAAAAACGATTTACTTCGTCAAGACAAGCTTTTCTTACGATTACATGCATTTGAATGGGACACTCGCCCGAAACAAAGTATAGGTGTTCATTATGTGAATACCTTGACAATCTTAACTCAAAGAGCTGCAAAACCTGTTTGCCCAGCACGGGGATATATTCAATTCTTTAAGATAAAGCCATAAATATGTGTGTCTGAGTCTCTATCAAAACTTAGAGCTTTTTAAATGACGTTGTACAAAAACGATTTATTTCGTCACGACAGTGCGTTTCTTACATATACATGCATTTGAATGGGACACTCGCCCGAAACAAAGTATAGGTTTTCATTATGTGAATAACTTGACAATCTTAACTCAAAGAGCTGCAAAACCTGTTTGCCCAGCACGGGGATATTGAATTCTATAAGATAAAGCCATAAATATGTGTGTCTGAGTCTTCTATCAAAACTTGCAGCTATTTATATGAAGTTGTACAAAAAAGGCTTATTTCGTCACGACAGTGCGTTTCTAACATATACATGCATTTGAATGGGACACTCGCCCGAAACAAAGTATAGGTTTTCATTATGTGAATACCTTGAAAATCTTAACTCAAAGAGCTGCAAAACCTGTTTGCCCAGCACGGGGATATTGAATTCTATAAGATAAATCCATAAATATGTGTGTCTGAGTCTTCTATCAAAACTTACAGCTTTTTATATGAAGTTGTAAAAAAAAGCTTTACTTCGTCAAGACAAGCTTTTCTTACGATTACATGCATTTGAATGGGACACTCGCCCGAAACAAAGTATAGGTGTTCATTATGTGAATACCTTGACAATCTTAACTCAAAGAGCTGCAAAACCTGTTTGCCCAGCACGGGGATATATTCAATTCTTTAAGATAAAGCCATAAATATGTGTGTCTGAGTCTCTATCAAAACTTAGAGCTTTTTAAATGACGTTGTACAAAAACGATTTATTTCGTCACGACTGTGCGTTTCTTACATATACATGCATTTGAATGGGACACTTGCCCGAAACAAAGTATAGGTTTTCATTATGTGAATAACTTGAAAATCTTCACTCAAAAAGCTGCAAAACCTGTTTGCCCAGCACGGGGATATATTCAATTCTTTAAGATAAAGCCATAAATATGTGTGTCTGAGTCTCTATCAAAACTTAGAGCTTTTTAAATGACGTTGTACAAAAACGATTTATTTCGTCACGACAGTGCGTTTCTTACATATACATGCATTTGAATGGGACACTCGCCCGAAACAAAGTATAGGTTTTCATTATGTGAATACCTTGATAATCCTAACTCAAAAAACTGCAAAACCTGTTTGCCCAGCACGGGGATATTGAATTCTATAAGATAAAGCCATAAATATGTGTGTCTGAGTCTTCTATCAAAACTTACAGCGTTTTATATGACGTTGCAAAAAAACGATTTATTTCGTCACGACAGTGCGTTTCTTACATATACATGCATTTGAATGGGACACTCGCCCGAAACAAAGTATAGGTTTTCATTATGTGAATAACTTGAAAATCTTCACTCAAAAAGCTGCAAAACCTATTTGCTCAGCACGGGGATATTGAATTGTATAAGATAAAGCCATAAATATGTGTGTCTGAGTCTTCTATCAAAACTTACAGCTTTTTATATGAAGTTGTACAAAAACGATTTATTTCGTCACGACTGTACGTTTCTTACATATACATGCATTTGAATGGGACACTCGCCCGAAACAAAGTATAGGTTTTCATTATGTGAATACCTTGAAAATCTTCACTCAAAAAGCTGCAAAACCTGTTTGCCCAGCACGGGGATATATTCAATTCTTTAAGATAAAGCCATAAATATGTGTGTCTGAGTCTCTATCAAAACTTAGAGCTTTTTAAATGACGTTGTACAAAAACGATTTATTTCGTCACGACAGTGCGTTTCTTACATATACATGCATTTGAATGGGGAATTCGCCCGAAACAAAGTATAGGTTTTCATTATGTGAATAACTTGAAAATCTTCACTCAAAAAGCTGCAAAACCTATTTGCTCAGCACGGGGATATTGAATTCTATAAGATAAAGCCATAAATATGTGTGTCTGAGTCTTCTATCAAGACTTACAGCTATTTATATGAAGTTGTAAAAAAAAAGCTTTACTTCGTCAAGACAGTGCGTTTCTTACGATTACATCCATTTGAATGGGGGAATTCGCCCGAAACAAAGTATAGGTTTTCATTATGTGAATAACTTGAAAATCTTAACTCAAAAAGCTGCAAAACCTGTTTGCCCAGCACGGGGATATATTCAATTCTATAAGATAAAGCCATAAATATGTGTTTCTGACAGTGTTGGGTAAGTTACTTTAAAATAGTAACTTAGTTACATTACTAGTTACTTCTATCAAAAGTAACTCAGTTACTTCAAGTTACTCGTTACTTTCAAAGTAACTAGTTACTAGGGAAAGTAACTTTGGTTTTACTCAGAATTCTCTTGTTAATGTGTTGCTTCCACAACTTTGCCAGTCTTCTAGCTTGCTTACTTGCCACAAGTGCACTGTGCCACCTACCAATAGAAAGGAAAAGATAATGTGCATATTTCCACGAGAGAAATCCCACGCCTGGACCGTCATTGACTGCTGCCACGATTCTAGCCTACGTCACAGCGTCATGTGCGCCTTTTACATCCAACACAAAAACTGCAGTCGTGGTGCTTTGATTGTACTCAGAACTCGGAAATTCTGCCTTCTGAATAGGAAGATGTAGGCAACACCAGACTGCAGATGAGCTGCATACAGGGCTGGACTGGGACAAAAAATCGGCCCAGGCATTTTGACTAGAGACTGGCCCACCATTATAGGAAAAATCATAAAGCCTTTGAATGAAAACAAACGCTGTTGTGACAGTGATGTTCACTGTCTTGATGGTATATATGCATCAATCTATCAATCCTTTGTTGTAAGATTCAGATAATTATTTTTTAACAGCTAGACATTTTAAATGAGAATAAGAAAGAAAAGTATTTCCTTGTGCCCCCCTCTCCCTGTTAATGCCCTACCTGGCCCCCCTGGCAAAACTTTGCTAGATCCGCCCCTGCACAGTTACCAGCTGTCAGCTACCTAAAAAAGGATCCTGGGGTTATCTGTCTCTCAGAAACAGTTCATAACTTCCCTTCAAGTCATTTATGTCACCTAAAAGGTAAACCTGTTTCTCCATCACCTGTTCAGCTCTGATGATTCAGTAAGGACATCTCCTGGTTTCATCTTCATGTTTCCCTCTCACCAGATAAACAAACCGACATCATGACCAGCAGCTTTTTTGCAGCTGTGGCTCCAGCAAACATCAGCTGATACTAGAAATTAATATTAAATCAATTCTAACAACAGCTGATCAAGCTTAAAAGTGCTGCTGTTGTTTAGCGTGACATCGGCTGGTTTCCTGTTTCTGGCGCAAAGTGGGCGATAAACAAACAAGAGAGCCGATCAGCTGATCATTGTTCAGTTTTCATGATTGAAGTAGAAACGGGAGAGGGAGGGGAAGAATGAGAGAAGAAGAGGCAGCTGTGCAGCAAAGACACAGAATAACTCCAGCTTTGTGTCTTTTTCATTGTAGCTGAAGTCCGGGACAAACTGTTCCTTTTCACCTCAATACGAAACGCGTAATATTTTCTCTGAATACCAGATCGGACGGTTGGCAACTCTAATAACTTATGAACAAAATAAAGTTCAACATCAGTAACATCATAGCACCCACCCAGCTGTATAGAAACTCCGTCATGCTAGCTAGTACGCAGTACGGAAAAAGTCAGAATAACGAAAATAAACTCCACCTAAACTTGGTTTATATCTGACCCAGATAGACTGCAGGTCATAACTTCTTACCTGAAGTTCAGTTCACACTTGGACGGGCGGCCGCCTCGGGTCTCTCTTTTCTTTCTGCGTCCCCTTTCCCTCATCCACCTGCTGGCCTCCACCACTTGCTAATGTTATTGAATCTGTGGAAGCTCCGCGATAGCCACCACACGAAGTAACGAGTAACGACCCTATCTAAATCCCAGTAACGACTAACGCGTTCCTGATTTTGGCATAATAACTAGTTACCGTGCTCGTTACCACAATAATAACGTAGTTACTGTAACGCGTTACTTAATAACGCGTTAGTCCCAACACTGGTGTCTGAGTCTTCTATCAAAACTTACAGCTTTTTATACGACGTTGTACAAAAACGATTTATTTCGTCACGACAGTGCGTTTCTTACATATACATGCATTTGAATGGGCAACTCGCCCGAAACAAAGTATAGGTTTTCATTATGTGAATAACTTGAAAATCTTCACTCAAAAAGCTGCAAAACCTGTTTGCCCAGCACGGGGATATTAAATTGTATAAGATAAAGCAATAAATATGTGTGTCTGAGTCTTCTATCAAACCTTACAGCTATTTATATGAAGTTGTAAAAAAAAGCTTTACTTCGTCAAGACAAGCTTTTCTTACGATTACATGCATTTGAATGGGACAGTCGCCCGAAACAAAGTATAGGTTTTCATCCATCCATCCATCCATCCATCCATCTTCATCCGCTTTATCCGGGGCCGGGTCGCGGGGGCAGCAGCCTAAGCAAAGAGGCCCAGACCTCCCTCTCCCCAGCCACCTCCTCCAGCTCATCCGGGGGAACACCAAGGCGTTCCCAGGCCAGCCGAGAGATATAATCTCTCCAGCGTGTCCTGGGTCTGCCCCGGGGCCTCCTCCCGGTGGGACATACCTGGAACACCTCACCCAGGAGGCGCCCAGGGGGCATCCTTACCAGATGCCCAAACCACCTCAACTGGCTCCTTTCGATGTGGAGCAGCAGCGGCTCTACTCTGAGCCCCTCCCGGATGGCCGAACTTCTCACCCTATCTCTAAGGGAGATGCCAGCCACCCTTCGGAGGAAGCTCATTTCCGCCGCTTGTATCCGCGATCTCGTCCTTTCGGTCACTACCCACAGCTCGTGGCCATAGGTGAGGGTAGGGACGTAGATCGACCGGTAAATTGAGAGCTTCGCTTTTACACTCAGCTCCCTCTTCACCACGACGGACCGGTGTAGCGTCTGCATTACTGCAGCTGCAGCCCCAATCCGTCTGTCGATCTCCGGCTCCCTTCTCCCATCACTCGCGAACAAGACCCCGAGATACTTGAACTCCTCCACTTGGGGCAGGACCTCATCCCCGACCCGGAGTGGGCACTCCACCCTTTTCCGGCTGAGAACCATGGCCTCAGATTTGGAGGTGCTGATCCTCATTCCCGCTGCTTCACACTCGGCTGCGAACCGCTCCAGTGCGAGCTGGAGGCCCTCACCCGATGAAGCCAACAGAACCACATCATCCGCAAAAATCAGAGATGAGATCCTGAGGCCACCAAAGCGAAAGCCCTCCGCCACTTGGCTGCGCCTAGAAATCCTGTCCATAAAAATTATGAACAGAACCGGTGACAAAGGGCAGCCCTGGCGGAGCCCATCACCCACCGGGAACGAGTCCGACTTATTGCCGGCAATGCGAACCAAGCTCTTGCAACGGTTGTATAGGGATCGAATGGCCCGTAGCAATGGGCCAGACACCCCATACTCCCGCAACACCTCCCACAGGACACCCCGAGGGACACGGTCGAATGCCTTCTCCAAGTCCACAAAACACATGTAGACTGGTTGGGCAAACTCCCATGCACCCTCAAGTATCCTCGAGAGGATGAAGAGCTGGTCCAGTGTTCCGCGACCAGGACGAAAACCGCATTGTTCCTCCTGCATCAGAGGTTCGACTAGCGGACGAACTCTCCTTTCCAGCACCCTGGCATAGACTTTCCCGGGGAGGCTGAGGAGTGTGATCCCCCTGTAGTTGGAACACACCCTCCGGTCCCCCTTCTTAAAGATGGGGACCACCACTCCGGTCTGCCAATCCACGGGTACTGCCCCTGATCTCCACGCAACATTGCAGAGGCGTGTCAGCCAGGACAGCCCTACAACGTCCAGAGCCTTCAGGAACTCGGGGCGGACCTCATCAACACCAGGGGCTCTGCCACCAAGGAGTTGTTTAACTGCCTCAGTGACCTCGCCCCCAGAAATTGGCGGGTCATTCCCCTCATCCCCAGACTCTGCTTCCTCCTTGGAAGACACGTCAGTGGGATTAAGGAGGTCCTCGAAGTATTCCTTCCACCGCCTGACAATTTTCTCAGTCGACGTCAGCAGCGCTCCACCAGCACTATACACAGTGCAGGTAGAGCACCGCTTTCCCCTCCTGAGACACCTGACGGTTTGCCAGAACCTCTTCGAGGCAGTCCGAAAGTCTTTTTCCATGGCCTCTCCGAACTCCTCCCACACCCGAGTTTTTGCTTCAGCCACTGCCCGAGCCGCATTCCGCTTGGCCTGTCGATACCTGTCGGCTGCCTCCGGAGTCCCACAGGCTAACCAAGCCCGATAGGACTCCTTCTTCAGCCTGGTGGCTCCCTTCACCTCTGGTGTCCACCATTTGGTTCGGGGATTACCACCACGACAGGCACCAACCACCCTGCGGCCGCAGCTCAATGCAGCAGCTTCGGCAATGGAGGCGCTGAACATGGTCCATTCGGACTCAATGTCCCCCGCCTCCCTCGGAATGCTGTTGAAGCTCTGCCGGAGGTGTGCGTTGAAGATCTCGCAGACTGGGGCCTCTGCTAGTCGTTCCCAGCACACCCTCACTACGCGTTTAGGTGCACCAGGTCTGTCCAGCGTCCTCCCCCGCCACCTGATCCAACTCACCACCAGGTGGTGATCAGTTGACAGCTCAGCCCCTCTCTTTACCCGAGTGTCCAGAACATATGGTCGCAGGTCTGGTGATACGATTACAAAATCGATCATCGACCTACGGCCTAGAGCGTCCTGGTGCCACGTGCACTTATGGACACTCTTATGTTCGAACAAGGTGTTCGTTATGGCCAAACTGTGATTAGCACAGAAGTCCAATAACAAAGCACCGCTCGGGTTCAGATCAGGGAGGCCGTTCCTCCCAATCACGCCCCTCCAGGTCTCGCTGTCGTTACCCACGTGAGCATTGAAGTCTCCCAGCAGGACAACAGAGTCTCCAGGTGGAGCACCTTCCAGCACCCCCCCCCCAGGGACTCTAAGAAGGCTGGGTACTCCGAACTGCCACTCGGCGCATAAGTGCAGATGACAGTCAGGACCCGTTCCCCGACCCTAAGGCGCAGGGAACAAACCCTCTCGTCCACCGGGAAAAACCCCAACGTACCGGCAGCAAGCCGAGGGGATATTAGAATACCCACCCCAGCCCGCCGCCTCTCACCAGGGGCAACTCCAGACTGAGACAGAGTCCAGCCCCTCTCCAGGAGACTGGTTCCAGAGCCCAAGCCGTGCGTAGAGGTGAGCCCGACTATATCTAGCCGGTACCTCTCAACCTCACGCACTAACTCAGGCTCATTCCCCACCAGAGAGGTGACATTCCATGTCCCTATTGCCAGTCTTGGCAGCCGGGGGTCAGTCCGCCAGGGCCTCCGCTCCTGGCCGCCACCCGGCACACAATGCACCCGACCCCTATGGCGCCTCCTGCGGGTGGTGGGCCTGCAGGAGGATGGGCCCATGTCTCCTCTTCGGGCTGTGCCCGGCCGGGCCCCATGGACTAAGGCCCGGCCACCAGACGCTCGCCCTCGGGCACCCTCCCCGGGCCTGGCTCCAGGGCGGGGCCCCGGTAACCCTATCCCGGGCAGGGTAAACTGTTCCCTCTGTGTTTTTTTCATAGGGGTCTTCTGAATCGCTCTTTGTCTGGTCCCTCACCCAGGACCAATTTGCCATGGGAGACCCTACCAGGGGGCAAAAGCCCCCAGACAACATAGCCCCTGGGATCCCTGGGACACACAAACCCCTCCACCACGATAAGGTTGCGATTCACGGAGGAGAGGTTTTCATTATGTGAATACCTTGACAATCTTCACTCAAAAAGCTGCAAAACATGTTTGCCCAGCACGGGGATATATTCAATTCTTTAAGATAAAGCCATAAATATGTGTGTCTGAGTCTTCTATCAAAACTTACAGCTTAATATATATGAAGTTGTAAAAAAAAGCTTTATTTCGTCAAGAAAGTTCGTTTCTTACGATTACATGCATTTGAATGGGACACTCGCTCGAAACAAAGTATAGGTTTTCATTATGTGAATACCTTGACAATCTTCACTCAAAAAGCTGCAAAACATGTTTGCCCAGCACGGGGATATATTCAATTCTTTAAGATAAAGCCATAAATATGTGTGTCTGAGTCTTCTATCAAAACTTACAGCTTAATATATATGAAGTTGTAAAAAAAAGCTTTATTTCGTCAAGAAAGTTCGTTTCTTACGATTACATGCATTTGAATGGGACACTCGCTCGAAACAAAGTATAGGTTTTCATTATGTGAATACCTTGACAATCTTAACTGAAGGAGCTGCAAAACCTGTTTGCCCAGCACGGGGATATTGAATTCTATAAGATAAAGCCATAAATATGTGTGTCTGAGTCTTCTATCAAAACTTACAGCTATTTATATGAAGTTGTAAAAAAAAGCTTTACTTCGTCAAGACAAGCTTTTCGTACGATTACATGCATTTGAATGGGACACTCGCCCGAAACAAAGTATAGGTTTTCATTATGTGAATAACTTGAAAATCTTCACTGAAAAAGCTGCAAAACCTGTTTGCCCAGCACGGGGATATTGAATTCTAAAAAATAAAGCCATAAATATGTGTGTCTGAGTCTTCTATCAAAACTTACAGCTATTTATATGAAGTTGTAAAAAAAAGCTTTACTTCGTCAAGACAGTGCGTTTCTTACGATTACATGCAAATCACATTGTTTAAGTATAGAAAAAAAAATACTAAAATTAAACAATATCACTTTGTGCTTCTTATTATTCCAACTGTTGTAAGGAGTCTGCTTAAGTTTCTTCAGATAGGTCAAAGGTCAGTGCCGTTGGCTTTATGGTCTTCCAACTCTTCCTTCTTGCTTGTCTTCATTCAGTGGTTGCCAGGCTCACATAACCTATAAAACGAATGTTATCTGATGCCTTCAAACACTATTATTTTAAGGAAAGTTTGATTTTCCAAAATATGTTTGGTATTTATCCCTGACCACTTTTTTTTACTGTTTGTTTTGTCTGCTATGATTGTTTGTTTTTTATTTTTTTGGTTTTAAACTTTTCTTCTTTCTTTTTTTTTCACCTCAGAAAAAAATGAAAAAAGGAGTAGAGAAAATATAAAAGGCAAAAGGGGTAAAAGAAATAAACATTAACAATGAAAAGTGACAAAAAGTATGTAAAAGAATGAAATGAAAAAGAAAACAAGGATAAAAAAAAAGAAAGAAAACAAAACAAGGAATAGTTTAAAAAAAAAAAAAGAGCCAATCTAGGAGAAAGGAAACATGTCAATGAAATAAGACCTAGAGGAACACAAAAAATAATAATTAATGATACACTGACAGTCTGATTCTGGTGAAATGTTGACATTTATTCTGACAATAATAAGTTTCCACACATTAGCAGAAAAAAAACGGATGCTCATCTAAACAATGCACTAAACAACTGAACAACTAAATATATATTGCATAAAGTTATTTTTATGTCAAGTATTACTACAGTTGTGATTCTACCATGGGAAGGAGAAATGGCTTTTTAGGTATAATCATCATCTGCATCAGTAAGCCAAGAGGATTGTTTTGATACAAAGATTAATAATAATGTTAATATGAGGAATGCTTCCAAACAGGGTTTTGCAGACATGTTGCACACATGTATTCTGACACATGCTATCAGACAGACAGAATAGTAGTAACCAATGGGTCATGGTCCAGCCTGTGTGCTGTATTTAAGCATTTAATACTACAAGTGGGGGAAAAAATGTAAAAACAAACAAATAGTGCAGGAAAAATAAAGACAAAGACAAGAAAAAGAAAACAAGAGATGGGGAAATAAAGAATTAAAGTAATAAGAAATGATAGAGTGGCGTAAAGCTAAGTAGGAAAGAAAAATGAAAGAAAAAGGGATCGGAATGAAAAATTAAAAATGGAGAGAAACATGGAAAAATTTGGAAGAAGGGTAAAGAGCAAAGTAAAAGGATGTAGTAAAAAGAAACTGAAAAAGTAGGAAAAATTTATTTCTTGGTTAAGTTTGTGGGCCTATTTTAGGTCTATTCACTACAACACTTGTGCTTTTATTTCCAGTGTTCTCTAACCTGGAACTCCTTTCTGGTGTAGCAGCTGATTCAAATTTGGCTCCTCTTGAGTAATAAAATAGGCCACAGATGTTAAGCACTGTGTTTCAGTGTACAGGGAATTTCACATTTGGACTACCTGGTTTTGCCACCTTTTTGGATCCATTCCAAGAGTTTATAAAAATTTCAGTGAAACCAAAGATACATTATTTGCTCTTTTCCTCTTGGAAAAATATTGCTGCCACCAAATTGTTCGGGCTCTATTCATTGCATTTAATGTACTAGCACCATGGTCCCTCAAGTAATGACAACCTATAACCACTATAAAGGAAAATCTTGTTTTTTTGCTCATTAACACTGTAAGTCAAGATAAGATAAGGTTCACTTTTCTTTTTTTTTGTCTGAGTTGTGCCTCAAGCAAGCAAGAAAAGACGCACAGTCCTGCACAATAAACGCTGCATGAAAGTCTTTTAATATTGCTCATATTCGCGTATGTTAATGTAACTATTTTGCTCATACAAAATAAGTTTTGTATTTTGATTGTGAGTAACATATGCCATGCACATTCCAGCTGCAACACTTGCTCTCTTTATGTGTTATTTAACAGTAATTACTTGTACTAACGTGAGCTGTTTTGCAGATTAAGTAAGTGCTACTTAAATGTATAACCTCGCAGAACTTTCTACTGTGTGCATCTGCTCTAGACAAATAGAGATACAATGACAACTAGTGGTAAATTAGTGGAAACAAAAGGCTCAACCAGAACCAAAGTTTAGTGTAAAAATGCCTCCATACAATAGATATGACATATAAAGACTTGCATGAAAAGGTGTAACCATCAAAGTAGCACAGTTAAAAGTTTGTCACACATAACTCTACACATACATCACAGAAAACCGCCTGTGCTGATGTGATTCTACAGCAAATAATCTACAGTACAAGCTACAGCATAAGTATGTCTGATTCTCTAAACACCTTTACATTTCTAAAGACTACTGTTAGGTTAAATGTTGATTGACTGCTGCATTCATTTTGGATGAATTTAAAAACATCTACATTTTTCAGAGTATTTTAATGTCTTACATTTGAGCTTTAATCTCTTGACTGTAGGCAGGTGAAGCTGCAGAAATACTGTACTCAATAAAGTGCATCAAAATGGGTAACAGCATAGGAACAAAATGATAACAGCTGCTTTTTACAAACACTGTAAAGATGGCTCCCTTTTAGGCCAAGTTTCTCTAATGTGACCCTTAAGTTAGTGTTTGCACAGTAACAAGTAACAGCATCAAGAAAATACTTAAAGGGCGTTTCAGATACCTGTTTAGTAAACGACACACATCATTTTTCAGTCTTGTGTAAGTAATTACATGAGAATGAGATGATTTAGCATTAAAGTGCATCATTTTTGCCAAACTCTGAGGAGCAGAGTAGTGTTCGAGACTGCCACCTCATTCAGTTTTATAAAAACACAGCATTGCTCGTTTGTTCTGGATGCACAGTGGAAGGCTGGCAGATAATCTTCAGTATGGAATCTGGTTTTGGTAATACTGCAGCATGTCGTATGTCTTGCTCCTGTTAAAATGAAGTTAACAAATATTTATTAGAAGGAACAATGTTAAGGGAAAAAGGTGTTTATATATTTTTATTATTAACTATGGGTGTGTTAATAAAGTTCTTTAATATCCCAAAATGACACTATACAATATTTGACCAATTTTGGCAATGGGCTTATACATTTGTCTTCTGTAACAACTGCAGCACAAATTAAGTAATGCAAGTATTTTGTCACCTGCTACTGAGGAAACAGCTTTGGATGACTTTGATGATGAATGCTGCCGCTTCTTTTTCACTCATTTGTGGATTAAAACGTCCTCTGACAAAAAACAAAAGAAAAAACAATCAATGTGAACACATTTTGGGTGGAAATAACAGTTTCACAGTCCAGTGGCACTGGAAGTGTGCCTTACATGCTGCACTCATTGTTTTTTTTAACTCCAGGTGGCTGCGCTTTGTTTGTCTTCCTTTTTTGACACCTACAGAATAGCTGTCAAAACACATATTACCAAATATTTATTTCTATACTAGTTTTTATAGTGCTCTAGTCTCAGATAAATTGGCAGGATTTTACTGCATGGGAGATTTTTGACATAATATTGACTACATACAATATAACTCACCATAGAAGCAAAAACACTCGGGTGTCACACTGTTGAACTTACTTGAGAAGTTTTATGGTTTGTCCTCTGAAACATGGGAGTCCAGTGTCCAGCATAAGGGTCACTAGAGAAACTACTGCATCCATGTATGGGCTGTTTGACCAGAGAAAACACAACATAAACTTACAATACCGACAACTTCTTCGCCACTACTTTCTTCACAGATGAATCCCATGTAGCACAAAAATTAATTGACAGAAACCTTTAAACAACCATGAAAGCCTTTTTGTTTTCTAAAAAAGTACTCGAGACACTTGTTTGTTTGTTTGTTTTTTTCAGCTTCATACCGTACAGCCAGATATCCTCTGACACACATCTCCATGAACCATTTAAAAGGTGTGGCCTCCATCTTGCCTCCCATGATCATCACCATCTCATCTGTCAGCTTGATGTCTGGCTCCCAGCCCAGGTTACCTCCAGGAGAGCTCTCAAACATGAAGCCAAAATCTGCAAACAAATTATGCCAAACCTTCACCATTACTCTGTAAAATTGATGAAACTACTCTCTGGTGTGTACAATCTTGTTTTAAAACATTGTGCCCAGATTTGAGTAATAATTAATAAAGGTTAATAATGATCATATTTACTGAAACAATAATAACTACTGTCCATATAGTGTGGACATTCAAGAAGCTTACAGTTGAAAAAAAAAAAAATCATAAAATAATAATAGTTAAAAAAGGAAACCCATATCAAACCCATACACCCCACCTATGTGAATGAGGTGGCCCTTGCTGTCCAGCATGATGTTGCCATTGTGTCTGTCTTTGATTTGCAGCAGGAACAGCAAAAGGCTGTAAGCGGCCATACTTCGGATGAAGTTGTAACGAGCCTGCAGAAAGAACATACACGTGATAATGAGGTATAATTATGCTCATTTCCCACCACATTCAAAAATCTCTCAGATGACAGTTCAGTCCATGTTCCCCAAAGCATTCACACAAGGATCATGGATATGCCTTTTTTTTCATGTCAGGAACTCATTATTAATTTTATACACATCTTATACATTCTCACAAGGAACATCATAAAGAGTAAAGAGTGGCAGGTGTCAGATTTTACTAGTGTTTCAGTACAGTTTTAGATAAGCAGGTTAAGTTTGTCTATTAAGAGAAGTGACTGTTAAGAAAGCTTCACAACAAAATTCTTTTTCAGTTAGGTCTTTTGTATGGCTGGTTACACTCAACTATAGCTTGATAAGTAGTTAGTTTAGTTTGTCTCATAAGATGGCTCCTGTGTCACGCTAAGAGATAAGAGAGTCTTATATCTCTGCTGTGACCACACAAACAATGTATGTGATTTCTCTCGCTTAAACCCCAATGTTGTGTGTTGAAAACTGCTTTGTGCTACTATTGGTCCACACATGCTGGTCACTGTTACTGAACTGATGTTTAGAAGTCTTAGCAGACTAAGCTAGCAATATACACCTTGCTTAAAATGGCAGACAGCAAACCACCAACCACAATGTGTCCCTGTGATTACTAAATTTCAGATTAAGACACTCATGATACATGTCTGTAGCCATATGGCTATTCCACTTTTACTTTGAAAAGACTTTTTGGCAGGCTATCCTACTAGGCTAGCCTGTCATACTAGAACCAACTATGAATCCTTCTGAACTATTAATAATTCCTCATTATGAAATATGCAAAACTGATTTGAACAGTCCCATAATTTAAGCTCCATACCTTCTGGAAGGCGAGGGTGGATTCATCACCATACTGATTCCGGAAGTAATCATACATCCCAAAGTCAGTCTGTCTACCAAGCTGGTCCCTGGATTTACAATCTGGGATGCACTCAATCACACCACACTGAGGAAGAGAAGATGTGATGATGTGTGACGTTTATCAGAATATCCTCCATTATTATCCCAAATCAGCTACAGAAGATTACAGGAAAAGTAACTTTGTGGCAGATGCACAAAATGTCAAGTCGACAATTTTCTCTGATGTACATTAGTTTGTAAAACATACACCATGTTAAGGGTCACTTTCCAACATGGTCTGTCTTTAGAATAACAACAACAACAACAAAACTGGATATGCTCATTTACAGTATTAAAAAAATAATGTGGAAGCTTACTGGCATTTGTTTTACATTTAAAGATGATATTTTATACAAAATTAATGTTTTCATTGTTTTAGAGTACAATTACAAAGTATGTAATATGACGATACCATTGTTTTTTCTTTATGTGTATCTGAACACTGTACTGGTTTACAGTGATGTCAAACCAGGACAGGTATGCACAGCTGGAACAGCATTATATTTATTTTTACTGAGTAACTAGAAGAGTTGTTCTAGCATGTTTCAGTTTGTCAAGATGCTGCTGACCTGCACAAACACTGAAACAATAGGGGGATGTAGATGTGTCAGAATGAATTTTACATGGTATTTTAAGCTGTAAATAAAATAAAACATTTTGGGGACAATGCAATTTGAATTAGAGCTACATAGAGCTGTATTCCATTCCTATAGTGTCCTATTTAGATTGTTTTATTATTTTTATAAATAAAATGAAGAAAAATCTTTAAAAAAAAACATTAAATTTTTAATACTTAGTACTGAAGTAAATGGGGAAAGGAGATGAAAGCAGAAGAGATAATAGAGAAAAGAACCATACCCCTGGTGCAGTAGCCACCACTCTGTAAGGGAAGACGAACAGATCCAGGCCGACCAGCTGGAAGATATTCTTAAAAAGCCCTATGATCTGCAGTGCAAGCATATCCTGGAGAAAGGAGAAAAACACAAAGGGAAATTAGTCTGAGTATGAAGTATGAAGTGTCAGACATTGATCAGACAGTCACAGAAAAATGTTGTACCTGTCTGCAGTCATCTCCCACTTTGAAGATGGCTGCCTGCCAGCAAACCTTCTTTGACCCATCTGGATTCTCCTCTCCATCTTCCAGAGAGTCTGATGGGCAGCGGAGACCCTCCCTCTCTAGTTCACTCACTCCGCAGCGCTTCACCTTGAACTTGGCCAGATAGGGAGCCTTGGCAGCACTGCAAACATAGAAAACACACATACTCCCATAAGTTACAGTCATACTTATCATTGAAACTACTCTATGAAACACAAATAAAGACCCAACATTACCTCTGCATAGGTGTTCCAGACTTGTAATCAATGTCCAATACTATGGCTTCAGGATTACTAGGCAGGTAACAACCTAGAAAACAGCAAGACAAAATACAAACATAAGACTCAAACTCTGAAAGGACAGAAGGGCCTGAAGCACAATGATTAATTCACAGCTTCTGCCTTTGCAAGCAGACTAACATTTCAGCACTGCTGTGTGTTTGTCAGAGTAAACAGAGCAGTGTTGTAACCTTAAATCTGTTTGCAAAATTAAAGGGTGTAAATTAAACACTTTAATCTGTCCCTTCAAAGCTTGCTCTCCTAAGAAGCACACTATACAGGCAGGAAGAAATGCCTGACCTTATAAGAATACACCTTTATTTTACAACACAAAGGGCTTAAGCAATGTTTTAATATCACAACACAGGCATGTGTTTGTCTGTATGGACAAAAGGTATTATATATTGGCCAAGTGGTTGGAAACAAAACAAACTGATTCTGTGAAGTGAAGATACATTTGACATTTGACACAATGAAAGAACATTATGTCAGTCTTTAAGGGACAGTCTGTAAATAAATAGCTGCAGGATCCTTATTCAGACCGATACAATATGACTAAGAGCTAGCAAATACATTTATTCATCTTCATATTGATATATTTTCTTATTTTGTGCTCGGTACAAGCTCTGTGTACAGAGTTTCACGTTATAATGTATTATAATGAATGTAAAGTACTGGTGGATGCTCATAATAAACATGACCAAAGTCATTTTTTCTACTCTCTATATGATGTCATTTTGAGCACCCCACCCTGTTTATACAATGTGATGTTAAAATATTTAGATTAAAACTGTTTTCACAGAAGATTTAACTGAAGTTTACAGTTTACAGAGTCAAATAGGCACCCATATTTACTCTCAGACAGTTCCTTACCTGGCTGCACTTTGATATCGGACAGAGCTTTGAGGCAAGCTCTCTTTCTCTCCTCGCCCTTTGGAACTGGCCTGGGGAAAAACGCAAGCAGCAAACACAGCAGAATTTAAACTTCTCTGTGGTTGTGGCACATACATGACCCTGACGAATAGCAGAATACTAGCTAACAGACTTACTTGATAATAGCAGAAACGTTGGTGATTTTGTTGAAGAAGTCAAACTCTCTCTGGTAGAAATCTTTGGCAGGACCTGACAGTGAACCTGTGATCTCCTCAACCATCTGCTCCAACAGCTCCCCAATGTCAGCTATGCAGAAACATTCAATTTTAATTTTAAGTTTTTCTACTCTACTTGAGAACGCTCTTTATACAGCGTGTCTTATTCACACACACACACACACACAGACACACACACACACACACACACTTTTTTCTATGTCTAAGCTCTCTCTCTATATATATATATATTTCACACAGATTCACATTTTGAGAAACACAGTAGGGGCAACTCATGTATCATGCCCAAGTATACTTTAGTATGCAGACTGGAGCAACAATCAACTTTAATGGTAATTAATAGATTACCTGCTCTGCCTTCTGAGCTACAGCCACCCAAAGCTGGTATTTAGCATTGTGACCAATATCTAAAACAAGCTGGACATAACACAGTATTAGATTTGACTGGTTACATGGTTGATGTGGTTTGTCTCATGGGTTGTGGCCTTACAGAACACATGACTGGACTTTTCAATAGTGGGTATGGTGTACAGCACCTATGTCGATAGACATAACTGGTAAGAACTGCAGAGCTGATCTTGAATAGTGCGGTAAAGAATTAACTTGGTAGCTTGGTCTAGTAGCTTTGGTGTAGAACTCCTTTAATGTACTTTTAATAGGTGCGAACATTATTGTAGTTTGGTTCCCTATTTGGTAATGTCTTGGACATTATGGTTAGTGTGGCTTGTGATTCTAGTTCTTCAGATCTGGAGCAACCCTTTGATTTCTTTTTTCCCCCCGCTATTATGAGGTTTAAGAATTTTTCCTGATAAAACCTATTTGCAAGAACAGATTTGCAACCTGGGGGAGATACCACTTGCACTCTTCTATATGGCAGTTACACTATTAGAAATCTCCAGCTTGGCCATGCCATATTACTATATCTAGCATTTTTACTAGCGTTTTCTTTTTTCCTCCTTGAATTTGATTCAGGTTACTCATGTTGCTGGCTAGAGGAATTGGATTTGGTAAGGGTGTTGGTATCAGCTGGCTTGATGGGTCAGCTGGCCATTTTATTAAATGGGATATGTTTTAATGCTGCGTTATTGTTAATAAATTATGATTTTTTTTTTTTTAGATTAATTTCCAATGTCAAGGTGGAACACTGATTTTTTAAGAATGGGGGTGTAAAGCCCCTCTCACTCTCAAGAAAGTCCTGGTCTGCTGTTACTGATGACTGGCATGGGAGGATCGCCAGCTAATGCAGCTCACCTCAGGCTATAAAAGTTGGCCCCGAAGAACTGTTAAGTCTGTCTCTTCCAATCCATCTTGCATCAATACATTGGTTATCTTTGTTTTTTTGGTTAGGTTATGTTGAATAGATTGTCCTTTATTTAAGTAAACTTTTTGTGTGAACTCTTTCTTGGTTACCCACTTTGAGTCAATTCATGATAATAGAATATGTCACTTATTTCTTATTAAACTTATTCTGCCTTTACTTTTTTTATGGCCACCTTTTATCTATTACTTATTTCTAAAAAAGCTTAAATTGGACTTAACTAGGTTAACTTTGTACGAGACAGTTGAAGGAGCTTGAAGAGCTGAATAGAAACAGTTTCATGTTTTACTCTGAAAAAGTATTTTTACTGAGTGTGTTCATGTAGGTTTTAATATAACCGGAAGTTAGGGTGAAACTAAATGTTTTTCATTCTTTTCTTTCTTTGTTACTCAGACTAACTAACGAAATTTGATAAGTCTCTACTCACGGTCTTTTTGGTGGCCCTCTTCATCCATAAAGATGTTGGTCTTCATGTTCCAGATGAACTGGTGGGCAAGAAGCTGAGACTTCTGGGCTGCCCACAGGATATATTCTCTCACGTAACCCATCTAAGCGAGACAGAGAATAGACAAAGCTTATATTGGTATTATTATTATAGTTAATTATATCTCTCTCCTTTGCACAAATATCTGTTGATAAACTCATAGTTTAAGCTCCCACAATTAATGATCTTTCTTTTTTTTTGGAAGGGAATATGATGAACTTCTTGTAGAAGGAAAAATAATCTCCCAAGTTATCACAGAGTAGAGCATGGAATTTTTAGTCATGAAATCAGTAAAGGTGGAATTGTTAATATTACCTTGTCATAACGGAGAGCCTGAACAATCTGAGGAATGTAGAATAAGATGGCATCCTAGAAGGAACAATGAAGAACTATTAAGAAAGATTTGTTTTTATGAAGTTGTATCCTCCATCTTGGTGCTGTGACATTGTTAAAGGAGGAACAAAGTCCTCTCTACTAAATATTCCACAGTCAACCGCTTGTGGTATCAAAACAAAGTGGAAGTGAGTGGGAATGACAACAAATTGGTCAGCCACGTAAAATCACAGATTAGGGTCAGCAGATGGTGAGGCCCATAGCGCGGAGAAGTCGGCTTTCTGCTGAGTCAATCGCTACAGACGCCCAAACTTCCCATGGCTTTCAGATTAGCTCAAGAACAGTGCACAGAGAGATTGGAAGAATGCGAGCCAATGCAAAGAATGCCACGACTGGAATCTAGAGGAGTGAGGATGTGTTTTCTGGAGTGACGAGTCATGCTTCTCTTTCTGGCAATATGATTGACGAGTCTGCCAAGAGAACAGTATCGGTATTTGTCTGACTGCACTGTGCCAAGTGTAAAGTTTGGTGGAAGCGGGATCATGGTCTGGGGCTGCTTTTAAGGAGCTGGGCTCGGCCCCTTAGTTAATATGAAAGGAATTGTTAATGCTTCAGCATGCCAAGACATTGTGGACAATTTCATGCTCCCAATTTTGTGGAAACAGTTTGGGGATGACCCCCTCCTGTTCCAACATGACCACTGCAAAAAGCAAGGTCCAGAAAGACTTTTATGAGCAAATTTGGTGTGGCAGAACTTGACTGGCCAGAACAGAGTCCTGACCTCAACCTGAACACCTTTGAGATGAATTAGAGCGGAGACTGTGAGCCAGGCCTTCTTGTCCAACATCAGTGTTTGACCTAACAAACGTGCTTCTGGAAGAATGGTCAAATATTCCCATAAACACACTGAAATCTTGTGGAAAGCCTTACCAAAATAGATGAATTTGTTATAGCTGCAGAGGGCCAACATCATATTAAAACCTATGGATTAAGAATGGGACATCACTAAAACTCCTATGAATGTGACAGCAGACGAGCAAATACTTTTGGCAATATAGTGTACCCGATAATTACTAAGCAATTCTTGGCGCAAATCCACATTGCTTTGTACAGGAGAGCTGGCAGTTTAAAGAAGACATTTTAATGTCTAATCCTTTCAAAAAGTTCAGCACATTAATGAAAGCAGCTTGAGTCAATGCCATGCTGAGCCCAAAAAACCAAAAACAAATCTTGACCTACTGGAGGAAAAGAGCGTAGCACTTTAACCCCATACTGAGCAGTAAGGGGATGAGGAGGGTACATGCTGCTGAAGTAGGACAGACCAGTGGGCGGGTCAGCCGGAGCCCAACACAAGATGTGGCTCAACTCAGGGGAGTCAGCATCAATAGTGTGCCATGTCACCAGGAACTAAAGAAGGATAATTATATAACATTCAGTCACATTAAACATATAAGATTTCCAAAATCAAGCTTTACAAGAACACCTGATCTCACCTTGACAGCCTCAGGCACATCACTGACTGCACCGGGGTCCAGTCTCACAAGTCTGGTCACTTCAGCAACAATGGCGTCATTCTTAAATCTGGAAAATAAGACATTTAAAATGAAAATCTACACTTTAGTACAAGAAGGATAGTCACACCTTTACATTAAGCACTGGTTTCTTCTTAGTCAGAATTTCGACTATTGTTTTTCCTACAAGCAGCAGACCACAAGGAGGGATGTTGTGTCTTGACCTTTTTTAGTGGCAACATTGTTTTCAAAGCTTATGTAGGGTGAGTCAAGTGATAGGCTGTTAGGTTTAATGTACGTGTTGTAGGTTGCCATTTAAAAAGCTACACAATGCCATTTAGAAAGCTAGAATGCTTCTGTTTGCTATCTAGGTAACCTACGCATATGACTACGTGCATGACATTGATGACGGGAACAAGCAGCCTTAAGAAGAACAGATTCTACCAACAACAATCTGGGAGAGCTGCACTTCCATCATATAACCACACACAATGTATAATCATGCTTGCACAGCACAATCACACTTTGTAACCAGTTATAGTCAAAGGAGCTTGCAAAGAAAAGCGTCTGGACTTCTTTAAGTTGCTTGAAGACGTTTCACCTCTCATCCGAGAAGCTTCTTCAGTTCTAAGGTCAAATGGTGGGGAGTCCCAGATTTAAACCTAGTGGGAGTATCCCCCCAAAAGAGGGACAAAAGGACCCCCTGATGATCCTCTAATCGCCTGAGCCAAGGTGTGAGTGAAGCCAAGGAATTCGCATGATAAGGTGGGGCCAGGTTTCACAAAGAGCTCACCCGAAACCCTGGCTGATTGGGACCCACACCCAGTTTCACACCTTGGCTCAGGCGATTAGAGGATCATCAGGGGGTCCTTTTGTCCCTCTTTGGGACAAAAGGACCCACTAGGTTTAAATCTGGGACTCCCCACCATTTGACCTTAGAACTGAAGAAGCTTCTCGGATGAGAGGTGAAACGTCTTCAAGCAACTTAAAGAAGTCCAGACGCTTTTCTTTGCAAGCTCCTTTGACTACAATGACCTGGATGACTGAGAACCTTCACAGACAACCAGTTATAGTAATTTCTCATAGGTAATACAGCAACAAGCTTTATGAATATCCACGTGTGTAACCAATAAAAACAACCTGCAGGGGGAAAGCAAGTTGAAGGGGTTTGGAGACAACTGCTTCCTTCTCGCGAGTGAAAACTTGAGCTCTGTGTGACCTCGTTCCTGAGTGAGTTTCTGTTTATCCAGCAGTATCAGGGGTAAAACTCTGACATAGGCCTTTAAGATGATTTGATTTATCTTATGCACAAAATGGACAGTTGGCCCTGATGACCCAGAACAGTGCTCTCATGTATTTAGTTAATGGGAAATTAAATGGCAAAAGCGGTTTAATACTCATTTAAACAAAGAGGCATTTACGTCTGTTATTAGAGATCGTTCTTAGAGATTGGCCACCTTGTTGGTAATTGCATAGCCAGGTATGGAGCGATACTCCAGGCCAGGTTGACGTGGTCCTTCCACTGTTTCTCTGTCAGGCTGATGTATTTGGACCTCCAGTTGGCGATGCTCGTCTCCACTGACTGCTCTGTGGCAATGGCCAGCTCTTGTGTGGAGAGGGGGTTGTACCACGTTGTCAACCGTTCAATCTCACTAGCCTGGGTACACAAACCAGAGGTCAAGAGCATTAAGAAGGTTTTATCATGAACAGGCATCTTAAGTGCAGTCAAAACACTCATATTACTCACCAGTAATGCCAGCAACAGAGTCCTGCGTTTCATGTAGTATTTGTGAAGCTGCGTTCCTCTGTTACTTTTTTTGGATGTGCCTAGAAAAAGAAAAGGTACAAAAAGTCAGTCCATAAGTCCTTTATGGACTGACTTTTTGTACCTTAATGTCTCACAGACATTTCCCATCTGTGTTCGTCTCTTTGATTTGGAAAAGGTGATGGCTTGGATATTTCACCAGTTCAAAGTCTAGAGCAGTGCAGTCCAAGTGACTGCAAGAGTTTTTGCTATATCAAAGATGCTTTTAATGTCCATATTTTCATTTTACATTTTATGATGCCACCCAGACCGAAAGGAAATGTCAGTCACACTCTTAAAACAAATGATATGACATTGTGATATGACACAATTTAGCAACATTTAAACTATATTTGATTATTGAAGGAAGTGCTATTATCAGTTTCGAAAGGCTCTTGTACTGTCTGAAACACTGAACCTAGGTTCTACCTGATTTTTTGGACGTGGTGGACATGCCACTCGACAGCGGGTACGTATTGATCCATCCCTGGCCAGTCTGTTGGGTGCGGGAGCTGGAATCCATGTTGCCCCTTAGATCAGCAGCATTCATCACTGACAGGCTGTTCAAAGATGCATCCTGATTATCTGTTCAAATGCAAACAGAATCAGTGTGGCCATGAACGCAGTGGGTTACTCTCAGCACATCTACATCTGTGCTTTATTAAACTTATACAAGAGCGTTCCTTACACATAAAACATTAAAAATTCTAAACAGTCACAAACAATATGAGGGAGTTGTTGAAGAACGAGATGAACCATGTCACTTAGCCCTCTGCTGATGTCATGATCATGTATTTGAAATCGAGGGACTCCGGAGTAAATGTAGGTAGCCGGTGCACTGATACTGGATCGGATGCAAGTAATCTGAGCCAGAATTTGCACTGAGGACCTGAAGAGGTATGCTCTGTATGAGTATGAGACAATGTCTTTTGTCAAGGTCTTTGGGTATGAAAAGGAAGGAAATTTCTTGGTTGGAAAAAAAAATTTCTTTTTCAATTTATGGTTTCTTTAAAAGTGATCACTGGGGGGGGAGGGGGGGGGCAGACTGGTGGGCTGATATGATGAGTAGTCATGCATGTTGACGCAGCTGACAAATTTGTGCTTTTCCTCACAGCTTCTAAATATTTAAGACAAAAACTGACTTAAATTTTATGGATCACAAAGTAGAGGAAATGAGTAAAGAAAAAGTAGAAAAACTGAGCATATGAGAGGAACCAAAATAAGAACGTTTAGGGAAAAGAGAAAAGAAAAGTAAATTAAATCAATATCAAAGATGCATATATCAGGAGGACTGTGAGGAAAAGCAATCTCAAATTTGACCCACGTAAAAGCATGCTCCTGCTGCAATGCAGTCGAAGCTCCACTGCTTTAGGCTTACTTAAGATAGATATTGGAGAAGTGCTGGACACGATAAGCGATCCAAATATCCCAGCAGAGAGCGTGCTCGGGGCTGGGGTAGTACCAAGCTCACCAGGTGGGACCAAATGAGATGCTGCCAGGTACTTCTTGTCAGACAGGATGCTGGCGTAGAAACGGATTATGATGCTGATGTCCTCACGGAGACGCTTGTCACCCTGGGTGGGGAACTTTGGAGCCACACTAGAAAGACAAAAACATTAAATGTCTCACTAGGGTTAGATTAGGGCTAATACTACCTAAATCCTGAGTTAGGGTTAGGGCTAACCCTAAGGCTATCTTGGCTCTAAAGGTTGGAATGCTGGTTAACTTACTTCTTTGGTCCTGATTAAAAGAGCTCAACAAGTTAAAGACAGCGAGAATGACAGAGACCTGACTTTCATTCCAAAATGGTTCAATTTTTTCCCCTTTTCATGCAGCACTTTTTTAAGTTTTACATTTTTTTGTGATTGATTAACTGCCTTGCCAGTTGTTGGATGAATTGTCACTAGTTTATAGTTTATTTATAAGTTTTTACTTTACAAAGTAATAATATATAGGATGGTTTAAAATTTTTCAATGTAAATGTAATTACAAACAATAACAGAATACAAATAAACAAAAGCTAGGAGGTTGGGTGAAAGATTGAAGACAGACATGCTAAAGTTAGCATGCTAATCAGCTAGCACTGAAAAATGTTAACTTGTTGTAAGCCTAGATTTGATTGAAGAAGAGCAAGCATCTGAGTCTGACTACCTGAAATAATCAAAGGCAGTAGAGTAGATCTTCTCCCGGAGCACATTTCTTACAGTTGCATTGGTGACGACGTCAGAGTGGAGCAAAGCCAGACCAAGAGTGAGCAGCCTAGAGCACAGAGAAAGATGGTTTTCATAGTGCAAAGAGATTTTGTATAAGCACACCATAAATACTATGTAAACACTGTGACTGGTATATACCTGAAGCGAGGTCCAATGGCAGCTACATGGCGGTTGAGGCTACTCTTAGCCCCACCAACATCTAGAGACAGAGAGCGCTGCATCAAACTGCCAAAGATTTCCACTTGATCTGCACTGGAGTATTTTGCGATCTCAAATCTCTGGACCAGAAACTAGTTGAACAGGGAGACACAGAACAAGGCGAGAATTTAAAAAGAATTGACTAACAAGATAACACATAAATAACTCAAGCAGATTGGCAGTTATCCAACCTCTATCCAGACATGGTGAGGGGTGACATTTGGAGGGCAGGGGATGGGCTGGCTTTCCTCTGAGGCAGCGAGAGGATCAGCCTCCACCTGAGCATCCGAGAACAAGCCCATCTTCAGCTCCACAGTCATCTGCCATGCTCCTGCCATCTCTCGCATGAACTAAGCAGGCATACAGGATATTGACACTATGTATGCAATTTAAGTATACCGACAAGAGAGAGAGGTTTTTGTTTGTTTGAGTATATGTACCGGTACTTCCACTCCTATACGTGCCGCCAGCAGCCACTCCCAACAAGCAATTGCTGTTTCCATACCATGTTCTGTAAACATCTTGAGTGGAGACCAGCACAGGTGGTGCAGGAGCTGAGGATCACAATCTACAGGCAATTCAGGAGAGAAAATGCCACCCCCCCCCCAAAAAAAAGAGAGAGACATGAATTTGATACCAACATCATCACTTGTGCCTGCAAAATACCAAAGTAAATCATAAAGGAAAATAACCTTTGGTGCTAATGAGCAAGGCAGTCAGTTTGAACATGGCCTCAGTGAAAGCCTCAGGCTGTGCAGAGTCTAATGCTTCTCCCAACTGTTTAATCATCAGTCGGCCCAAATCAGACTGTCCCCGGACTGCCTGGGCAAAGTGGATCATACCTGATACCTACAAATGAAAGAGAACATTTATGAGTATGAAAAATATATCTAATGAACAGATGTTATGTTTCCAAAATCTGCCTGCATCGTATTCTGGTTTCACTCTGGCACCGTTATAAGCCCTTCAAGATTTCAGCATTCACCAAACAAAATTTCAGAAGGATCTGGGTTTCTTTCAACCAAAATAATGTGGCCATGATCACTAACGCAATAGCTAACGCAGTCCAACTTTTCCTCCTTTGATTACATTACAGAGATTTCTGGACCATTAGATCAGGTACTGGTCCATTAGAAGTAGCCATTATCCACAGTGTGATCAACAATGGCCACCGACTACTCAACTAGATTTTGGAACCTCCAGGATCAAAAATTAAGCCAACACATAAATGCCAAAAAACAGCCTCCAGATCTGTCTAGTAGTATTGCTTGTGATGTTAATTATACTAACAACTTACCCAATGAATTAAACTCCAGTATTTTACTGGCACGTTACTTTGTTGTAGTTACTCTAAGTATATGTTCCTGTGTTGTGCACTCATAACTGAGGCTGTTAGCATTAGCTGATCATTTCTCAGGCCACCCTTTTCATGACAATATCACCCCTTCGCACTTGGGGGGGAAATCTACCACAGGTGGAGGATGGACTCAATCTGGGTGACTACTGTCTTATGTAGTTTGGGACTTTGCTGAATGTTGGAGTAGGTGTAGTTTTTCCTTTGCTGTGGAGTCAGGTGGGCCACCATGGGCTGCATGGAGCTTGGTGGTGCTGCTGCCATGGATGGGATCTGATGGGCCTAAACCTCCCTGTCCTTGGTAGATTTCGGGGAACAGGGGTGCCTATGGGAGTTAGCAGTTGGTACCCCAAAGTACCTCCTCTCTGGCTTCAGGGAGGGAGTACTTTGGCCACCCCGATCCTTTCCTCCCCATCCCTAATGGCTTCTCTCCTCCCACTTCATCACACCAACACACATGCAGGGCCTTGGGGAGCATCACTGAGGTTCAGGTTTCTCTCCCTCTCCCTCTGTTAACTTTCTCCCCAACTTCTCTTTCTTTTTTTTCTCCATCCCCCAGTCTTTTAGTGAACATGGGTTGTAATATTTATTGTGACTTTACCTCTCCAGCGTATCTGTTCCTGAGATTGAGGGAGGCCATGAAGTTTGAGTAGTCCTTTTTCACACAGGCTGGCCTCTCAGTTAGTTGAGTGGACTAAAGGAGAAAGTGACAAAGAAGTGCCTAATAAACCAAACTGTTACTATAAGCATAAACTGTTACTAATAAAAAACAGTCATAACTCATTTGTGCTCAACGTGACATGACAGTTACCAGAACAAAAGTTTATCTGTCAAGTGTGAATACCGTACTGAATAACTTGTTGCAGATTTGCTAACCCTATTGTGTAAACCAGAGCACTTTATATTTTAGGTCATATTTTATGCACTACTGACATCTTAATGTAATAAAACAGATTTAACGATTCACATGCATAGTTGTTCAGTTAAAGACAAACAAAAGCAACAGAGTTATTACACACAGCAATGTTACCTTTACAATGACAGAAGAAGGTTTATTTGATGAAGGTTTTTAAATCACATTTCTGCACTAAGATCAGTCCATAAGGAAAACTTAAATGGCAAAACTGTCCCAAAATCACTAATAATGTACTCTGATAATTAATATATTAATATATCTAAGAAAACAAAGCTATTCAGAACCTTGTTGTGTTATCTGCAACAGATAACAAAAGCTGATATAAGGAGTCAAACTTGCAGTATTGCAGCCTTCATTTCTATCTGTACATGTTTCTGCAGAAAAATCATTGTAAATACATTTTAATATTAAAAGATAACCAGAATAAATAAAAACAATTGAGTTTTTAAATAATGACTTCATGAGTTCATAAAAACTATGTTCTGTATTTCTATCCAAAACTAAAATTTGTTTTATCTGTAACATGTTAGTATGAAAATGATGCACAAAGAAAATCAGGCTGGGGGAAAATTTTTTTTGGAGCACTGTATGTATGCCCTCCTTATGATAGGATTATGTACTGGTGTGTGGGACTGTTATCTCAGGTTTACATGGCTGACTGATAGTTATTTATTTCAGGTGATGTTATGGAGTAACTCAAAGGTAATGTAACAAGTAGTGTAGAGTAGTGTAGTAGTAGTGTTGTAAAGGCTCACCTTTCAGAACACTCACTTCACCAGATGCACCTTGTTTCTTTTCCTCACCTTTGATTGGGTGTGGTGCTTTCCCTTAATTGCACTCACCTGTCACTCGTTATATAAGGACTGCACTCACCTACAGCTCACTCTTTCTTCACTCCCACATGGGGTGGCAGCTGAGGTGAGTTTCTGTTTGAGTTTCCTGAGTTTATGTATTATTTTGAGTTACTAAGTTACTTAAATCACACTTTATTTCCTTTCAGAGATAGCAGTCCGTGTGTCTTTCCTTCAATTCATTCAATAAAACGAAAAACCCTGCAAGTGATTACTGACTGTTCATTCTCATTCTGACCGGATGAGCCCATGATGGTAACAGTCTCCAACCTCCTCTGAACCTTCCTCCAAAACAAGTAGAGACATTACTACTAAAATAACAAAACATGTAACTTTTTTTTAGTAGCAACCCCAACACTTGAATTTGTAAAAATGATGAGTGTATGACCCACCCCGAGTGTGGTGCTCTGCCTGTTGTAACCAGCAAAGTGCAGGATGCTTTCTGTGGCCATGGCTAGGCCTGTGTGCTGGGAGAGGCCTGATACCCAGTTCTGATGTTTGTTTAGATACTCCTGAAAAGACCAGGTAAAGCACAGTGGTTTAAAGTATGTTTAAGGCAACATGTGGAGTTTTGCATGTTACAGATTAGAATGTTTAAAAATAAATGTTACCTGTAGGTGGGATTTGGTCACAGATGGAGCCCACTTCATAGCCTCTTTAAGAATTTCTCCACAGCGTGCTGCAAAATCCTTCACTATGCTCTAGAACCAAAGAGACAATAGGTATTTTATATATGAGGAAAAAAATCTACTACATAGACAATGCATTACAAAAATCTATTATCTAATAGTGCTTGCTCATAGGGGGTCATATGATTGTTGGGGTTTTCTGTATCTATTATTGTAGGATCTACTGTACAATATAAAGCGCCTTGAGGCGACTGTTGTTGTGATTTGGCGCTATATAAATAAAATTGAATTGAATTAATACATATATAGGGGAAAGAACTGAAAAACACAAAAATCATAAGTAAAGCAACATTACCTCTCTGGCTTCATACGTGTCTGGGACAGTGATTCTGTATGGTGTATCTGGGATGTCATAATAAGGCTGGTCTTTATGAATGTCCTGCAATAGATCCAAATTATACAGCATAAGTCATGGTATACAAATGCAGTATAACAGTCTTAATGATCATCACATACTGCACTGAGTGAGAGGGAAAGAGTCTGCAGAATGTCCAACATAGTCTTCAGCACACGGCCACTCCACAACAAGTGGGGGAAACTGAGTAGAGAGAAAATACAGTCAATTAAGAACCTGCTTTTGTACAGTTAATGTGACTCTGGGTGATATTTTAAGTAAATTAACATGTGCATCAAGTCATGCTCACGTTTCAGCCAAGCCAGACAAGTATTTGTCAGCCACTCTACGGATCCTTTTGTGGATGTGGTTGAAGTTCACCAGGAGGAACTGAGCGTGGCGTTCAAGCTCCTCCTCGTGGGCTTTGGTTTTTGGCTAAAAGTGTGACATTATGTAATTTTATTGTAGAATATTTTTAAGATTGTCATTAAAATAGTTTACAGTGATATACATGACATAAAACTGAGAAAAGCAGTAAATCCTCACATTTGAGAGCTGGAAATTCACTTTCACCGAATTGCTTCTGTAAATCATGTAAAGCAACTCTATTGGAGTCCAAAAATAAAATCTAAAAATAAAATTAGTATATCAGGATTTCTTTAAGACTACAATTGGGAACCTTTCTAAGTGTAGTTTATGTGTACAGTAGGTCATTTATTTTTGATTTGTTTCTCCCTGTAGAGCAAAGTCAGGAATATTGAAAAGAAAAACTGAATCAGTTTGACTGCAGTCTATACACAATCTGGTTGGGTGCTTGTCTATTAACTGCAGTGTTTTTCTATTAACTGTAGTGTTTTTCTATTAACTGTGTGTTCTATTTGAGATGAGTGACTAATATTGATTTAACTGGGTCCTGTCTACTTTTGTTCCACAACCAACATGTTTTTAAATGTTATATGATAATCTTCCAGTGCTCCTGCAGTAGTTTTTGGATCTGATGCTTATGACTTCAGCTTTGCTTAATGTTATCTAACTGTTACAAAACATTTGATTTACAACTGAGTCTCGTGATGGACCTTTAGTGTATGTATGGGGTTATGAATAGCACACCTAAAACACCCAAATTGTTAAATCTGTTCAGTTTATCTTCTGTTTTGGTTAAGGGTAAGAACCCTGTCTTATGGGGGAGAGTGTGACGGCTGCATGGCTGGTGTTGGCTTCCTGTGTCTATCTATTCCAGGTAATTGGTGGGTGGCGCTGACCCAGTTTAGGACGCAGCACACCTGAGCAGATGGTGCTGAGGAAAATCAGTCCTGTGGGCTGACTCTTCTCTACTCATATCCTATCCCCTTGTTTGCTGACTGGTAGAGCACTCTCTTTTGTTTTTGCATGCACAAACTCACTCATACATTTTCCCTGCAATCAGACACTGCATATATACTGAAAACCAGTATTTGCTTTTTTATTTAAATAAATCATTTAACAGCAACCTAATGCTATGTATGATTGCCCTTTTTTGACACATTCTCTTGAGTCAGGTCATGACAAATAATATGTATTTAACCAAAGAACACATTGAATAATAAAGTAAAGATATAAATCCACTTAAGATATACTTTGACTTCTATCATCTTACTTACTTTTTCAGCCATCATTTGCAGGAAGACCTCAAAAACCTTGTCGCTAACAGCAATCACACACTGCATCATACCTGAAAACATTTGAATGTGCAGAATAAATGATTACCAGTAAATTGGTATTTTTCAATGATTTTTTTTTTTTTAGTTGTTCTTACCAGATTTATCCTTCTGTATTGCTCTGTCCTCAAAGTATCGAAACATAACCTGAAAGCGGTCCAAGTCCAGAGAATGCAGCATCCTAACAGATGTGAGAAAAACAAACCAGAATAAAGGTTAGATATATATACTAGTCAAGGTAGTGAGTCTTATTTGTCTAGTACAAACTGGAGAAGAGTTATATAAAAAATAAATAAATCTCACGCTGGCTTACCTCATATACTCCAATCTGTAAACAGACAGCAAATATGTGGACATGGCAAAGTCCAGCTTGTTGATGAGAGCAGCCACCTCTGGAGGAGGATCCAGCAGGTTGATGATGGTACTGCGTAGATCATTCAGCTCTGCCTGGAATTCAACAATCAATCAAAAACTAGTGCCAGCAGGTAAACTACAAAATATCTGGGTGTTTGTCTGCATGTGGGCATTCTCATACCGGAGTGACAGTATCATTCTTCAGGGCAGAGTTGTACTGCAGCTCTGAGCGTAAAGGTTCTCCACTGGGAAACGTGAGCAATGGTGATTTGGTTGCTATCTCACAAACCCCTTCATACCACTCCTCTGGCCACAAACCTAAACATTTCAACAGCAGCAAATTTAGGATTTACATCTTTAAAATGAATGGTGTCATGTGAGTAAATGTCCAAATGGTTAATCTCATCCACATATTACTGTATTTTTCATAGCTTCCTTACTAACTCACTAACAAATATACCACCCAATGTCTGTTAGAAAAAAGAAAAAAAATTAGAAATATAAAAACTTTGACTCCTTGGAAACAAAATGTGGTTTGAATCATATCTAGCTAGCACGGTTAAATTTGTTCATGTAAATAGGGTGTCTTCTTCATTGTGGAGTTCCCCAGGGTGCTATGCTGGGACCCGTTCTATATACGTTATATATTCTTCCCTAAAGCTGTATTTTCAGAAGGCATAGCATATATTTTCATTACTATGCAGATGAAACTCAGCTTTATCCATCCATCCATTTTCTTCCACTTATCCGGGGCTGGGTCACGGGGGCAGCAGCCCAAGCAGAGAAGCCCAGACCTCCCTCTCCCCAGCCACCTCCTCCAGCTTATCCGGGGGAACACCAAGGCGTTCCCAGGCCAGCCGAGAGATATAATCTCTCCGGTGTGTCCTGGGTCTGCCCCGGGGCCTCCTCCCGGTGGGACATGCCCGGAAAACCTCACCCAGGAGGTGCCCTGGGGAAATCCTTGTCAAATGCCCGAACCACCTCAAATGGCTCCTTTCGATGTGGAGGAGCACCAGCTCTACTCTGAGCCCCTCCCGAATGGCCAAACGTCTCACCCCATCTCTAAGGGAGAGGCCAGCCACCCTTCGGAGGAAGCCCATTTCCACCGCTTGTATTCGCGATCTCGTTCTTTCGGTCACTACCCACAGCTCATGACCATAGGTGAGGGTAGGGGCGTAGATCGACCGGTAAATTGAGAGCTTCGCTTTTACACTCAGCTCTCTCTTCACCACAACAGACCGGTACAGCAGCCGCTGCACCAATCCGTCTGTCGATCTCCCGCTCCCTTCTCCCATCACTCGTGAACAAGACCCCGAGATACTTAAACTCCTCCACTTGGGGCAGGGTCTTGTCCCTGACCCGGAGTGGGCACTCCACCCTTTTCTGGCTTTATCCATCTAATAAATTCCATCTATCCAAAGCAAAAATGACACACACAAAATTAGTTTAACTGCAGAAATGTCTTAAAGACATAAACCTGAAATTCAGATGAAACAAAAAAGGTTGCTGTACTTGGCCCTAAAAACCTTTGAAAAATGGTGTCTCTCCAGATACTTACTTCGGATAATATTAACTTGGCCTCCAGTAACACTGTGAGGAATCTTCACGTAATTTTTGATTAGGATAATTCTTAATAAATAAATAATAAATATTTTGGACTGCTTCCTGGCATTTGCATTGTATCTCTAAAATTCAAAACATCCTGTCACAGAGTGATGGTGATTTACTAGTTTATGTATTTACTATTTCTAGGATGGACAATTGTAATTCATTATTATCAGTTTGTTTTAAAGGCTCCCTGAAAAGCATTTAATGGATCCAGACTGCTGCAGCGAGAGTAGTGAAAGGGACAAGAAAGAGAGAGCCTATTTATCCCATTTGTTATCTTTGCTGGCTCCTTGTTAATCCAGAATCAAATTAAAAATCCTCCTCCTCATATACAGGCCTTGATATACTACCTTTTCACTGCAATAGAGCACTAGGGTATCCTAGGGTATTTAAAAGTAAAATAAGAGGCAGAGACCTCAGCTCTCTATGGAACCAGCTTACAGTTTAGATATGGCAGACAGAAATCTTCTCTAGTTTTAAGTACTGTATATGCTTTAAAAAAAAAAAAGGGAACGTTTTAAGCTTATAGTTAGGGCTGGATCAGGTGAGTCTGAACATTCCCTTAGTTATGCTACAAAATGCCTAGGCTGCTAGCGGGTTCCCATTATGCAACAAGTGTTTCTTCTTCACTCACAGCTTTTCATTGTCTATGTGTATATAAACCACTTTGTGGAAGACAGCCAGAGTTCAATAGTAACTAATGATTAAATCTAGTGTGTCCTTTGTCCTATTTCTTTCCCCTCATCCCCAACTGTTCACAGCAGATGGCTGCCAATCCCTGAGCCTGGTTCTGCTGGAGGTTTCTTCCTGTTAAAAGGGAGTTTTCCATCCCACTGTTACCAAGTGCTTGCTCATAGAGGGTTGTCCGATTGTTCCGGCTTTCTCTCCATTATTGCAGGCTCTTTCCTTTACAATATAAAGTGCCTTGAGATGGGACAATCACCGCACCACTAGCACTGTTGCTTCACAGCAAGAAGGTCCTGTTTGATTCCACCTATCCTGGCCGGGGCCTTTCTGTGTGGAGTGTGCATGTTCCCTGTATTTGTGTGAGTTCTCTCCGGGTACTTCGGCTTCCTCCCACAGTCCAAAGACATGCAGTTAGTGGGGTTAGGTTAATTGGTAATTCTAAATTTCCCATTGGTATGAATGTGAATGTCCCTGGCCCTGACAAGGATAAACGGAAGAAAATGGATGAATGGATAAATAAAAATGAAATTAAATATATAAAGAATAAGGGGTGGATTAAGACTTTTGCACAGTACTACATTTAATCCTAAAAAGAAGCTACAGATATATGAATTCATTAAGGCTTTTATAATAAATTAAAGATAATGGTGATTCCAGGAATAAAAAAATGTTTGCTTGAAAATTTTCCCACAAATTCCCACTGCATTTCCTAATTTAAAACAGACTGATATGATGAGACTACTAAAATAAATGGGAGACAAAATAGTAAAACTGACATTTTACGGGACAAAGGATGTAAAACAGAAATAGAGCTACAAAAATTTCAGTTTGCTTTACTGTGATAAGACAAACTAAATTTTGATATTTCTGATATTTTTGTACACAACACAACAGAAAACAGAAATAAACAACTCCTACCTGAACCCTCCACAGCAAATCCCATGACTACGGAGTAGAGCCAGAAGTCTCTAAAGAGCTTCTGCAGGCGTGGCTTTGCCTCCTTGATTGGTGGTAGCCTCTTTGTCAGCTAAAAACAGAAGAAGAGGATAACAGACCTTTTAAAAGTGCTAGGTTTACACTGACTCTGAATTATCAAAGATTATATGATGAAAATACACAAATCACTTACCACTGCAATGACTGGAATAAGGACTCCAAGATTTCCAGCACTGCTTGATGCCTGGAGGTACAGAGCTCAATTAGCCACTTGAAAATAGACTACCACTTTATTTAATTAATGAGTTAACTTAGGGCTGCTCAATGAATCTAATTTTAATCACGATTACGATCTGGGCTTTCAACGATCATTAAAAATGACTGAGCCGATTATTAGGACCTCCCTTATGCTTTACTCTCGCGCTGCTCCGTGTGATAAATCGAGCGCACCTCTCTGCATTTCGAACACACGTCACAACAATTAAGAGGACCAGAGGGAAGCTCGGAAAGCTAAGCAGAAGTTATTTGGAGAGGAGAGTGACTGCCGTTGGTTGAAAAGAGAGGTAAAAAAAAAAAAAAAAACTTCAGTGGTGTGGAAACATTATGGGTTCGCGGAGTCAGACGTGGATCAAGTAGACACAGTGTGTAAACTTTGCTACAGTGTCGTAGCTGCACCACAGAGCAACACTGCAAAGTTCACTAAACATAGATGTTTACATTTTTCATTTATTTCTTATATTGCAAACATTTGCACTGTTATCAGTATTTGAACACTATTTTATATTATTTTTTAAAGTCATTATTCAATACATTGTTATTGTTAACCCTTTAAAGCCGGTCAGAGCAGCATGCTCCTTTTTGTGTAACTATTTTTAAATCCCTGTAGAACCTGAACCATGTAAGCTAGCGCAATAATTTTTTTTGCATATGAAACCAGAGGAGTTGTACTTACATCTTATGCCATCAGCTTGATCTAGGTCACGGTTTCCTTCCACATAAAGCTTTGCAAAGATTGCATAAAAAGCGCTTGCAGGAACAAAAACATAATATTCCAGAAACACGCTTTGCCGATCCGATCAGCTGTTTCTAACACTTCCCACATTGAAACAGATGTCAGCGCGAACTATCGCATGTCTGCCATTTCCTGCCCGAAACCAGAAGTGACGTCATTTTCGCGGAAAATGTAGTTTTTTACTTGTAGGCCTTAAAAGCCCATACTGGTGTTTTTATAAGTCATGTTTGACTTTATGCTTTTCTGAATAGTTTCTGGGATGCTTAGAACTCGAATTGCACTGCTGGAAATAGTTTATTTTGATGCGCATGCTGTTTTCTTTGCAAATTTGCATCATAGGATTGTTTTTTTGTTTTTCCTGCAGTATATAAAAATTGCTGTATCTCCAAAATAAAACTATGAAGACACTCAAAATAAATTTCCTGTTGTTGTAAACTATTTTTTGCAACTTTTTTGTATTTAAAGTTTTGAGGGATAAACCTCTTAAATTTCTCCAAGTAGAAATATATGTAAAAAACAAAAACGATTTTAAATTTTTTTGTAGTTTATTGCACTTTTTTGCAATTAATGTAGTTACTATGGATTTAACGCATACATATTAGTAAAATATGGGCTATAACAGTTGTATTGATGTATAGCAACTGGAAATGCTCCCACAAATGGCACTACAACATGTAAAAAAAATAATATAAGCTCTGGCGGACTTGGTTCTATAGTAGGTCTTAAAGGGTTAAATAAATATCGTCAAATAATCGAGATCTCAATTTCAGTGAAAATAATCGTGATGATCATTTTTGCCATAATCGAGCAGCCCTAAGTTAACTACATTAAATATTTTCTACACAAGCAAAAGTTTCAGTGTTTAACAAATTTATTAAACACCCTAGCATAAAAACAAACAAGAAACCTGTAAATTCCCATGCTAATAAAAATATTAAAATTTGAAAAATTTAATTTATGGAGCACTGTATAAACTATAAAGTCAGGGGGTTGGGATCTGAAGGAAACTAAATACAGTGTGACTTAACAGCTACTATATGCATCACCTATGTTTCCTGGCTCTAGCTACAGGAAAACTGTAAAAATCTGAATCATTTCCCAATTATAGTATGCTGTTATCTTATGAAAGCAGATTGCCAAGAAAATGAAGCAAAGCCATTTAAGGTAAAACTTCCTCTTGCATGTGTTGACTTCACTTGACTTGTTTGACCTTATACCTAACTACCCTATGTTGTTTTTAGTTCCACTTGTGTTGTTTTTCCTTCCCATTATACTGGAATGTGCAATGTGAGTGTGTGCCATACCTTCAGAGCTGGGCCCTTGTCTGAGGCCCTTTCACTGGCTCTCTTGCCCTCTAAACCCAGCTGAACAAAGAGTTCTAGCAGGTTGACTAGCAGCTCGTCAACCATATGCTCAGCCTGAAGGTTTGCTGCTATGTTACCCAGTGCATTTATAACAGCCAAGGAACAGTGTCTGCAGAAAGAGGAAGGAGCATTTATGTACGAGATAAGCAGTAGCACATGCGTTTCTGTAACAGCAGGGTATGGTTCACATTCAGGCTCCCATAAGAGAATTGATACAGTTTTTGCTTGCTGATGCTCAAGATGGAGAAAAAAACGAAAGAAAACTCAGCTGCATTGAAGCTTAAAATAAACATTTGAATGCTAACACAGGACTGTAGAGCAAGTGGCCAACACTTGCAGTGAAATGACAATAGTAAAGAAAAAAACATGACACCAATGTGAACAAGCAAAACCATAACACCAGGGGAAAAAAATGCCGTTTTAAGACTAAAATTCCTCATCTGCCCTATAAGGTGATTCTTACCTGTATCCGTGATCTTTGTAATCTTTGGTAGAGTAAACCATGGAGCTTGCCTTGACACTGATCTGCTGGAATAAATTCCAAACTTCCTGGTAGATGTATTGCTAAAGTGGAAGAAAAAGAGAAAAAAACCCACAAAGTTCCCCTTCAAAAATAAAGATTGCACTTTAAAAAGGTTAGATTTGGGTCTAATATCACTGCATATGTTGTCATATACTGTCCTTCCTCTGAAAAAGAAAGCATACCACAGAAGCTTGATTCCCTTGTATAACTCACAATTGTGCGTAAGTATTAAAAGGAACTGCACTGCAGTGGTTTAAATCATAGAGATTCCTATGATTCCAATTTCTTAATATAATTAGGAAGCCTTCTTCACATGCAAAAGTTAGTAATGGAGTTCCACAGGGTTCTGTGCTGGGAACCAAATCTGTTAACATCATACATGCTTCCCTTGGGCATTATTATTGTAAGACACTGCTATGCAGATGATACCCTAGTTTTGTTTAGCCATGTCTTACCCTACAATATAAAGTGCCTTGAAGCAACTGCTGTTATGAATTGGCACTTCATAAATAAAGTTGCATTCAATTGAATTACTCTAGAAGCTTGAAGTTCTAAGACACATGAAGTTTGAATATAAACACTCACATTCCCTGTGATGACCATACAGCCAAGTTGGTCTATGATGAGGACATCAAGCTGGGAGGGAGGCTGGCAGAACTTCTGCTGCAGAATCTGAAGGATGGGCTCCATTACTCGGGGGGTGTCCCGTAAGGCCACAGCAATGTGACCCAAAGCCCTGATTGTGTGGTCTGGAATCAAGTGAGCATCCCTGTGGGGCAATATCTTGGTTATTTTAACTTCACAAGTCAAGAGCAGAGTATAATTTCGGTGAGAGGCTTACTTGTCATTTTCCTGATAGATATAAAGACGATTAGACAGACTGGCGAGAAAAGCTTCAACAATGACATTATCCATAGTCAGGCCAGCTTTAAGGCACCTGAGAGCAGAAGGAAAGACTGGGAGTGAAGGCTTTGTTGACAATGACATGTACACGCAAGTGGGATGGGTTTCGTTCAGCAATGCCTTATATTAAGGGGAAGCACGTTGTACACCTGTGTGGATTCACAGTGGACATTTATCATTGTTGTGTTTTTTTTTTGTTTTTTTTTAACTCAATTTTTATTATAATTTACAACATTGTCAATGTTCACAAGTAGGACAGTTACAGGAACCGCAATACAGAAATGTAGATTAAAATAAGAACTGCAATTAGGAAGCACAAAACAAAACTGGAAAGCAAAACAAAACCCAAGCAAGCAAACAAACAAACAGACAAAAACAAGAAGAAAACAAAACAAAAACTTTATGTAATAGTAAATAACATGTAACAAATCTAGCCATTAATGAACAAAACGAAACAGACCTATGCTAAATTACTGAAATAGTAAAGCATGTATGGGTCGCCAACGCTCAGTAAACAATTCTCTCTGAATCCGCAGAGCATATGTTATTTCCTCCATCTGATAAATTTCTCTTACTTTATCAATCCACATATTATATGAAGGTGGGTCAAGATTCAGCCATTTAATAGTGATACACTTTAGTGCTGCTGTAAGCAAGATTCTTAAAATATACTTTTTATTGTTTCCCGCAAAACCATTTGGTATTACTCCTAAAATGGCTAGCTGTTGGTCTTTTGTTAATGGTTGCTGGAAAACTGTATTGAGAACTTTAAATATGTCATTCCAAAATGAGCAGAGTTTTGGGCATGACCAGAATATATGTGAGTGGGTTCCTAAATAAGTACCACAATTTCGCCAGCAGGTGTCAGGATATGTAGGCTTCATTTTGGCCATTATCTCCGGGGTTCTAAAATATCTCATGACCACCTTCCATTTAAATTCTCTCCACAGCCCAGAATTAGTCACAAGATGGGCTTCACCGAACACCTCTTCCCAGGTGTCCTCCGAGATTTGAGTGCCAGTCTCAGCTTCCCACCTTGCCTTAATATCCAAAGTTGCATTTGTATTGAAACTCAGAAATGCGTTATAGAAATTACCGATTAATTTCGGGGAGGAATTACTTTGAAATATTTTTAGAAATATTTCCTCAATGGATGAGGGCTCCAAAACTTGCCTCCATTCTTTATGTTTTGTCAAAAAGCTTCTTAGCTGCAGAAATCTAAAAAAGTCAGAAGAAGGAAGCCAAAACTGACCTCTCAACTGTTCAAATGAGCTCAGGTGCCCATTCCTCACAACATGACACAGTTTATGAAGCCCACTATTTGACCATGCTTTGAAGCCAGAGTCTTCCACAATAGGAGAAAAACCCTGCAGGGAGGAGAGGCTTGATAAAATTGAAATTTCTTTTGGAAGACCAAATGATTGTTTGATTCTACGCCAAATCTTTAGTGTGACCCTCGTCCATTCCCCCATATGCAAATTTTTAATTGAAATGTTAGAAAAAAGCAGGGATTCCAATGATCTTTCAACACATTGTCTTTTCAATGTTTAGCCACTGAGTTTCAGACAAATCCCGCACCCATACAGTCAGGGGTCTCATCTGAGCTGCCCAGAAATAATATTTCAGATTTGGAACAGCCAATCCCCCCTGCAGTTTTGACAGTTTTAATGTTTGGAACTTGATCCTTGGGCGTTTGCCTTGCCATATAAATTTGGAAAAAAGTTTATCTAAATTATCAAATGTAGAGTTGGGAATATTAATAGGCAGCATTTGGAAAAGGTATAGAAGTCTTGGCAATACATTCATACGTATACTCTCGATCCGACCCAAGAAAGACAGAGGCAGGACTGTCCATCTCTCTAAATCTTTTTTTATTTTTGCAACTATAACTTCATAATTTACTTTAAACAAGTCTGATAATGAGTGAGGAATCTGAATTCCTAAATACTTGATACCTTCGTTTGGCCATTTAAAGCCACATCGCTCCTTGAATGTTTGTGAAATGTTTCCTCCTAAATCCATTGCCAATGTTTTGTCAATATTAACTTTGTAACCAGAGAGGTAACCGTATGTACCAATAATTTCTTTTAAATGAGGTACACTGACTGCAGGATTTGAAATATATAAAAGTACATCGTCTGCATAGATGGACAATTTATGCTGTTCTCCATTAATTGAAAGGCCCTGAATTCCATGTTCATCTCTAATCAACTGCGCCAGAGGCTCAATACTTATATCGAACAGCAGGGGCGATAGTGGGCATCCTTGTCTACACCCACGTTCCAGTGGAAATCTGGCTGATATTGTTCCATTTACCCGTACAGCCGCCATTGGGTTGGAATAAAGAATCTGTATCCACTTAATTAAGTTTGGCCCAAATTTGAATCTTTCGAGTGTATGGCCCAAGTACTGCCAGGAAACCCTGTCGAACGCTTTTTGCGCATCAAGAGACAGAATCATTGTTTCTTCTTGTTTGGTCTTGTACAAGGACATTAAGTTCAACAATCTACGAACATTGTCCTCATAGTGCCTTCCTGCAATGAACCCTGTTTGATCTGGATTTATAACCTGTGTAATAATTTTACTAACTCTTTTGGCTAAAATCGTGGTGAGAATGCGCAAATCAGTATTAAGTAATGAGATTGGCCTGTATGATTGACAATTTGTGGGGTCCTTGCCCTCTTTATGGATTACGACAATTGTAGCATCATTCCAGGACGGCGCCATAGTCCCAGTCTCCAGAGCGCAGTGGTAAGCTTTCAGTAATAAGGGTGCGACTTTGTCCTTAAGTTTTTTATAGAATTCATTAATAAAACCATCAGGGCCAGGACTTTTTTTAGTTTTAAGGTTTGAAATCACCTGTATAATTTCTTGTTCTCGAATTGGTTCATCTAACTCCTTTGCTACAGATTCTGGCAGTGTTTTTAAATTGATCTTTTCTAAGAAATCAGATAGTGTATTGTCATTTTTACATGTATCTGAATTTTTATATAATGACTCGAAAAAATTGGCAAAGCAACTTGCAATTTGATTTGGTTTAGTAATTAGGGTTTGATCTGACTTCAACTTTTGGACCATATTACAAGTTTGCTGTTTCCTGAGTCTTATTGCCAGCAATCTACTAGCCCTACTGCCCTGTTCATAGTACTTTTGTTTAATGAATCTTAAATTGCCCTCAATTTTCTCGTTTATTAAACTATCAAGCTCACTACGTAACATTTTAAGATCGGAAAGCAAATTGGCTGTCTGTGCTTTTTTGTGTTGTTGCTCTAGGTATTTTATTTTGGCCTCCAATTCACGCCGCCTAGCCTCTTTTCTTTTTTTCCTGGCACTTGCAAATGATATTATGCGACCTCTAATGTATGCCTTGGCACAATCCCAGAGAGTTAAAGGCGATATCTCCGGAGTTGTGTTCAACTCCAAGTAAGTATTTAGTTCAGTATGTATGAACTCACAAAACTGGCTATCATTTAGGAGTGAGGCATTTAATCGCCAAAGTTTTAGTTTTGGTGTCAATCCTAAGTCCCATGAGAGTGATAACGGTGCATGGTCAGACAGTGTAATTGGTAAGATTTCAATATTGTCAATTCTATGCTCTTCTGTTTTAGAAGTAAAAAAGAAATCTATCCTGGAATAGGATGCATGTCTATGCGAGTAAAAAGTATAATCTCTGACTCTAGGAAACCTATTTCTCCAAACATCAATTAGTCCCAGTTCAGTTGTTAAATGTTTTAGAGCTTTGCTCATTTGCGATGCATGGCTTTTAGAACTTGGTTGTTTATCCAAATAAGGTGACAAGACACAATTAAAATCCCCTCCTAGCAATAAAACACCAGAACACTTTTGAAGTACTAGATTAGAAATTGTATGTATGAAATTTGGCTCATCCTCATTAGGGGCATAGATATTAATGAGGGAAACCAGTACTCCATCAATAGAGCCGTTGACCATAATGTACCTTCCATGTGGGTCTCTATATGTAGTGAGTGGGGTGAAGTTTATCTGTCTGTGTACTAGGATAGCCACACCTCTTCTCCTGCCAGACTTGTGAGACGAATAAAACACTTGTTGTGCCCATGACCTTTTTTGCTTGTCATGCTCAATATCAGATAAATGTGTCTCCTGCAAAAAAGCTATATGACAATTGAAACTTTTTAACTGGCCTAGAATTTTTTTCCTTTTAATGGGGCTGTGGAGGCCATTGACATTATAGCTTATGACTTTAAGCAAATCTATCTTGACTGTTTAGGGTTAAGTTTGAACGATATCTGGGAGGTACAAATAATTTTAAACTCCATAATGACCCAAAGTTTTGCTTAGCATAGGGCAATACAAAAAGAACCATCAAACCAACAAACCAGAAACTAATATATAAACTACATTGTACACGTTTTTTACCCATCAAAAGATCCCCGGGAGAACAAGGGACCTGAACAAGGGTAACAACAGCAGGACAGAAAGTCAAAGGGACCCCGAGTGCAGCTAACTCAAGTTTGGATGTCTTCATATGGAATGAGGAACTGAAGTTCGGGGAAAATTGCTGGGCGAGCAGTCTCAGTACCACTAATAAATCTCAGTACTGTCTGCTAAAACAATATTGGAACTCAGGCCCTGCACAACGTAGTAACGACCAGGCACAGTGATGTAGCTTACTGACATAGAAAACTCTGAGTTACCTTCCACCTTGGGACAGAAGATAAGACAGTTATAGATCACCATCTGCTGGAGAGAGTATATTTTCCTTGACATAATCCATGGCTTTGGCAGCATCCACAAACTCCTTTTCAACGTTGTTGTAAGAGACACGGAATCTGGCAGGGTAGAGGATGCCAAAGCGGACTCCCGGTCTATCGTGGAGTATCTTCCTCACGTCAGTGAAAGCCGCCCTGGCTTTCGCCACGCTGGCCGTGTAGTCGGGGAATATTGCGATTGGGTTTCCTTTGAAGTGTAGTTTTCCTCTGCGCGCTCTCCTGAGGATGTCCGCCGCGTCTCCTTCGCTGTTTAATTTAGCAATGATAGGGCGTGGAATATCCCCGGGTCTCCGTTGAGTCAGGCTACGATGAGATCTTTCCACACGGACTTCTCTGTCAAGCTGAAACACCTCTTTGAGGAGCGCAGAGACCGCCGCCGGAGAGCTGGAACCCTGAGTTTCAGTCACACCGATAATTCGGATGTTTCCCCTTCTCATACGTCCCTCGAGGTCTTCACATTTGTGTTTAAGGTCTTTCACCTCTTTTGTGAGGGACTCCATCGTGTCTTGTACGGCCACCATTTCGTCAGACCAATTCGTCAGACCCGCTTCGACAGATTTTACGTTAGCTCTCACCTGGTCCAGCTCGGCTCGAATAGCGGTTGTGTTGCTATTGATTTCTGCCTTCACGTCTTGGATATCCCTTTTCAACGAGTCAAAGCTGTCAGCCAGAGCAGACCTGACTTCCTGCTGGATGATGGCGGCGATATCTTGTCGCAAGGAGGCAAGAATATCCGTCTTGAGGTCTGCCACATCCATTTTAGCTATCGGTGCCGACTTCGATGTTTGGCTAGCGGTGTTGTCACAACTTTTGCCCGCGGCTGCACTGGTCTTAGCTGTCGACGAAGCCTCGTATTTGTATTTCTGCAGATTTGCCGCCATAAAAGCGACTTTCTTGGATTTATATCCGTAGGAACTTTGTTTAAAAGTTTAAGATTGTCTTTAAAAGCAGATTGGTAACTTAAGTGCCTATTTTTGATGCAAATTAAGCTGGAATGTGCAGAGGCTCTGAAGTAAGCGTGTTCACTCCATCGCGCTCGCTAGCGCCCCCCCCCCTCCCCCCTTTATCATTGTTTTTAAACACACTTTCATCTCTTTGTATGTTATAACTTCAGAGTTTTCCACAGCTTGCTGACAGACCAACAACAGCACAAGCAAAAATAGCCCACATACTGGTCTTGATGCATGCTCAATAATCCAGAATCAACTTTTAGAGAGCACACATACTGGTTATAACACATATTTTTAGCACTACCCACATTTAACAAAAGAGATGCTCTCTGCAGATAGACAAGGAGTCTGCAGGTTCTGTGGTATGCCGATGCACTACAACTGCTGAACCATTATTTCTCCTTCATAAAAACTCTGTGGGAGTAAATTGGATCTTAAACGGTTCTTTTTATGAAGACTTCTGTGAACCTGTTATTTATACTGTTTTCTTGCAAACTGGAAAATGGAAAGCTCCAGTGCCTAATGTACCTGTGGGGGAACTCACCTGCAGATGTTATCAATGGAGATGTCCCGAAGCTGCTCATACATGGAGGGCTGGCTCTTCTTGTTCGAATGGGTGCTGAGTGTTGACTGGGAATGTTCATTGGTCACATGAATCTTTATTTCACTACCACCTTAAACAAAATCATAATCTTGTAAGAACACATTAAACTGGAAGGAACACGGTTGGCTGGCTGTTAGTGGTGGAGCATGAGTTACCTGGGGTGTACTGGCTGTGATATTTGTACAACTTCACCAAAACAGGAGAGGGCACCACCAAGAAGTCTCTCAGGGATGTGGTAACAGAATGGGCCACCACTGGAAAGCGTTCACACAGACGACCCAACCCCTGAACACAAAAAGTATTTCTAAATGTGCATTTGTAATAATAATATTTGCATTCCTCCTCATTCCTCCTTTACAGCTATTTACTGTGAAGAAAGCAGGAGAAACATTCCAACAGGACAGCCACACTAGATGTTACTTTAAAGCTTTTAATTTCTGATTTGATACAATCTGTGATTACCTAAAGCATCAGTGATAACCCAGAAAATCAAGTACCACTAGGTTTCAGAAATTTGTCATCAACACCAAACTACTGATCGTTATAGCTCTAATGTGAGCATCCTAGCCCGATTTCAGCATTGTCAAAATTCTCCTGCTATATCTCAGAAGTATAAACCATACTGATTGGCTTGAAAAAAAAGAAAAGAAAAGGAAGACAGCACTAATCTGTCAAAGAGAAACAAAATCTTAACAGGACACAACACTTTTCTACTCCTGCTCCCACATCATTTTCTTCCCTCTCTGGTAGTTCTTTACCTGTAAGCAGCAAATGAGTAGGGGCATGTGAGCAATGATGACTTTACTGGATGTCTTTGATTGCAGTTTCTCTGAGAGTTTGGTGCAAAGATTCTCAGCTCCTGGCAAACAAACAAAAAAAGGTTTACAATGAAGATTACCGAGACTGATTACTCACTGTTGGACTAAGATACAGGAAGCAAGACTTACCCTGCTCCTCAGTAACAGCCCACACCATGAGGTCCACACAGGCGGCATTAGCCTGACAGCGCAGTTTGAGTGGGCTCAGTTCACTCTGGAGGTACTCAACATCATGAAGAATCCTTTGCAGCTCTGACTGGCTGCTGCTAAACTGCTCCAGTACAAAGTCATGAACCTCCTTCACATAGTCTGTCTGAAGTTCTGACAGAAAACAAATTATGTTTGTATTATTATTATTATTATTATAGAGATATTAAGGAAGGAGAAATTGTGATTTTGTTATTGAATAATATAAAAAGCACTTATTGTAAAATCCAGTGTTAAAAAAATACTTAATTTTAACAACTCCAAAATCAGCTAAAGCTATCACCAGAACATAATGAAAAGTCTCCTATTTTCGAAAGCAGCAGTACTTTCATCTAACTCCATTTTGAACCATGTTACGGTCGCTGACCTTTAGTGGCTCTCCCTCTGTGAGAGAGTTTTCTTTTCTCCTTTTCCTGTGTTACAGGTCTGCCAGTGAGCAAATCATCCAGATTGTGCTGTGAGCTAGAGTGGTTTGGGCAGCAGGCTTTAGTGTGTGTGTGTGTGAGAGAGAGAGAGAACTTAAACTCTGTGTAACTTTGGTTTTCTTTCTTTTATTGTGAGCTAAGGTGTAAATGGTAAATGGTAAATGGACTGGTTCTTATATAGCGCTTTTCTACTCTTTCTGAGCACTCAAAGCGCTGTACACAACTTGTACATTCACCCATTCACACCCATTCGCACAAGCACATTTTTCTAAGTGCTTTCTAAGTAACATTCACACACATTCATACTCCGATGGATGCATCGGAGAGCAATTTGGGGTTAGTATCTTGCCCAAGGATATTTGGCATGCAGACTGGGGAAGCCAGGGATCGAACCACCAACCTTCCGATCAGTAGATGACCTGCTCTACCACCTGAGCTACAGCCACTCTGCCTTTACTGTGTTAATTGGTTCATCATACTTACTTCAGTAGTTTTCTGCAATAAATCATGTTTAATGACATCTATTTTCCAGTAATTTTTCTTTTTCACTTTGTGTTACCCCCCACCCCCACCCCAGTCAACAGTTTGTTTTTAAGTGGGGCGTAACATAAGTGGGGGCTCGTCCGGGATTAATTTTAAATATGGCAGTTTAGCCTGGGTGATTTTATAGCTCGTCCATTATAGCTAGACCAGCTTGATGCATGTAGGAAGGAGGATTTATGTGCTGTTGCCGCGCATTATGAAATCTCTGTGGCTAAGTCCATGAAGAAAAGCGAGTTAAAGGCTCTTGTTGTCAGTGGGTTGGTTGGTAAAGGTGTGTTCCCTTTAGACGTGGACTCTAAGGATGCCGTGACAGTCCTCGAAACCTCTGATCAGCCTGAGGTTTGTGCTGAGGAGGGGGCGGGGACACCTACTGTGGTCAAACCAGGTGGGATAAAGCCACCGGCCTCTCTTCCACGGTTTGAGCCCTTCTCTGTCGAATCCAGTAATCCCAGTGTTGGTGCACGCTTAAAGGTATGTTTGGCTCGTCTTGAACTTGAAGCCAAAGAAAGAGAATGTAAGGATGAGCTTGAGTTCAAGCTAAAGTGTTGGCAGCTAGAAGCTAAGATATCTGTTAGGTTGCGTCAGCTGGAGTTGCAAGCTAACAAATTGTCTCCTGAGCCTTCTGTTCCACCTTCAGTGAAGGATGAAGATAACATTAGTAATCCTTCCGATAATTCTCCCCCTGCTCCTGCACCTCCAACATTTGATGTAGGAAAAAATATTGCCCTGGTTCCACTATTCAGGGAGACTGAGGTGGAGGCCTATTTTAATGCATTTGAGCGCATTGCTGTGGCTTTACATTGGCCCAAGGAGGTTTGGTCCCTTTTGCTTCAGTGCAAATTAATTGGTAAAGCACAGGAAGTATGCGCAGCTCTCACTATTGAGGACAGTCTTGTGTATGACAATGTCAAAAGTGCTATACTCAAAGCCTATGAGTTGGTGCCTGAAGCTTACAGGCAGCGTTTCAGGACCCTGAGGAAATCCACTGCTCAAACATTTCTTGAGTTCGCAAGGGAAAAAGGGATACTATTTGATAGGTGGTGTCAAGTTTCAGAGTTTAACGCACTGTGTGAACTGCTATTGTTGGAGGAATTCAAAAACTGTGTTCCTGAGCGTACAGTGCTGTACCTGAATGAACAAAAAGTTGCCACTTTGCAAGAGGCAGCTGTCCTGGCAGAAGAATTCGCTTTGACGCACAAAAGCGTGTTTGTGGGTAAATCTGAATCACCCTATCATGAACAAATGAAAAAGGATACAAAGCCACACCCTCAACAACCTAGGGGTTCCTCGGGTTCCAAGTCTGATAGACAGTGTTTTTACTGTAACAAAGTGGGGCATATAGTTTCTGAGTGTCTGGCTCTTAAACGTAAACAGGTGCCCCATCAATTAAAACAAGCTAAAGGGGTTGGCCTAGTCAAGTCGCTAAACTCCCCTTCTCATGTGACCACGAGTGAACCTGATAAGTGTTTTAAACCCTTCATTTTTGATGGTTTTGTCTCCTTAACAGGGTTTTCTGGAGATCAGAAGCTTGTGAGAATACTGAGGGACACAGGTGGCTCACAATCATTTCTGTTGGCCGATGACTCATCACTGACTTACCAGTCAGTGATGAGTCATCCTGTAACACAAGTACAATAGTGCAAGGTATTGGGATAGCCTATATACCGGCACCGTTACATTGTGTTCATGTGCAGTCAAAGTAAGCCTCTGGTTTCTTCAAGGTTGCGATGAGAAACTCATTTCCTATTCAGGGTGTTGAGTTTATAATGGGAAATGATATTGCTGGGGACAAGGTACTCCCTGTTCCTGAAGTGGTGGATAAACCCAGATGTATCCCAGAAGAGGATGAGCTGTTGAAATCCCACCCTGATGTGTTTTCTATCAGTGTTCTTACCAGGTCGCAAGCTCGTAAGCTGGAGGAAGTGAACTTAAGTGAGACTGTTCTTGGATCTGTTCTAACTGAGGACAGAGAGCCGGCTGCTAGCCCTTCTAAATCAGAACTCGATGAACAGGGTCTGACTACGCTGTCTGAGGTTCTTCCTTTGCTAGTCTCACGTGAGTGTTTGAGCCATGCTCAGGAAAAGGACGAATCACTTGCTAAGTGTTTTAAAGAGGTAAGCGAGATAATAAACAATAAAAAGGCACACAGTCTCACTACTCACCAATGCACAGCCTCCTCCCTCCAACTCTTCCATAGACTCTAATGTTAAAATGGCTCAGAAAGCTCATTTGAAAATCAGAAGTACAGGCTGTCTTTACACTGTCACCACGTCCATATAATAAACTCCACAGGCATGAAAACTGAGAATTCAGTAGACTAGACATTGCTGCCGCTCACGGTGAAAGAATTTTGTCAATACGACATGTACTTTTCATTTGTTTCGGGTTGATGTTTCTGTTCATTTTAAGCAGCAGAAGTGAGGTACATGTCTGTGTGCGTGTGTATGGAGCTATTGGGTGCAGTCACTATAGCAACCAGGCTCACACCTGCCTGCTTAATGAGCTCTCTCTCACTCTGCCAAGATTCATCTTAAACACTATAATTTACATTTAAAACATTTTCAGCTATTTTCCAACTTCTTCTGTGTAAACGTCAGGTTTTAGCAGTTCAGCGCTTTTGTTTTCAGGTTAGAAATTCTGGTTTTTTCATCTCATTCAAAATTTTTAACTTAAATTCAGCAATTAATTCATTTCAGTGCATACATTCAAATTCAAGCATTCACACTGCAGTTTCTTCAGAAAATGCACTTTCTAGTGATTAATATAATATTGGCCATATTATATTTACATTACCAAAGTGAGATGACTTTAGTCTCATGAACAACATTATTGTTATTTAATAGCTAATCTTAAATGACTGTTCAGTACAGAAATGAAGCCCAACAATCATGTTTTACAGTCCTGTGGTCTCAGCCTCAGATACTTATCAAATCACACAAAGCTCATGTAGAAACAAATGTACAAAATATGTTCTCCTTCATTTCTGTCAAACAAAGCTGTATGAAACGTTTCCAGCTGTTAGTATCATGATTGCTAGGCAACCTGGGCAGCGCGACGGAGACTAGACCATCCCATCTCACAAGCCTACAAGCCCCGCACTTCCGGCCGCAGCGATCTTTGAGTACGCGGCCCTTGAGGACCATTAAGGCTGCGTACTTTAAGGCTGCAGACCCTGAATTGGGAAACAGTCCCTGAATTGGGATACAGCCATACATACATGTTTTGGTTCGTTCCGTTGTCTTTTTTCCTATTTCCGTTGTGTTGTGTGTGCTTTTGCAGCATTTTTCTTTTTGCAGCGTTTTTCTTTTTGCAGCATTTTTCTTTTTGCAAGTGTTTTCTGAAGTTGCAGTCCGTTTGGCCTCTCAGGGCCACCGTAGAAATACTATGCCTTAGTAGTAATACTATAACACAACAGATATACTGAGATGTTGCAGACATGTTTTAGCACAAATAAAGTGATTCGGTATAAATACTATGGTTTGGCACATATACTATATTCTGCACATATAGTATAACATAACAGAACTTCTACGACTTAGTAGTAATACTATCACATAGCAGAAATATTATGATTTGGCACAAATACCATGATATGGCAGAAATACTATGACTTTGTACAAATACGATGCTTTGGTAAAAATACTATGTTTTGGTTCGAATACTATGATTTGCAACAAATACTACGATTTGACACAGGCACTATGATTTAGTACAAATACTACAAATTGGCAGAAATACTGTGACTTACTAGTAATACTGTAACATAACAGATATACTGTGATTTTGCAGACATAGTATGTTTTTGCAGATATATTACGAGTTCGCTCAAATACTATGAAATTGCAGTAATACTATGATTTTGAAGGAATACTATGATTTGGCAGAAATACTATGCCTTGGTAGTAATACTATAACATAACAGATATACTATGATTTTGCATACATTCTATGTTTTTGCACAAATACTACAATAAGGCAGAAATGCTATGTTTTAGCAGAAATACTATGATTTGATATAAATACTATGATTTGGCACATATACTATATTCAGCAGATATACTATAGCATAACAGAAATTCTATGACTTAGTAGTAATACTATAACATAACAGAAATATTAATTGAGCGTAAATACTCTAATTTGGCAGAAATACCATGATTTGGCACAAATACTATGATTTGTCAGAAATACTGCGTTTTACCACAACTTCTGAGATTTGATTGAAATACTATGATTTAGAAGAAATACTATGAATCCATACAAATACAATGCTTTGGCACAAATACTATGATTTGGCACAAATACTATGATTTAGTACAAATACTATGATTGGGCAGAAATACTATGTTTCAGTACAAATACTATGATTTGGCAGGAATACTCTGATTTAGCAGAAATACTATGTTTTAACATACATACTATCTTTTGGCAGAAATTTCTGGTAAAAGGTACTATTTCTGCTTTTTAGCAGAAATGCTGTAATTTGGCATAAATACTATGATTTGGCACATAATCTATATTCAGCACATATACTATAACATAACAGAAATATTATGATTTGGCCCCAAAACCATGATTTTGCACAAATACCATGATTTGGCAAAAATACTATGATTTAGCAGAAGTACTAAGATGTAGTAGAAGTACTTTGATTTAGCAGAAATAGTATGATTTAGCAGAAGTACTAAGATGTAGTAGAAGTACTTTGATTTAGCAGAAATACTATGATTGAGGAGTAATACTTTAACATAGGAGAAATATTGATACACACACACACATACACAGTGGGTAAAGTGAACAGAGGCTGTTAAGAGTGTGGGCTTGGTATATCTAGGTCAGTTAAATTAGCTGCACCTGCTGTAATCAGCCCTTACACACACAGACACAGAGAGAGATATGAGTTTTCTTCAGTGTATTTCTGACATTCAGGATTCCCCTCGAACAAATGGCTATAATTTCCTAACCGTAGGGACTAGAACAGTCATTCAGACATTGTTTTGTTCAGAAGAGATGGGGAAATCTTCAGATCTTCATAAATCAGAGATAAAATATAAATTATTAAAGATATATGACTTGTAATACACTGCAACTGAGTAGAGGAGAAGCAAAAACTGCCTTGACTTGCCCTCAAACAACGTTTTGTAACTCTAAATCTATATGGAGCATCAAAATCATTCTTTTACTGTAAGAAACAGCAGGCTTTGGTGAACACTCATGGAAATTTTCATGGCTCTGTTGAAATCCATCAAAAAGATATGACGAGAGAAAAAAAGTGCATCATTTCCAGAGTTTGAAATCTGAAGAAATCTGAGCGAGAGGCAAATTTCCTACCCTCAAACAAGTGTAACTCATCTCAGAACGGTAATAGGTGATAAAAAACATCTTGAATTGTGAGCATCAGGAGTGTCTGAAGATATATTGGCACAAGCCTCATGTCTTAACTTTGCTTTGTTAAGGAGATATGACAATTTGAAAATGCATGTCATTAGAGAAATCCAGCGGTAATTTTGAACAAACTCTCCATTGACTGTCTATGGAGAGTTTTGAGACTTTGTGTTGCTCTGAGGAGATCTGCAAAAAATCTGTAACTCCCACAACAATGATAGTAACATTTTCTGAAAGACAGCAAAGATACCTAAGTTTTGATGTATAATTTTTTGGGGATTGAGTGACAATTGAGAGAGTAGCAAGAAGTTGTTCGGACATGAAGAGAAAATTCACAAAGTTCCGCTGTCCACTCTGAGTTAATTGCATAGCAACCATAACAACGCATGTATTTTCTGAAAAATCACAATTTTGCAACTGAAAACTTAAAGAGGGATAAGATTAAAACAGTAGAAGATCTGAAAAAGCTGAATCATACAGGAATAGTCCAATAAGTTGAGAACATTTTAAAGTTTGAATGGAGTTTCGAGGTGAAAGTATGAGGAAGTAGTTAAGTTTCAAAAACATGCAAGTTTTAGCAGAATTGTGGAAGTTTCCCATTCATTTCAATGGGACAAATTAAAGGAAAAAAGTGTAATATTTTAAAAAGTATAATAGTAATAAACACCAAAAGTCATAGCTGGAATTAGCAGAAAGAGCAGAACAGTTCAGAGTTTGAACTGAGAAAATCGGCTGAAAACTGAGGAAGTAGTTAAGTGCCGAAAAACGTACGGAAGCAACTTGAAGATGAAGAAAAGACTAGAAAAATTTGCATTTCCTGCGAAAATGCTGTGTGGATGCCTTAACACTGAAGATGTCTGCTGAAAAAAGATGAAAAAGTTGAAAAGTTGCAAAAAGTTGTATGGCGGTGAAGAAACTGAAAATACTGCTAAAAACAGGTGAAGAAGCAGAAATTTTTTGCTGAAAAGTGGTGAAAAGCAAAAAATTCTACTGAAAGGGGTAAAGACGGAGACATTTTTGCTGAAAAGTGGTGAAAAAAAAACATTGCCCTGAGCAGGATTTGAACCTGGCCTTCCTGGTCTCAAGGCAGCTATTCATCTCATTGAGCCAAAGTCATTCTCACTAAGAAGAAGTGGAGAGACTGACAATTCTGCTGAAATGGGCAGAAGCGGCTGAGAATTCTACTGATAAGAGGTGAAAAGGCTGAAAACTTTGCAGAAAAGAGGTGAATCAGCAGAATTTCTGCTGAAACGCGGTAAAGACACAGAAAGTTGGACTGAAAAGAGATGAATCAGCAGAATTTCTGCTCAAAATAGCTTTTTCTGACAACAGCTGAGATTTGTGCTGATAAGAGGTGAAAAAGCTCAAAATTTTGCAGAAGAGGTGAATAAGCAGAATTTGTGCTGAAAAGAGGTGAAAATTCTGAAAATTCTGCTGAAAAGAGGTCAATCAGCAGAATTTCTGCTGAAAAGAGGTGAATGAGCAGAAATCTGCTGAAAAGAGGTCAATGAGCAGAATTTCTGCTGAAAATATTTTTTTCTGAAAACAGCAGAAAAAACTGAAAATTTTGCTGAAAAGGGGTGAAAAAGCTGAAATTTGTGTTGAAAAGAGTTTAAAAAAAAGTTTAACTGTTAACTGAAAGAAATGTTGCCATAAGCGGGATTTGAACCCAGGCCTCCCAGTCTGAGAACGGCTGCTCATCTCACTGAGCTAAAACACAGCTCAACCCGGCAAGCAAAATCAGTGACCACATTGATAATGTGTTCCATTCATTTCAATGGTCAAAAGTCATAACACACATTAGCAGAAATAGCAGAATTTTTTAAAGTTTGAACATAGTATTTATACAAAAACATAGTCTTTCTTCTAAATCATAATATTCGAACCAATTGATAGTATTTCTGCCAAATCACAGTATTTCTGGTAAATCACAGTTTTTGTGCCAAATCACAGTGTTTCTACCAAATCATAGCATTTGTGACAAATCATAGTATTTAGCTAAATCTGTGCTAAAACACAGTATTTGTGCTAAAACATAATATTTCTGCTAAAACTTAGTATTTATACTAAATAATATTTTTTCTGCCAAATCATAGCATTTGTGCTGAAACATAGAAAATTCTGCCAAATAATAGTATTTGAACTATATCATACAATTTGTGCTAAAACATTATTTATGATTGACGATTTAGCAGAAACACTGAGACTTGGTAGAAATACTATGATTTATGTGAAATACTTTGACTTAGCAGAAGTACTACAATCTAGCAAAAAGTACTACAGCATAGTAGAAATTCTATCATTGAGCAGAATTACAAGGATTTAGAAAAAATACTATCATTTGGCACAAATACTATGTTTTAGCACAAACACTATGATTTGACTTAAGAACCTTTATTGTGCAGTTACAGTAGGATTTGGAAGAATTACTATGATTTGGCAGATATACTATGTTTTAGCACAAATACTATGATTTGGCTCAAATACTATGATTTAGCAGTAATACTATGTTTTGGTACAAATGCTATGCTTTGGCAGAAATACTAAACTTTGGCACAAATACTATAATTCAGTACAAGTACTATAGGATTACAAAAATACTATGATTTAGCAGAAATGCAATGTTTTTGCAGAAACACTGTAATTTTGCTCAAATACTATGAAATAGCAGTAATAGTATCATTTGGCAGAAATACTACGTTTTAGCACAAATACTCTAACAAAGCAGAAATACTATGACTTAGTAGTAATACTATAACATAACAGATATACTATGATTTTGCGGACATACTATGTTTTTGCACATATACTACGATTTCCTCCAAATACTATGAAATTGCAGGAATTCTATGATTTGGCAGAAATACTACGTTTTAGCACAAGTACTATAACAAAGCAGAAATACTATGACTTAGTAGTAATACTATAACATAACAGTTATACTATGATTTTGCAGACAAACTGTTTTTGCACAAATACTATGATATGGCAGAAATACTATGTTTTAGCACAAATACTGTGATTTGGTATAAATACTATGATTTGGCACATATATTATATTCCGCAGATACACTATAACATAACAGAAATTCTATGACTTAGTAGTAATACTATAACATAACAGAATTATTAATTGGGCACAAATACTATAATTTGGTACAAATACCATGATTTGGCAAAAATACCATGATTCGGCACAAAGACCATGATTCGGCACAAATACGATGATATGGCAGAAATGATATGATTGGGTACAAATACTATGATTTGGCAGAAATACTGCTTTTTAGCACAACTACTTAGATTTGATTAAAATACTATGATTTAGAAGAAATACTATGACTTTGTAGAAATATGATGCTTTGGGACAAATACTATGTTTTGGTTCAAATACTATGATTTGCAACAAATACTACAAATTGGCAGAAATACTGTGACTTAGTAGTAATACTATAACATAACAGATATACTGTGATTTTGCAGACATAGTATGTTTTTGCACATATACTACGATTTCGCTCAAATACTATGAAATTGCAGTAATACTATGATTTTGAAGGAATACTATTATTTGGCAGAAATACTATGCCTTAGTAGTAATACTATAACATAACAGATATACTATGGTTTTGCAGACATACTATGTTTTTGCACAAATACCATGATTTGGCATAAATACTATGATTTGGCAATAATACTGCGTTTTAACACAACTACTGAGATTTGATTGAAATACTATGATTTAGAAGAAATACTATGACTCCATACAAATACGATGCTTTGCCACAAATACTATGATTTGGCACAAGTACTATGATTTAGTACAAATACTATGATTGGGCAGAAGTACTATGTTCCAGTACAAATACTATGATTTGGCAGGAATACTCTGTTTTAGCAGAAATACTATGTTTTAACATAAATACTATTTTTTGGCAGAAATTTCTGCCAAAAGGTACTAATATCTGCTTTTTGGTAAAAATACTGTAATTTGGCATAAATACTATGATTTGGGATAAATACTATGATTTGGCATATATACTATATTCAGCACATATACTATAACATAACAGAAATATTATGATTTGGCCCCAAAACCATGATTTTGCACAAATACCATGATTTGGCAAAAATACTATGATTTAGCAGAAATACTATGATTTAGCAGAAGTACTAAGATGTAGTAGAAGTACTTTGCTTTAGCAGAAATACTATGATTGAGGAGTAATACTTTAACATAGGAGAAATACTGATACACACACATACACAGAGGGTAAAGTGAACAGGGGCTGTTAAGAGTGTGGGCTTGGTATATCTAGGTCAGTTAAATTAGCTGCACCTGCTGTAATCAGCCCTTACACACACAGACACAGAGAGAGATATGAGTTTTCTTCAGTGTATTTCTGACATTCAGGATTCCCCTCAAACACATGGCCATAATTTCCTAACCGTAGGGGCTAGAACGGTCATTCAGACATCGTTTTGTTCAGAAGAGATGGGGGAATCTTCGGGTCTTCATAAATCAGAGATAAAATATAAATTATCAAAGATATATGACTTGTAATACACTGTAACTGAGTAGAGGCGAAGCAAAAACTGCCTTGACTTGCCCTAAAACAACGTTTTGTAACTCTAAATCTATATGGAGCATCAAAATCATTCTTTCACCGTAAGAAACAGCAGGCTTTGGTGAACAGTCATGGAAATTTTCAGGTCTCTCTGGAAATCCATTAAAAAGATATGACAAGAGAAAAAAGTGGTTCATTTCCAGAGTTTGAAAGCTGAAGAAATCTGAGCGAGGGAGGAATTTCCTACCCTCGAACAAGTGTAACTCATCTCAGAACGGTAATAGGTGATAAAAAACTTCTTGAATTATGAGCATCAGGAGTGTCTGAAGATATATTGGCACAAGCCTCAACTTTGCTTCGTTAGGAGATATGACAATTTGAAAATGCCTCTCATTAGAGAAATCCAGCGGTGATTTTGAACAAACTCTCCATTGAGTTTCTATGGAGAGTTTTCAGACTTTGTGTTACTCTGAGGAGATTTGCAAAAAATATATAAGTCCCACAATAATGATAGACATTTGATAGACATGACAGACATTTTCTGAAAGCCAGCAAAGATACCTACGTTTTGATGTATAATTTGTGGGGATTGAGTGGAAATTGAGCGAGTAGCAAGAAGTTGTTCAGACATGAAGAGAAAATTCAGAACAGACCAGTGCTCACTCTGAGTTAATTGCATGGCAACCATAACAACGCATGTGTTTTTCTGAAAAATCACAATTTTGCAACTGAAAACTTAAAGAGGGATAAGATTAAAACGGTAGAAGATGTGAAAAAGCTGAATCATACATAAATAGTCCAATAAGTTGAGAACATTTTAAAGTTTGAATGGTTGTTCTACGTGAAAGTATGAGGAAGTCGTTAAGTTTCAAAAACAAGCAAGTTTTAGCAGAATTGTGGAAGTTTTCCATTCATTTCAATGGGACAAATTAAAGGAAAAAAGTGTAATATTTTAAAAAGTATAATAGTAATAAACACCAAAAGTCATAGCTGGAATTAGCAGAAAGAGCAGAACAGTTCAGAGTTTGAACTGAGAAAATCGGCTGAAAACTGAGGAAGTAGTTAAGTGCCGAAAAACGTACGGAAGCAACTTGAAGATGAAGAAAAGATAAAGAACTAGAAAAAATTTGCATTTCCTGCGAAAATGCTGTGTGGATGCCTTAATGCTGAAGATGTCTACTGAAAAAAGCTGAAAAAGTTGAAACGTTGCAAAAAGTTGTATGGCAGTGAAGAAAGTGAAAATTCAGCTGAAAACAGGTGAAGAAGCAGAAATTATTTGCTGAAAAGTGGTGAAAAGCAAAAATTTCTACTGAAAGGGGTAAAGACATAGAAATTTTTGCTGAAAAGTGATTTAAAAAAAAACGTTGCCCTAAGCAGGATTCAAACCTGGCCCTTCTGGTCTCAAAGCTGCTACTCATCTCACTGAGCCAAACTCATTCTCACAAAGAAGAGGTGGAGAGACTGACAATTCTGTTGAAATGAGCAGAAGCTGCTGAGAATTGTGCTGAGAAGAGGTGAAAAGGCTGAAAATTTTGCTGAAAAGAGTTGAATTAGCAGAATTTCTGCAGAAAAGATGGAAAGAAGCAGAAAATTGCGCTGAAAAGAGGTGAATGAGCAGAATTCTGCCGACAAGAGGTTTTTGCTGAAAACAGCTGAAAAAGCTGGGATTTGTGCTGAAAAGTGGTGAAAAAATTTAAAATTCTGCTGAAAAGAGTTCAATCAGCAGAATTTCTGCTGAAAAGAGTTCAATCAGCAGAATTCTGCTGAAAAGAGGTTTTTGCTGAAAAGAGCTGAAAAAGCTGGGATTTGTGCTGAAAAGTGATGAAAAAATTTTAAATTCTGCTGAAAAAAGTTCAATCAGCAGAATTTCTGCTGAAAAGAGGTAAAGAAGCAAAAAGTTGCGCTGAAAAGAGATGAATCAGCAGAATTTCTGCTCAAAAGAGTTTTTTCTGAAAACAGATGAGATTTGTGCTGATAAGAGGTGAAAAGGCTGAAAATTTTGCTGAAAAGAGTTGAATGAGCAGAATTTCTGCTGAAAAGAGTTTAAAAAGTTTAACTGTTAACTGAAAGAAATGTTGCCATAAGCGGGATTTGAACCCCGGCCTCCCAGTCTGAGAACGGATGCTCATCTCACTGAGCTAAAACACAGCTCATCCCGGCAAGGAAAATCAGTGAGGCCACTGTTAATGTGGCAGAAATGGGCAAAAAATATTGCAAAAAAAAATTCAATATCTCAAAAAGTATAGAAGTTATGAGCACCAAAAGTCATAGCAGGAAAGAGCAGAAAGAGCAGAATTTTTTAAGATTTGAACGGTGAAAATAGCATGAAAACTGAGGGAGTAGTTAAGGTCCAAAAAACGGAAAAAACGGAAGCAACTTGAAGAATAACTAGAAAAATTTGCATTTCCTGCGAAAATGCTGTGTGGATGCCTTAACGCTGAAGATGTCTGCTGAAAAAGGCTGAAAAAGTTGAAAAGTTGCAAAAAGTTATATGGCGGTGAAGAAACTGAAAATTGTGATGAAAACAGGTGAAGAAGAAGAAATTTTTTGCTGAAAAGTGGTGAAAAGCAAAATATTGCGCTGAAAAGAGATGAATGAGCAAAATTTCTTCTGAAAAGAGTTTTTTCTGAAAACAGCTGAGATTTGTGCTGATAAGAGGTGAAAAGGCTGAATGATGGCAATGAGTTGAATGAGCAGAATTTCTGCAGAAAAGATGGAAAGCAGCAGAAAGTTGCGCTGAAAAAAGATGAATCAGCATAATTTCTGTTCAAAGGAGTTTTTTCTGAAAACAGCTGAGATTTGTGCTGATAAGAGGTGAAAAGGCTGAATGATGGCAATGAGGTGAATGAGCAGAATTTCTGCTGAAAAGAGTTTTTTCTGAAAACAGCTGAGATTTGTGCTGAAAAGAGGTGAAAATTCTGCTGAAAAGAGTTCAATCAGCAGAATTTCTGCTGAAAAAAGCTAAATGAGTAGAATTCTGCTAAAAAGAGGTTTTTGCTGAAAACAGCTGAAAAAGCTGGGATTTGTGCTGATAAGAGGTGAAAATTCTGCTGAAAAGAGTTCAATCAGCAGAATTTCTGCTGAAAAGAGTTAAAAACGTTTAATTGTTAACTGAATGAAATTTTGCCATAAGCGGGATTTGAACCCGGGCCTCCCAGTCTGAGAATGGATGCTCATCTCACTGAGCTAAAACACAGGTCAACCCGGCAAGGAAAATCAGTGAGGCCACTGATAATATGGCAGAAAAGGGCAAAAAATATTGCAAAAAAAATTCAATATCTCAAAAAGTATAGAAGTTATGAGCACCAAAAGTCATAGCCGGCATTAGCAGAAAGAGCAGAATTTTTTAAGATTTGAACGGTGCAAATAGCACAAAAACTGAGGGAGTAGTTAAGGTCCAAAAAGTGTACGGAAGCAACTAGAAGAATAACTAGAAAAATTTGCATTTCCTGCGTAAATGCTGTGTGGATGCCTTAATGCTGAAGATGTCTGCTGAAAAAAGGTGTTGCCCTGAGTAGGATTCGAACCTTGCCCTTTTGGTTCAAGGCGGCTAGTCATCTCACTGAGGCAAACTCATTCACACAAAGAAGAGGTGGAGAGACTGACAATTCTGTTGAAATGAGCAGAAGCTGCTGAGAATTGTGGTGAGAAGAGGTGAAAAGGCTGAAAACTTTGCAAAAAAAAGGGGAATCAGCAGAATTTCTGCTGAAAAGAGTTCAATCAGCAGAATTCTGCTGAAAAGAGGTTTTTGCTGAAAACAGCTGAAAAAGCTGGGATTTGTGCTGAAAAGTAGTGAAAAAATTTAAAATTCTGCTGAAAAGAGTTCAATCAGCAGAATTTCTGCTGAGAAGAGTTCAATCAGCAGAATTCTGCTGAAAAGAGGTTTTTGCTGAAAACAGCTGAAAAAGCTGGGATTTGTGCTGAAAAGTGGTGAAAAAATTTAAAATTCTGCTCAAAAGAGTTCAATCAGCAGAATTTCTGCTGAAAAGAGTTCAATCAGCAGAATTCTGCTGAAAAGAGGTTTTTGCTGAAAACAGCTGAAAAAGCTGGGATTTGTGCTGAAAAGTGGTGAAAAAATTTAAAATTCTGCTCAAAAGAGTTCAATCAGCAGAATTTCTGCTGAAAAGAGATCAATGAGCAGTATTTCTGCTGAAAAGAGGTTTTTGCTGAAAACAGCTGAAAAAGCTGGGATTTGTGCTGAAAAGTAGTGAAAAAATTTAAAATTCTGCTCAAAAGAGTTCAATCAGCAGAATTTCTGCTGAAAAGAGGTGAATGAGCAGAATTCTGCTGAAAAGAGGTTTTTGCTGAAAACAGCTGAAAAAGCTGGGATTTGTGCTGAAAAGTGGTGAAAAAATTTAAAATTCTGCTGAAAAGAGTTCAATCAGCAGAATTTCTGCTGAAAATAGGTTTTTACTGAAAACAGCTGAAAAAGCTGGGATTTGTGCTGAAAAGTGGTGAAAAAATTTAAAATTCTGCTGAAAAGAGGTCAATCAGCAGAATTCTGCTGAAAAGAGGGTTTTGCTGAAAACAGCTGAAAAAGCTGGGATTTGTGCTGAAAAGTGGTGAAAAAAATTTAAAATTCTGCTGAAAAGAGTTCAATCAGCAGAATTTCTGCTGAAAAGAGTTCAATCAGCAGAATTCTGCTGAAAAGAGGTTTTTGCTGAAAACAGCTGAAAAAGCTGGGATTTGTGCTGAAAAGTGGTGAAAAAATTTAAAATTCTGCTGAAAAGAGGTCAATCAGCAGAATTCTGCTGAAAAGAGGGTTTTGCTGAAAACAGCTGAAAAAGCTGGGATTTGTGCTGAAAAGTGGTGAAAAAAATTTAAAATTCTGCTGAAAAGAGTTCAATCAGCAGAATTTCTGCTGAAAAGAGTTCAATCAGCAGAATTCTGCTGAAAAGAGGTTTTTGCTGAAAACAGCTGAAAAAGCTGGGATTTGTGCTAAAAAGTAGTGAAAAAATTTAAAATTCTGCTGAAAAGAGTTCAATCAGCAGAATTTCTGCTGAAAAGAGTTCAATCAGCAGAATTCTGCTGAAAAGAGGTTTTTGCTGAAAACAGCTGAAAAAGCTGGGATTTGTGCTGAAAAGTAGTGAAAAAATTTAAAATTCTGCTCAAAAGAGTTCAATCAGCAGAATTTCTGCTGAAAAGAGTTCAATCAGCAGAATTCTGCTGAAAAGAGGTTTTTGCTGAAAACAGCTGAAAAAGCTCGGATTTGTGCTGAAAAGTGGTGAAAAAATTTAAAATTCTGCTGAAAAGAGTTCAATCAGCAGAATTTCTGCTGAAAAGAGTTCAATGAGCAGTATTTCTGCTGAAAAGAGTTTAAAAAGTTTAACTGTTAACTGAAAGAAATGTTGCCATAAGCGGGATTTGAACCCGGGCCTCCCAGTCTGAGAACGGATGCTCATCTCACTGAGCTAAAACACAGGTCAACCCGGCAAGGAAAATCAGTGAGGCCACTGATAATGTGGCAGAAAAGGGCAAAAAATATTGCAAAAACAATTCAATATCTCAAAAAGTATAGAAGTTATGAGCACCAAAAGTCATAGCCAGCATTAGCAGAAAGAGAAGAATTTTTTAAGATTTGAACGGTGCAAATAGCACAAAAACTGAGGGAGTAGTTAAGCGCCAAAAAGTGTACGGAAGCAACCAGAATAATAAAGGATAAAGAATAAAGAGAAACAGGAACTCAATGGTGTGGATGCCCTTTCAGGCATCCACACAATAAAGAGAAACAGGATTTATTTATTGTGTGGATGCCCTCATAGGGCATCCACACAATAAAGAGAAACAGGAACTCAATAGTGTGAATGCCTACAGCATTCACACAATAAATCCGAGAAATAGTAATAAGTGTGCCTCTTGGCATAGGCACACTTAATTATTGTTGAGGGGCCCAGACAGGACTCTGCACGCACACACACATTTAAAAAAAAAAAAATTTAAAAGTTGCCTCAACAAAAGGGCACTTTGGGCACCCATCAGGAAAGGGGCGGGTCCTCAAGCCCCTCTAGCCCCCCCCCCCCCCCCCCCCCCCCCCCCCCCCCCCCTCTGCACGTGCCTGGTGGCTGATGCACTGTCAACACTTCGTTTTTAAGTGGGGCGTAACAAACCACAAGATGATGCGGTGAGTCAATGCAACTTGCTTTTTCTTCACCAAACATAGAAGGGAGACAAAATACAGATACTAATGTGAAAGAATCAATGGGCATTCTTGAGAGCTTTACAAGGAAGCTAATGTGTAAGTTGTAATAACTGCAGTTCCTCTAGGTGGCACTTAAGGCTGTAGTTTATGAGGCCCACATTGGCCCTATGTACTAAGAGTCTTAAACTGGACCTCTTCACTTTGTGTGTATGATTCAGGCAGCTTTTAGAGTATTTTAATCAAAAACTCAAAAGTTAGCTTTGTAATACAAATTTCAGAAAAACAAAATCTATATATGCAACTGACCTAATTTTAGCTCAATTAGCTGTTTATTACTCTGTTATCTGGGGGATCTCAGATCCATCTACTTTTCTGCACATTTTCTGCAATTAATAGGTAGGGTTTTCATGACACTAAAATTTCAAACACTATACCAATAACCAGTAATATACTCAATACCATTTTCAAGATCACAGTAGATTTAAAAAAAAATCACAAAATTAAAAGACAATTTTAAAAATAAAAGTTAGAATATTACTGGTTCTCATTCTTGTAATCAGTTACAGTCCTGTTTATCGCCTGTAATTCTGGCACCATATTTTTATTCCTGATCAAAGTGTGCAATTGAGAATGCAGACCACCACTGTTTCTGTAGTTTCTGGTTAACTTTTCTCTTCTTCAAATAAGGACACAGCACTTTTTAGATACAAATAGCAGAATCACCTTGTTAATTTACCACTGCCTGAAGGTGTTGAACGTATTAGTTAGATTTTGTTAAGGGTAATTATAAAAACTACCTTTAATGCAAGGATCTATTACAGATTACCTTACCTTTCATATTATAAAGAGTGTCTCTCAGCATTTTAAATATGGCTACATAAAGAGGATCACTGAAGGTTTTGTAGTAGAGATGAAGACCAGGATTCACCTGCAAAGAAAGCAACAGAAATTTACAAATAAAGTGTAACATGAAAAGTAAAGTCAAGAGAAATCTGAGTGGACTTGAGAGGCATACCACTTGAAGTTCTGCCAAGGTGTCATCCAGTGATTTTAAAAATGACTCGGAGACAAACTGTTGAACCTGTTCAAAAGAAGTAATACAATGTTCACCTTGCATGCATGTACAAAACCAAACTCTGAGTGTGGTTACTGCTGACCATGTGAAGGAGTTGTCTGAGCATATCTAGAGGGACATGAAACTCTCCAGTGCTGCTTCCAGTAAAAAGAGGGGACACAGAGAAGCTGGAGCTTATGGTGGAGAAGTAGTAGTCAGGGTCCACTGCACTGCCATCGGGGAGGTAAGAACCTTAACATAGAGGGAAGAATAAATTATGTACCGTAAAAATGTCTATTCTGTTTGCGGTAAAAAACAAAACAACTTCTGAAAGCATGAAATACTGCACCCAAAAAGAGGTGTCACCCTGATCTGAAATTACCTTCAAAGTACTGTGCAGAGGGATCAGCAGGCGAGTTGGGTGTCAGACCTGCTCTCTCTGGACTGGCCTGAAAACAAAATCAGGATTTCATTTTATTTTTTATTTATTTATTTATTTTTAATAAACACATGTTGTTAGTTTTGCCTTCTTGCCTGTTTCATTTTATTACCTGCTGTGACACACTGGACACAGAGGAGCCTTTGCGTTTCAGAGAGTCTCCCTGACAAACTGTGAGCAAGGAGCTTGGTAGGATTGAACGGAAGTCATTGAAGGACCGTCGCCGGACAGTATCGCTATCATCATTTGTGGACAGCAAGGGAGCAACTGGTCGAGGAAACAGCTTGGATAGTAACGGCTCGTCAGTGTTGCTGTATCGGCCAAATGCTCTTGCAACACCAAGCAAGGTGGGCACAGTGTACCTACATAGGTATTCTGTACAAGAAAAAGAATAATACAAGAATACGTACAAGAATATTGTGGATGTTATTTAGCACTGGAATGATCTATAGCAGCACTTAACGGAAGAACGAGGTCTCTGTTGGTACCTTTGTCATGAGCTTCTGGATTTTTGCAGATATCTTGCAGGACCTGCATGATGTCCATAACTACTTCCAGGATCTGATAACATAATCATTTAAATAATATTTATTAATATTTAAACCATTTTGATTTTTACTCTTCTGAAGCAACAAATAACTTCCAGGAATTGCCAGCACACGTGTTAACCAATTGGGGAATATTTGTTTTCTTCCCTAGTGACCGGTGGTTGTCAAATGGTTGCTGACCAGTCTCTAGGCCTGTGTGAATGAGAGCTTAATGTATTTAAAAATCTGAGTACCCATGAGATAAACAGCATCTATACCCATGTATATATAGACTCATTACCACACACCTGCCCTCGTAAGGTTTCATCACATTGGGCGACATCCGACAACAATGTCACAAGACAAAAGCTGAAGTTCTCTGCCACAGGAAGGGTATCTGCAACAGAAATAAAAAATGACTAAACAGCACCTATAAAATGAAAAGAAATGACAGGATAAAGTACATGTAAGACTGTTACCCACCCCTTCCTTTGCGTTCCGAGCTTTCTTCAATCCACTGAACTTTAGGGAGTCCTTTAAGCAGCCCAAGAAGGTAGGGAACAATAGCATCTTTGTGCTGAAATACGTGTATTCCAGAGTATAAGAAAATTAACATCCTTAAATTAATACAAGTACAAAAGTACGACAATGAGGAGAGGAAACCAGGTACGATATTTACCTGCAGGTTTGACTCGACTAGAAAAATGCCAAGTGCAATCACAGCATCTCTCCTCCTTTCATCTAGCTGGAAGATTCCTCTGAAGTCCACTGGACACATGCATTGTAGCTTCTGAACCTGTGGGAGGACAATGTGGGTAGATGAAGAGGAGTTGTAAACATTTCTCAACTTTAGGAAGCTATTAAATATAACAATATTTTAAATATAGAGAAATTTCTTGCCTACCGGGTTTAAAACAGGCACTTTGTTGTCCCATTAATGATTTTGACTATCTAAATGGGCCTCAGGATTTGAATCCAATTAAAAGTCCAGTTGAAAACCTGCCTGTGGCATTAATTAGCCCCATGATTGAGAGTTCAGTGAGGGATTAACCACCATTTAAACAGAGAGCAGGGCCACTACTTCCTGTTTGTTTTCCATGAGAGGAGAGAGAGGATATTTTAAATGATTAAAGCCCACAAAGGGGATGTTGTGGAAACTTCACATAAAACATTCCACTAAAAACTATTTGATTTCAAAGCCAAAGACCAAATCAATCATCCAGGTAAGATGATTGATTTGCTTATTAAAACTAAATAATATCTCAATAAGCTTGAGACAAAACACTAATAAATGAAAGAGAGGGAAATGAGTATTCAGCAGGTTATTACAAACTGCCGCTGTCTTTTTGGCTTAGACACCATTGAAATGTTTCATTAAATGTGACTTTTGAAAAATGTCAAAGAAAAGATAAGCAGAAATTAGATTAATAGGACATTTCCATTTTACAAACTGATTCTGAAATTAAACAAAAAAACCACAGGCCATTCTAACATCCACTGAAAGTAACTCAGTAACTCAGACAACAAGCAAGAAGTATAATAATAATTTATTATTCATTAATATTTTTAATCTTCAGAAAGAGTTAAAAATCCCCACTCAAAGATGGCTTTTAAGTAGAGTCCCTCCTCTACAGACACGGTCTCCAATACCAGATGTAGTTCTTGGCTAAAATTCTTTCATCAGAACAATGACTAATAAATAAATTTTGTTTATCAGACAACCCCTTAAACATCCTACATCTCTAAAGATAATTAATACGATCACATACAGATTTATAGAGCAGGTTACTGCAGACAGAAAAACAGCAAAATAAAGTCCACAAACTGACACACACTTCTTACACAATGACACAATGGGCTGACGGGTCATTATATTACTGCAGCCACGGCTCTTTATCAAGGAGTGTACTTCCTGTTTAGCATTTCCCCCTTCTGATACTCAGTAAATGTATTTTCTAATCAGTTCAGCCTCTGCATTCTTGTAGAATTTTACAATACATTCAGCTGCTTAATCTCTGATCACAAATCCTAACGATTCAACTGAGTAACACTGGCTCATCCAGAAGAGAATTGGCTGTACAATTTAGGTTTCTCAACAACATTCAGTGTCACATTTTCAAGACTGATCCACTGTAATAAAACAATTTCAAATCAGTGTTTGTTAAAATCATGCCATTCAAACAAAACCACTTTTTGCTAGTTGGCATCTGCAGTAGGTTTTGGAACTAGATGGACTCGTGTGAAATTGACAACCTTAAGGTCATAATTTGTTCCCTCTTTGTGTACCTCTCGTCTTGTTCCTCTTAAATTGAGAGAACAGGGAAGTTGCCCCTCTTTCCTGTCATGAACAGATTAACCTGTTTGAGGATCTTGTTACCCATCAACTACACTAAAAATATCACCACAGATGACAGCTTTATCCTACTCCAAAAGGGGACTCAGAATCGAGCTAGTACTCCTATAGTGAAACTCCACCTTACCATATATTCTGTTACCTTCTGCCAGCAATATTAACACTATATTTCTCAGCTAAAACTTCTGCATGTGACTATGGATTAAAATATTACTTCAGCCCTCATCACTGAAATGTTTGGGAACAGGATCAGAATTTATTGGTCTCACAGTTTCTCTCCCTGACATAAGACCTGGACACACTGAATACAGTAGAAGTGAGACAAACTGAATACACTTGTTGTGTGAGCCATGTTGGATTTGGTAACATTACACAACATTGGACAATGAACTTAAAGTATGCTGACACTGTATTAGAGCAACTGATATGCCAAGTCAGAGTGTGTCTTGATTTTTTTGTCAACCATTCATTATCACTGTAGTGTACAACAACAAGGAGGTAAATACTACATCATTCAAAGCTGAAAATATGCAATAAAACTCTTTCTGAAAGTGCAATTGAAAAAATAACTCATGACACGTGAACAGTTATAAGCAGATATGAATACAACTGTCACTATAAATTTTGGCTTTCACAAAACTTTGAAAACCACAAGGCTAAAGCTATGACTACCAATTATGAACTTATTAACCTTTCCCATTAAATACAAGAAAACAAAAAGCTGATAATGATTTGAGCTAAAGTACAATTTTGTCTTGGTCTTAGTTTACTTAATTATTTACAATATGCTTACTGTACTAAACACACACACACACTATACAACAGCAAATAAGATGTTGCTGACCAACAGTGGCTAATATATAATTCATATCTTGATCTGTGTGTCTATTTTGATGGTAAAGAGTTTAAAAGCAGTCATTTTTACATAACTGTCTTTGTGTTTTCCTGCCACAAATAAATAACAATACACACTACACAAACAAACAAATACATAAATACATTTAAAAACAAATTCATTTTGAAGTCAGCCAAATAAACAGCTCATTGTAACAGCTCCAAAATATTTAGGTGACTGGACAAATCTTGATTGCGCCATGCATATTTTATTTCTTTAAACATCGTATAAATTACAGATAAGTAACGCTTTTTAACATATTTTCATAACACTTGTATTTATCCCTCACCTTTCCTGACAACATTGACTACACATGTTGGTCCATTCAAAGAATGTTCGGACCACAATGATTAAAGATCTGGTGGCACCATATTTGGTAATGACCCTCAAACTAAAAGTTTAGAATACTGTATAAATGTATAACTGTACATACAGCGGGTGTTCGACTGAATCAGGACACAAAAAGGGTTTGCTTTCCTGTGCCAACATGTACGGATGAAAAGTAAGGATCTAATTGTTCACATGAGGGGAAAAGTTTGGTTTTTTTAAAAAAGGAAAACTACAAGCTAAAAACAGCTAACGTTAGCCGACATTAGCAAGGTACCAGTGATGCTATGTCGCGCCCCTTAATCCTGAAATAACTCTATAATTTATATATTGACAAAACAATCATGTTTAGAGTCTATTCTGATTCATAACACAGACCACACTGGTAGAAAAGCGGTCTGTGACGGGCCTTATTGTCAGAGACTATTTAGGCTATTAGCTGGTCACCGGTAGGTCGCTAGTCTAACTGAAGCTTTACCTTGTCTATCGGTGCCTGCCGGTGAGCTGCCAGCGACCTTGCCAAAGACAGGACGGTGGTGAAATAAAATCCTCTGCTTCCGCCTCCATTGAGAGACATGTTAACTACCCTTGGAAGAACAACAAACACACAAGCATCTTCTTTCAAGCGTCTCTCAACGAGTAGCTAGTGAATACCAATGACTGTCATTGGGCTGTACTGACAGCTACGGCAGGCGTAAGGTCCAAGAAGGGCAAATCGACAATATGCCAAAAAATAATCCACCATGGGTTCCGTGGGATTTTGGATCTTATCTCAGCAGTCACAGGGCAAGTGGCAAGGTATGCCCACGACAGATTGCCATTCAGGCCTTGTAAGACACTCTAAAGCCCCATAATACCTAGGTTATACCTACTTGAATACAGGATTTTTAAGAGAGTTGATTATTTCTGATTGTTTGCATTTATTATGAAGCCACATCAGAAGTTTGATAGCCTTAACCTATGGTTCCCAAATGGTATGCCTAGGGACTTTGTGTCAGCCTTACATTTTTGCTGCAATATACATAATGAATATAAAAGCATTTTATCACATTCTGTCAATGATAGCTAATGTCTGTTTGGTGACTGTTAGAAAAGAAGAGAACATTTGTGCACAGAAAACCACAAATTACCACCAGTACTACACACAACAGTAAGTAATCACAAAAAATTAATATAGTACAACACAGATAGCACTATTATTATTAACCCTACACATTCAAAGAATGACGGATTGAAAGAAAAAAAAGACCATACCAACAGTCTGATCCATGTTTACTTCTGAGCATTCATATTAGAATTAAGAAGATCGAAGGCACAATACCAGCTTTTAACTCCTGGGTAATTCATTCATATATATATATATATATATATATATATATATATATATATATATATATATATATATATATATATATATATATATATATATATATATATATATATATATATATATATATATATATATAAAATGCATATAATATTCACCTGTTAACAAGAAAACTCCAGAAATATTAAAAAATTTCTGACAAAGTGTGACGCTCCTGCAGGTCTGGTTAAACAGGAGGCTGAAAAAGGCAACATGTGGTAAACATTGTGTCTCCTCCACAAAGACATAAGATAAGCCAACTAATTTAAAGGCATTGCATGTAAACAACCAGACTCCATGTCTAGAACTCCAGTTAATAGCATGGCATTATATTTTCAAGCAGCAGTTGGCACATTGGGTCATCAGTTGATTAAAAAAAGAAAAGGCAACTAATATTACACAGTTAAGAATAAAAAAAAAACTGCAATTAAAAGTTAATGACAAAGGAATGAGATGGAAGGCACTATTAACACCATTTCTCAATGCATGAAAAAAAAACCTAACAGTTCGAAGGATAATAGAAGACATGAACTTATTAGACACTGACTGGAACAGAGCAGTATGTGTAAATTATTCTAGTCTTTAGTGACAAGATTAAATAATCATTCTTATTTGCAAAACACCACAAAATGAATTATACAGCACGTAGGCACTTTTAGTGACATTAGTGAGTTAACTGATTTAAAACATCTCTGCAACTTAATAGTGAACCCTCTTTACCCACAAACACTTTCTTTATGGAAATGTGCATTTCTAAACAATGTGAACATGTGTATTATCATTTAAAGAAATGCTGCATCTTCCACAACTGGCTACTCTGTAATCTTGACTTCAGCCATGCAGTTCTTAATGTACCTGCAGCTTTTGGAGCATTTCACATCCTCACAATGGTTTCTAACCTCTCTGACAACTTGCATATAAAAGGGGTTTACATTTTTGATTCAATAAATTTGAGTCAACTCCCCATAATTTTAACCTATAGTTTATATATTACATTAGGTAAGTAAGTGGTTTGTCTTTGATTCAGTACGTACAAACTTTAGTTCCTTGTTTGTGTTGAGAGCGCTCTCAGTTCTCTGATTGAGCAGGGTGAAATAATGTTCTGTGGAATTTTTAAAAAAGAGCATCTGTAAGCAGTGATTCTGCTAGATAATAGTTCCAACTACTGTTTGCTGGGCTATAAATAAATCAAGAACATACCAATCCCTTTCTTTCTTTCTTTCTGAAAAATCACTTGGAGGTAGATATTTGAACCTAGAAACAGGATTTAAGGAGATTGGCCTGTCATGACAGTCCTGCTTATTTAGCGCCACTTGATTTCAGTCCGTCTTCCAAACCAAGTTCAGGAGCTTCACAACTTCCTCGTAGATAATGAAGACTATTGCGACATCCATACACACCCGACCCAGCCGAGGCACAGTACCTTTGTAGAACCTAATGAAGTAACAGACAGTGAATGTTACATTAGGCAACCATGATATCAGAGTTTCACAATACTACAGGGTCAATAAAAATAATTTTAAAAAGTTAGTGGCAATAACGCTATAAGCCAAATTTAGTCATTTCTGACCAAAAATATCTATATGAAGCCGTAGATCATAGGTGACAGAGCCTATAAGTATAAATTCAACTTAACTAAAGTTTTAAATATTTAAATGTATAATATGTTGCTACTCTGCAGTAAATTATTTTTATTTTTGTATTCATTTATTCATTCCCTAGTTTTTGTTATATTTATGAAATTACAGAACTGTAATGAAGTAATGACAATGTAAGGCACTTGCAATTATACAGTGCTTTTCTAGTCCTACTAACCACTCAAAGCACGTCAGACTATAACTCACATTTAACCATACAACAGTTTATTCAATATACTTTGCACACTTCATCTACCTCACACCCAATGTCCAGCCACAAGTTGACCTAACATTAAACTGTGGGAGGAAGCCAGAGCTATATTTTTATTATTTTTTATTTTTATTTTTTACACCTGATGATGTGACCCTAAATGAATTAGTCTCTCCTGGGGATCTTTTGCTTGTTAGACAAATGTGTAAACTGCTACATTATTGAGCCACTACGGGGAAGACCGGAGTACAGAGGAGAAACCCCCGCAGGCACAACAGAGTGAACATGCAGACTCGACCCAGAAAGAGCCCAACCAGTGTTTGAACCGGTCCCGTGACGTTACAGTGCTAACAACTCCACTACTGTGCTGCTGACTACTTTTTTAAAGAACAGTTATGAAGTGGAGGATAAAATATCAATTAGCAGCTGTAGACCTAGTCTGAAACAGAGCACCTATAAAGCTATACAGACAAGCCATACAAAGTTTCCCTGTGAATCAAACTAAAGCAACTTTGACATTAACGATAACGCCTTGAAAAAATGGTCAAAATGAAGATAAACAGATGAGTTTTCAGTTTGTGTTCCTCTGGTTATCCAAATCTTACATCATTCTGATTCTGAATTGTCTGTAGATGTGCTGTGAGCTTAAATACACCTGTGTTTTTATTATTCCTCCAATGAACAGGCTTAATCTCAGTCTATAGTATAAAGTGGGTTAATGGATAGATGGATAAGTCACCACACACATAGGATTCCCTTCCTGAAACATCCCCCAAGGGATGTATGTGTCCTACCAGGCTTGAACCAGGTACGTTAGGCAGATGTGTAAACCACTACACTATGCAGTCATTAACTAAATGACATGATGTTCTCACCAATATAAATGTGGTAACTGACAGTTTAACAGTTCAAACAAGGCCAGATCCAACAGTGAGAATAAATAGATATACATTTAAAACCTTTAAATCATTTTTTTCTCAAAAACTATATCAACCAGGCACATGAACTTACGCCAGTGGTCCCTCATGCTTCAGGATCTTGACCGCACAGTCTACTGTGCTTTTGTACTTGTGCGCTTCAAGGCCCTGTTGGAAAATGTGCATATATACATGTTAGTTGGAAAGCTAAGGGATAAACTAGGAAAACTGGAAATATGTTAAGGTACTGACCTGCATTCTTGTCTTAATGACATCCAGGGGAGTGTTTCCGAAGACACTGGCAGCCCCGGCAATAGCTCCAAACAGTCCAGTTATCAAAGGGTTAATGGCTTTGTTGGGGTCATCACCTAGGCGTCAGAAAAAAAAAAAAAAGAAACAAAAAAAGTTTTTTGTTTTTTTTTTACTGCATTTTTATTTGCATCAAGTGGTTGCAAATGTATTGACTCCCTTACCTTTGTACCAGTTTCTTAGTGAAGTCATGACATAAAAGCGGATGGCCTGGTTTGAGCCTTGTTTTAGGACAGTGGCTGTTAACCCTTGATAAGTCCCCTTTAGCCCTAAAAGTGCAACAGTAAAATAATCACTTTTTCATGACAACCTTCATTACAGCTTTCATATTTATCACCTAAAATGAATTCATGAACTTCTCAGAAGTCATAAGGAGGATAATTATCTAAATAACACATGTGTATAAATGGTAGGAACAACAGGTGGCAGTATAATGCAACTGAAGCCCTTCTTACCTTGGGATCTAATAATCTCCCTCACCCCATGGAAAAATCCCCTGTACTTTGGATTTGCTGATGTCTGATCGTGGATGAATTTGACCTGCAAGGACAAAGCTGAATTAACTATTAAGTGACTGCAGTATCCCATAACTTTAATTTTCCAATTGTGTTCGCAGCAGGAATATTAGTTTTGTGTTTTTATTGTGTTTATATTTTTTATTTTGATGCTTGAAGTTTTTAACCGTATAAAAGGTTTATGTTTGATTCCATTTTAGTTTATTAGTTTCCATTTTAGTATATGATATCTTACTTCACCCTGACTCATTCTTACTGTATTTCGTTGCGCTGTACTTCAGATCAATATGAGAACCATGAAAAAAAAATGGTGTCATTCCAAAGATTTAACATATAACCTATAAAATCAAATTTACTGCATTTTATGTGTACTCTCTGGGGAGATGATTAAGTGTGAAAGCTTTCATTCTACCTGTTAATGCTTTCAGTGGAATCTTAACCAGAGGAAAATGATCCAATTTAGAGTTCAGCTGTGGGTTCGACAGCCTGTTTACTGAAAATTTAATACATGTAGCAAGTTATGGTACGAAATGGAAAATGCACCTATAATTAACATTACCATTATGCACCACTGTCAGTTTTGTCGATGTTTTTTGTGAATGCATCACTCTGATCCCTTGGTCAAGTGTATTTATTGCTAATAGAGCTAATTAAGGGAGCACTGAAGCACTTTTTCTCAGCATTTAGAGAAATCAGCTAGCCTTTCTTGTGGCTGCCACACAGGTATTTCTAGGTCATTTAACTTAGTTTGGAACCTGTCTAAAGAAACTTTATCAATGTTAGGCTGACAAATGTACCTACCCTGGCAAAGGCTAAAACTAAGAACATTTCCTCTATATTGTTATTTTATGTTACTGTAATACCATGCCAAGATTCATATACCACACAAGTAAGTTTACTTACTCCACTAAAAGCTACCTTTGGCTCCTCCCTTATTCACAAGGGACTGCACCAATGGGTTGTTCCATTTATTTGATTTGATTTGATTTGATTTGATTTGATAGAAACACCAGATATCCTTCCTGATGTAAGCCCAGAGAGATTTGTATCTCCACCACACGTAATAAAAAATATTTGAATTGAAAGACACAACATGATGTGTTTAATTTATTTTTTTTTTACCTTAATTGTTTCCATAGGACAGACTACAACCACAGCCTCTGCCACTCCAGCTCCAAGGCCACAGAAAAATCCTTGCTTGCTGTCTAGTTTGCCGCTCTCATCACGCATCTTATTACCGAGGAACTCAAACATCCCAAATCTGTAGAAGTGAGAGAATTTTTTTAAACAAACTCAGAGATACATTTCATCTCACTTAGAAGCCATTAATAGTAACAACTTTCGGGCTTTCCTATTGTGAATTGCACTAACTAATGAATTAACATTTGGCCTTTCTTACTACAACCATGGCATGTACTAGGAAACTCCTGAAGAAGCTTCAGAAGAATATAGATTAGGTCTGGATGAGAAAAAATCCTGGCAAATCATCAATCATTATTCACAAGTGACAATCAAAACTAAGAACAAATAAAAAAATAAGCAATTACCTTTATTTACTCATATGGCTATAAATTTTAAATCAACTGATCAAATATTCAGTTAATCATAAAGCAAATACAAATCAATGACAAATCTTTTGATAATATCGTGTGATATTATCAATAATAAACATTTTTATTTTGAGTTTTGATGGCATGATGTTATTTCTACACTGTAAAACAAAGTGAAAACCCCTGAAGTTAAATACTGAAGTTAAGTTGGAAAAAAGTTGCTGTAAAGTTAATATGACTGTGCACATTCCAAAACATGTTTAGTGTGCTCATTTGCTTTTTGTTTGTGGCGCTGCAGTACCTGACAGCTGCTTTAGGTATAGAGCCATAGACCAGCGAGCTTAGACCTCTGTAAAGACCCCTCACACCATGACCTTTCACTGTCTGCTTCACACAGTCAACTGCAGAGGGAAGGAAACAGGATAAATGACAAGAGAAAAAGCAAAAGGAAGCAGCTTTTAAAAAGAAATTTACTTTGATCCACTGGTATCAAAGATCAGTTGTGCATATGCACAGTTATAAAGAAAAAACTCTAACTGTTAACAGATAAGACTGAATTTGATGGAAACAACAAAGTCCTTTGTACCGAGGTTTGTACTGTGTACTGAGTTTCAGTACGCAAGCACGATTTGTGCCAAAGTTCATGAGCAAAGATCAATTTACTACACAAACACTATTTGCTAATGTCTGCGCACTCACAATGCTTGTTATTCCAGGTGTGTAAGTCAGGAGAGCTGTGCAAACAGCCGAAAAGATTGCGACAACTTCAAATCAACATAAATGATTAAACAATTAATGATTAACACCCAGTACAGCTGATCCTTAACTGTTTCAAGTAGCCATTAAACAAATACGTTTTTACATCATTGGAAATTCTGCATTGAGCTGAGTCGCGGTATCTTCATGCAAACAACTTTAAATGTGTTTATTACAGTGTTGGTGTTATTTGCTTGTTCTGGTTTTTCATTTTCAAACGCATTTTCTGTATTGTCTACTGTATGTGTCGAGCAATAATTTAAAGATGATGTTTTGTTGTGTTTTTTCTCACCCATCTGAGCCATTATAAGGCCCAGTCCAGAATGCCCATTATCACTGTTTTGTCAATGAGTTGAACTTTTATCTATTATTATTCCATGTTTAACATCCTTTTCAGCTATTTAGATCAGCATGTGCAGCTTTGATTCTCCCCCAGATCCAACAGGAGTCAACTGCCATAAGTACAAAGCCTGATTACTAGGGGGTCAACTGTCTTGTGAAACTGGCAGAGCAAAGTTCAAAGGACAGAAACGGTAACTTGGCCCACCTCCTCCACATTGTCTGCTTGTAAGGGTCGCCCACAGTCATTCAGATCTAGATTAGCCACCTAATGTCAATAACTGCGCATACACAGCTCCTAACCTGACCTGAGAATTGCCATTTTGTATTTTAATAAGTAAAGAAATCCTGAAAGTATTATTCATTCAGATTTTTTCCTTCAACAGTATCTATCATTTCTGTTTAAATAATTAATCTTTGAGAATAGATGGAGAGATTCAGAAAGATTTCTATGGTAGTTAGATAAGAATACTGATACCAGTTTTATCTCTGTGAAGTTACAGATACTCTGCTAAACTGATATCCATATTACCGATGCTCTGAAGCCACTATAACAACACATAAGTTCTATTAAAAATGTTAACTCTACATCAGCACTGTACTTTATGTAATATAAAGTACTGAAGCATCATAAGGTATGGTAAATATGTTTTTTTTTAAAAATTGTGATATCATCAAAAGTGCTAGAACTAAATAAAAAAAGAAAAAGACAACATTAAACAAGGACTCACCAATGCCTTTGTATTTAGGAGGATTGGCCTTTTCATCTAGCTGCAGTTGTGTTTTAACATATTCTGTTGGGAAGGTGATGCAGATCTCTATGCCTCCTGCAATCCCACCTAAAGAACGGGCAAGAAGGAGGGGGAAAAAAGAAAATGCTGGTTTCAAAAGAGTCAAAACGAGCTATTTAAAGGACTAAAATATTTATTTTTGCAGCTCACACAAAATAAAATGCAATAAATTTAAAAAAAAAATCAAATAAATAAAATACACACAAGATGCAAGCCATGTGACCATTTAAAAGAAGCTCAAAGGAATACAGATAAAAACCTTGGTGTGGTTAGGTGTGAAGGATATTTGATACGGTTTGTAGAATAAAAGCAAGTGTGAAAAAAGTTGCTTTTCAAAAATGTTAGTGAAGTGCACATTAGCATTCACCACATCTACACGGCACTGTTTCACAGATGCCTGCTATACAGTTATTCATGTACAACTGCAGACTAGCTCCACCTTAAAAGCCTGGTTGCTACAGATCTGCAGTTGAACAGCTAACAAGCATCTTGCAGCTGATTGGCTCAGCTGTTTTTTCAGTTGTTTTCTGACTACAGATACTCCCCTTGGCCCATCTCCAACTCAAGGGGGTGTGTAGTCTCCATACACATTAATGTGCAGCAGGATGGATTCAGCAAGGTGACAGCGGCCCAGTTCCTCGACTACCCAGAAGGGACAAGTTTAAATTACAAGTAGTAAACTGTCAAAGCATTAAGAACTGTAAAAAGTGGGGTAAAAAAGGGGAAAAGCTAGACAAAATATAGGTTTTTTTGGCCAGTGTGCTTCTGGGTTCAATGTGTTGAGAGTATCTGGCAATAACGGGGAAAACTAAGAACTCAGTGGATGAAAATAACGGCTTTAATGTGCTTTTTCACTCATGTTTACTTTTGGATTCATTCACAATACAAAGTTCAGTTCTGTGTTGTTGTGTAACATGCATTCTTTCAAACAAATGTCATGCAGAAAAATCCAACACAGCAATGGTTCTAGCTCACACGCAAACAAGCAAGCGGGGCTGTTTGTGAAAAAAACAACAACCCCTTAATTACAGTCTGACTAACCACTGTCTTCACAACAACATCAATCATGGTAGCATTTTGGCTACCAGCTCATTACATAAACGGTGCCATTTATGACACACCCAGGCATAATTCTGTCTAAATAGAAAAAACAAACAAACAAAAAAAAAAACAGTCCGCATCAAGACGCAGCTGAGTAGTACCTGCAGCTCGTTCCCCATATTGAAGCTGGAAAAAGATACAGAACTGGTTTATTAAGTCCAGCATGTACAGACATGCCGAGCAGGAATTCTGAAACTATTTTTTTCCTTTTTAAAATTACTTGCAACAATAACAAAAATGATTTCTATAAAGAGAAGGCACGTGGTTCCTTAGGAAACATTAAAACAGCAATATTTAGTAGTATCTTTTGAAAATGTTACAGTAGGAAGGAATGTAAAACAGACCCAAGATATAAAAGGTTATTAACAGTATGACCTGTACTTTTTCAGAAAAAAAAAATCATACATAAGTATTTAATTTACATTTACTTTTTTTTTTTTTACTTTATACTAGCAGGATAAGAGCGCATATTGTGCCAGTAAACTTATGAGGTAATAGCAGCATATAGTAATTCTAATATCTTTGAACAAGCCAGGCTAATTGCTTCATCTTAATGCTGTGTTAACCAGTGAGTGACATAAAAGTGGCCATGTACATCTTTTACATAGTCTGTGACATCACATGGTGTGTGGATAATCTCCCATTCACACTTGCTAAACACTATCAAAGTGAATAAGAACTTCAACTTTCCCATGAAAGCTATATGAAAGCTGTATGTTTGTAAAAATGCAGTGAGTCAAACTGTCAAACTACACCTTTAAAAAAAAGAAAAAAAAGTAGAAGATGGCATTTCAGTGCCAACAGAAAAATGGGATTTCTTGGCAAAAATGCCTCAACAATAAGCTCCATCTATGTACATCACATATATACTGGGTTATTAATAGTGTGTTTTACAGTACTTTTGATACAGCCAGATTATTCCCATTATACAAAGTTGGATATATAAAGTCCTCTTCTAGTGTGCTTCTAGTCAACAAGTGGTCATTTCTGCCAGGATTCAATGAGAGAGAGCAGGAGCAGGGGAACCATATTTGTGGGCCTCTGAGGACACCATACACAGCCAGCACATCAGCAGAAAACACCCACTGAACTGCTGACTGTGACACAGAGAAAAATCACATGGACATGTGCAGCTTTATCTTTGAACTTTTATAACAAGTTTCACAAAAATGGATTAAAGCTGGACCTAAAAGCAAAGTTCAACAGAAAGCTCCACTTGACATTTATAATCTAGGACCAAGCTTAATTGATATCTGGCATACAACCAGATCCTAATGTTAAAAAATAAGCTTAGTAAAACTGGAGCATGTGTGTGCATGCTAACAATGTTGCAATGTTGACTGTCCTGTACACACTGTGCCGTGCAAAATATGTGTATGTCACTGACTGACCAGTGAAACCTGCAGGACACCAGAGTTCATTTCACTCAGCTGTCTGAATGCTAGAGTCTACAAGTCCCAGATCATACCAGCTCCTCTGGCCCCAAGCTGAGGAGCTGGGTTTGTCACAGCAGGCTGCAGTGCTCTGTGCAGGCAGGTAAGTATTTTGTACCACAGCAGACTCACATAGACCTTCTGTTCATGTCTTAGAGGCCATAATTATCCCTCTTTTTAGAAATACTTTAAATTTTGTTCTTACCACATCAGAGTTTGCTTGCTGTAATTATTGCTCCTATTCAGACTGAATCCTGGTTTAATGTTGAACTCTGACATTTTTTAAGACACTTGAAAACTTAAGATATGTTTATCTACCCGCTATTTCCTGATTATGGTGTTCACAGATAAGCCTGCTGCAGTCGACTATAAAGGGTGGACTGCTAACGTCTCAAAATAACCATGCTGTACATGTACAACAGTATAATACTTAGCAAAATAGTAAGACGTGTGCAAAACCCCCTTTTCCTGGACCCTGGGTCATAAAGAGGCAGACTTATTTTAAGTTTATCATTTACCAAATTGGTAAATGTTTTGGCTGAACAGACCAAATCTTCCAAATGTCAGGTTTTCTACAACAAAAAGAGAAACAAGCAAACACTTTAGCCTGAAAAGATATAAAAAAAGAAGATAATAATAGTGATAACACAGAGGCTGAGCAGCAGATGTTTGCCGGAGACACTAGGAAGTGATTACTGCCATGCTCTGATCCCACCTGCAATTAAAGGCTCACTGTTGAAACTTCGAAACAAGTTGCAGGGCGGCCTCTGCTCAGTCCCACATCAACTTTCTTACCTGCTAAAATGGCCTTGCCGGGATCGGTAAGTTTGGCTTTCCCCGCGGGAGCTGCAGCAGCCAAACACTGGGGTCTGTGAAACGGGCTGACAAATGTGTTTTGTCCAGACATGACTGTGGTACCCCGGCCTAACTTTCTTTTTGAAGTTAATCCGGACCTCCTCTATCGCCGCAAACCCAGCCAGCTGTGAGTCCTGGTGCAGTCTGGGTGTTCAGTGCAGCGGCGGCGGAAAAAATAAAAAGGCGAGCAGGCGGTGCTGAACATTGGACTTTTGATGCTGGCTAAGAGTGCATGTCTGTGTACTTTTTACAGGGAACTTCCCTCCGTGCCATACAGAGGTAGGCAGCGTCGACTCAGTATTTATTCAGGGCGGGGCAGGACGTGTCACTTTCCCCCCCCAAATACCTCAAAACGCCATATTTGTCACAAACATTTAAGGAGGACCGGCCTCATTACTTGACACGCCTCTAGAGGGCGCCGTTTCTCTTCTTTTCATTCTTCTGTGCGGCGATTAACCTCGTACAATTGGACTTATTTCCGCCACCTGCTGGGCTGGAGTGAGTGTACGGTACAGGACTTTATTCTGCAATATTGCAAAAACAGAGTTTGTACAAGTTCTAATGAACTTTAAAGTCAATATTTCATATGACTACCTTTATTCTTAACACGGGCTGAACTTTCTTATTCCTTGTTTCCCTTTGTCAAGACAGTCACCTTGCCACTGAGACCATTTCTGATGAGGAGTCAGGAACAGCATATGGATAAACTGTAGGGTTAGATTCACCTCTTAGTTCCTGTGTCCTGTGCAAATCTTTTTCCTTTTTCAGATTACTTTGAAAATCTGCTGTTGATTTTTTTTTAAATGGTTCCTAAGTCACTTAACAAACAAACAAACAAAACGTGTGTGAAAACGGTAAGGTACAAGGACTTGACTGAAAATGACAAGCAGCCAGTGTCCAGTGAAACACTCTAAATGATGGAGAACTATTTCGCAGGACCACTTCAAAAATTACAATAAGGTAACTTCTTGGAAGTAAAATATGATGAAATATGCAGTGGCTCAAGACCTCCGCACAGAGCTCTAGCTTAACCATTAATTTTCCTGTAACTTATCTAACATCACATTAACTGAAGTTGGATAAAGTTAAACTTTGATTTGTATTAATGTTTAACCCTGTACCCATTTCTTCAAGAGGCTTTGCCTTTTCCCAGATGCCATTTGGGGACAGAGAGAGATTGAAGTCCTCCCAGCTTCTCATCACATCTGAGGGTAAAAGGTCTTAACATCCAGCCTTTTATGTTAAAAGTGATGCAGAGTGCTGCAAGAGACTTTTTCTATATGTGCTTTTGAAAAATATAGTAAATCATCTTTATTCTTAATCAAAGATATAATAAAAGCATAAGCCTGATTAATTTGCTGAATGAGAAATGCAGTTTGAGTAATTAAAACTGTTCTAATGTCTGGATTATGTAGACATGATCCAGTTTGGACTTTGGAAAATAATGGTTCTAATGACAGGCCTCTGTCACACTGAGAGTCTGACTTTGGAGTGAGTGAGTGAGTGAGTGAGTGAGTGAGTGAGGGAGGGAGGGAGGGAGCAAAGCTGAAGAGCCACTGATCTAAAAGAATATCTGATTTTAACATGACTGATTTGATAAAAGAAATTGTACTGAGTATAGTGTGATCAATAAACACTGAGTTTGAAGTGAGAGAAAGTATTCCTTTGTATTTGAATTAAAAAGGGATTTGCTAAAAATGGATGTACATATGAGATTAAGCTAATTGAAATAAAATTACATAAACCGAATGAAACATGAAGTGAAGTGTATTTATATTTGATAGAATGTTCATATGTAATAGAATTTTCAACACAAAGAATAACAAAGCAAAGAAGAAAATATAATTAAGTGATTTTAAAGTTTAAACTTTGCTTTAAATCATGCATGTGGAAAAGTCAGAGAGAGGATGATAAGGTGTGACTGGACACCGGGTGATTAGTAGTCAACAACAGTATATGGATGTCAGATTGGGTGAGGCCAGATGTCATCTCAGAAAATGTGATGTCCAGAAAGAGAAGGGATGACCGGGTATAAAAATTTTGTGCAGATGAGATGAAGATTTCTGCCCTTTGTAAGATGTTCACGGCCGAAAAGTGCTGCAGAGACGCCAGAGGATTTAACAGCTGCCCAAACTATTAACCTGCAAATTGGTCTTGTATTTTTTGCCTTTTCCTCTGCTCATTTTTGCCGTGTTATATTATAGAATCAAGAGGACTTCACAGAGCACAGAGATAAGCACAACTTCACATCTGGATGTGCCTGTTCTCTCCAACTTTTCTCCTCACAAAGATCAGACAAAAGTTAGCATTAGCTCAGAGTAGGTTCATTAAATAAGTATAATTCAGATGATTTGATTCCCCTTTGATTTGTTCCTGCTAAATTGTTCTAATAAAAAAAAATCTAAGGAGTGGACATTCCCTTTTTAACCCTTTGTGAAACAGTAAAGGTTAAAACCTGAGTATTAATCTCCATTAGTATAAATAGCTCGTACAGGTTACTCCAGCCCTTTAAAAGTAACTGACCCTTGGAGCTTAGTTTTCCAACCTGTTATATTTAACACAGTTAGTTACCAAGTGCACTAATCTACAGGGCAGTTGTCGGAATTGGTGTGGCTGGTAAGATACTGACCGGGCATGTAAAACTACTCAGAGTCTGGTTTTTAAATTGTGGAGGCAGGGTAGACACCTGGATGACTTTTGAGGCAATTAGAACTGAGCGAGTCCCCTCAACCATCTGCCCCATTTAAGCTCTGTATTGCCGACTGGGTAATACTCATAGGATCAGAGATTAGGATTAGTTAGAGAGCGGATCCAGACTTCCTGTATTGGAGTGCTGGTCCCAGAGATAGACAAATGTTCTTTTGAGTGTTTAAATAAAAGTTGCATTGTCTCACTATACCAGTAGAATTGGTCATCTATCAAACTGAAGGTTGATGGGTCAGTTCCCCAGCTACTCCAGTCTATATGTCGAAATGTCCTTAAGGAAACCACTAAATCCCAAGTTGCCATCTATCGGAATGTGCATTGTCACGGATTCAAATATCTATCGGAATGGATACAAGAGGAAAACCAAAATAACAACACTGGTCCGGCCGGGTTGAGTCAAACGATGATTTAATGAATACACGCGTGGGAGATGGACACTGTACACAGACAGCATCAGATCTCAAAATGGTGGAGCATTGAGCCCCCAAACTGTCACGGATTCAAATATTGGGGATGGATACAAGAGGAAAACCAAAATAACAACACTGGTCCGGCCGGGTTGAGTCAAACGATGATTTAATGAATACACGTGTGGGAGATGGACATTGTGCGCAGACAGCATCAGATCTCAAAATGGTGGAGCATTGATCAAACTCTTATAGCCTCTAGTGGCCCCCACCTAATCATAAAAGCCTAAACATTCACATTCTTTCTTTCACACAGCGCCTAAGCTACGACCTTGGCTCCCTGTTTATCTGCTCCTGCTGAGATGGGGCAGAAAACCTCTCCAGTATGTTCTGTTCTCTTCTAATCAGACAAATAAGGCGATGACTTTCTGCGAACAGTATTTCTTATAACTCAGCAGTATAATGCATCATAAAACAATATCATTCATTCACAATAAATCAGCAGTCTAATGTAATGCAAATCAGTTTACCAAATGTAATAGTTATCACCTTCTTCTAATTCAGGAGAATAATGCAAACTAAAACTACATAATAATTCACAATCTTTAATTAGGGGTCTAACATGGCATAAAATAATATTATAATCCCACAGCATGAAGATTAGACAAAGTGCTTAGGTATAGAGAAAAATCCTTGAATGAATGTCTGATGTCTGCTTGGGTGACTGAGGCTTATAGGAAAATATGCTTTGAGTGCTCAGTTTAAGCACAAGGGTTCTATAGAAATAGCATTTAAAATCCATTAAAAAGTGGTATTACATGAGTTCAATTTCAACTGCCATTTCTTCAACACCAAAACTCACAGTGGTTCTTTCCTCACAATCTCTTTACAAGCTGATATATCAGGGTAATTCAGTTTTATTTCAGATAACAGCACATAAAAGAAAATGATGAGAATATATGTCCAAAAGCACAAGAACTGTATGACGACTGATGTTTCCACATTCATTGTCTTCCATACTTAACAACAGGATATTGAAGATGGGGCTGCCAGTAAGGAAGAAATGATAAGTCATTTCTCCACTCTTATACCTCACCCTATGTTCCCTCCTATTTTTTAACTTTGTGTTCACCACAGCTATTTTCATTCTTTTTCCAGAATCCACTACCATCTGCCCTGCATTTCTCTCTTTAACACCACCCCTACCCAACCCATCCTCATCACATGTCTTCCGTTCACATACATTTCCATTCCATCCAAGTCTGTTCCAGTCACCAACCTATCTATCCTTGGGATACTCTGAACCATTTCGTCTAACTTACTAAATTCCTCTTTCTCTTCTTTCTCTTCCAACCTCTGGGATATATGGATTGACAACATTTTACATCACCCCTTTGATTTCGGGAGACAGACACTATCTCTACTTTTAAGATTAGGCTTAAAACTTTCCTTTTTGCTAAAGCATATAGTTAGGGCTGGACCAGGTGACCCTGAATCCTCCCTTAGTTATGCTGCAATAGACGTAGGCTGCCGGGGGATTCCCATGATGCATTGCGTTTTTCCTTTCCAGTCACCTTTCTCACTCACTATGTATTAATAGACTTCTCTGCATTGAATCATATCTGTTATTAACCTCTGTCTCTCTTCCACAGCATGTCTTTATCCTGTCTTCCTTCTCTCACCCCAACCGGTCGCAGCAGATGGCCGCCCCTCCCTGAGCCTGGTTCTGCTGGAGGTTTCTTCCTGTTAAAAGGGAGTTTTTCCTTCCCACTGTCGCCAAAGTGCTTGCTCATAGGGGGTCATATGATTGTTGGATTTTTCTCTGTATCTATGAAGCGCCTTGAGGCGACTTTTGTTGTGATTTGGCGCTATATAAATAAAATTGAATTGAATTGAATTGAATTGAATTTCCAGCTTCAAACTCATGCCTCATGCCTTCTCTTCCTTCAAAACTACCTCTGCTCCATTTCTCTTCCCAGGTGGAAGGGAAGGCCTTGCTTCCTTTCTGCCACGTCTCCTGGACACACAGTGTATCTATCTACAGTAAGATACAGTAAATGTGACTGACAGTCTGAAAGCTGCATTAATGTCCCAAGACTAAGCGTCCACGAATAAGGCACGTTGTTGATATATCCGCCTCTGTGTTCTAATAAACGTTTATTGCCTCCCATTAACAGTGTCTCTGATATATCTCTTGCTCTTATAATACCTCTTTGTTCGCTTCTAGTCGATAGCGCGCATGCGCCATGATAGATCTCCTTCATTGTGCCCTGTCCCCGTGGCATTTTCAAGCTAGGTTAGCTGTCAATTCACTCCACCGCATCACGGCAGGGACGCTCCGGGCTGTGCAGACTCCTTTTGCAAATACCTTTGCTGCATCGGTAACAGTGCTGATAAATGTTAAACATATCGCTGATCTTTATAACCCCTGCGTAGCTATTTATATCTGCTGTTGCTTCTTTGAGAATTGTGCGTTTATCTCCAAGGTTAGATGTCCAGCTAGCATGTTGTAACGGTATAGCTAACGGTATCTGTTATGTAATGATGTTTAGCTTTGCAGTGCACAGTTAAATCCTTTGGTTCATTGGTTTCTAGAGCTCCATTGCAGCGACACAGAACGGTCAAGCTAGGCACGGATTTAGCAGCCGTACCAGTGGGGTTTCTGTTTAGCTGGATATAAAAGTGTGCGTGCGTGTGTGTGTGTTTGGGAAAGGAGTAGGGTGTCACTAATATGCTTGCAACTATCATATTCTTTTGCTTGTTAGTGTGTCAGTGCAGCTTAGACAGCAACCAGCTAACTGACTGTCAAACCCCCTACACGCCTTCCTCCCGGCCATCTGCTATCCTTTGTCCCAACTAAGAGATGCAGCACTGAACGTTTGCGATGAGCAGAACGAGCTGTTGTTTAGCATTGGTCACTTGGGAACTTATCTATACCAGCTGCTTGTACACATAAAGTAATAGTCCGATTATAACGGCAGTATATTCAGTAGAGAAAGAAACACGGAGCCCCCGTTTTGTATGCTACCCCACATTGAGTTTTTTGTTCTTCATACAGCAATCGTAGCCGGTTCATGAGTTAGCGCGCGTGTACAAATATATGGAAATGTGGCTTTATCTTATTTACCAAATTATTTTGCACATGTCTCGTTTAGAGCTCCGTGTGAGTCTATTTAGAGTTACATCAGTCATCAGTACAGTAGCGCTAGTTTCTCATTTCCTTGCTCTTACTGTGAGTGCATATCTTGTCCCACACACACACACCCAAACGTGTGTGCAGTGGTTTCCTATAATATAATATAATAACAACATAGTAGGTAGGTAGGGTAGGTTAACATAAGTGCAGTAATAACAGCAGATGTTTCATCAAATATAATGAGAGTAAGAGAGAGCCAGAGGTAGAACCTGATAATTACAGTACTGCTGTCAGAACTAAAGTCAACTCGCTTTACCACAGTATATGATTTAGTAGAAGACCATTACAAATACGCAAGAAAGAGCTCTTGGCGTACAGTAGCTAGAGGGAATTGCCTACAAACTGCTGCCACTTTGCTGTTTGCACCCTGCATACTAATTATCAAAGGCTTACTCACTTTAACACTTTGTAATCATCAATGGCATGCATCTCACAACAACCAAAATGCAGCAGAACTTGATTCATGTTCACTGTGGCAACTGTTTAAATTCTTATTTTTCCTGGAAACTGGTTTGAATCCAAGTGGACATGTTAGTTGTGGTTTTAACATTGGCGTAGCTTCTATTAGGTTGACACTGTGTAAAACACAGCTTAGCTTTGTTATTTGGTCCTGTATTGCGCTGTAGATGTTCATGTACAAGTTATGGTTCATTCTTATATTGTCTGTCAAAGCTCTTGAGATCACGAGGAAAAAGAGATACAGAACAGAGCAGTTAACCCAGGTGTTAGTGCAGCTTGTGAATCCCATGTGAAACCACTGTAGCTCTCCAGGTCGTAACCGCTGACTGGTGGTGTATTAAACACAGAACAGCATAGAGTTGAACCTAATGGATTGGGCATTGTAACAGTTTTCTGCTTGAGGTTTTTTGGACCTTCCTGACTCAGTGCATTGCTTGGTGGCTCTTCTTGCTTAACCAAAGTACACCAGTTTCTGCCTGAATACTGTTGTTTGCTTAAAAGGAGTCTATCAAAGAACAGCTTGTTCCCTTCTGCTGGATGTCAATAGGTAACCCGACTGTTTAATCAGGTACAGGCAGTTATTGCATTCAGTAGGTACACGGGAGTCCATCCTAACAAAATGGGGACTTCAGCAAAAAACCTCAAACGTCAGCAACTTTCAAAAAGGTTCTGGTGACTGTAGAGACAGTGAAGAATGAAGTACAATGAAAATCATTATCATGTTCAAGAACCCAGTTTGAGAATGGCTTGTGATCTTGATGGAACCTGTTTCCAGTCCTTGGCTGACAGGTGGTCTTCTGCTGCTGCAACTCATGTGCTTCATGGTTCAACATGCATACCTTAGTTGTGATGAGTGGTTATTTGAGTTACTGTTGCATTCCTGTCAGCTTTAAGCAGTCTGACCATTGTGCTCTGACTTCTTGCATCAAGGCATTTTCATGGAGAACTGCTGCTCACTGGATAGTTTCTCTGTTTCGGACATGCTCTGCAAACATTCTCTGTTCTCAGTTTAAACTTTAGCAGGTCATGACCACGTTTATACCCATGCCTTAATGCAGTAGCCTTGTTATTGGCTGATTAGATATTTTTGTTAAAAAGCAGCTGAATATGTATATCTAGTGAAGTAACCTGTGACTATATACAAAAACCACTGAGACTTTAACTTTTGTTAAGTGCTCATAAAGTATGAGCACTTAACTGAGCAGTATAACCAATTGATGAACAACATGGATGGTCATACCCTGTTTCTAAAGATGAGTTTTTACTGCTAAGCCTTTAAACACTTGTGTAGAATAAAGATATTGTGAAGTTTCAAATTTGACAAAAGAAACATCTGCCTTTATTTTCTCCAGCACAATGGCTGTCCCTCCAGCATACTCAGACCTGGGCAAGGCTGCCAAAGATATATTCAGCAAGGGATATGGTGAGCACTGTTTTAAGCTTAGGAGTAAATTATTAACTGTGGGGAATTCCTAAAGTACAACTTATTCTGTGTGCTTCTTATCCACACTACACATTTAATAAATACACTGATGTGAACAAAACTAAAAGTCTGGATATAATTTCAGACATTAGATACTCATTTTTTGAAAGTTGAAATTACAGTTTTGTACATATAAGGTACATGTTTGTTTTTTGAAGGAGATACCAGTATGTACAAAAAATATATAATTTATGTATGAATTCATGGAGTATATAAATCGTATAAATCTAACAACAGACAAGAGTCTCTAAAGAACTATCAGAGCAGCACCTCGAATGTGGTGAAACACTTGAGAATGAGCAGATGTAACTGGTAAGCAGTGATTGAATTTTAAAAAACAAAAGAAATCAACTTGTCTTTTAGTAAATAAATTGGGTGCCCGCCAGCATACCTGGACAGCCTGTCCAAGTAAAGTCTGTGTAGGAAACCACAAAGGAAGGTTTACAAGCTCGTCTGTTGCTCGTTTAACATTTTAAAATGATGTTACAGCTAGTCTGACCACAACGTCAGACTAGCTGTAACATCATCATTAGTCTTTAATAATAAACCACCTTTGTGGAGGAAATCTATCTAAAAATGTTAAATTATGCCTTTTTAAACCTTCCTGTCTCTGATTTGTTTTGCACATAATAACTATTAACTCATATTTTGTAATCAATCAGGCTTTGGTGTTGTGAAGCTGGACCTCAAGACCAAATCACAAAGCGGAGTGGTGAGAACACTTTTTTCTTTTCATGTTCTTTCTTTATTCTTCACTTTTCCTTTGCCTTTTCATGCCAATCTCTAACCTCCAAATCCTGCTGCACAGGTACCCTCTCATGCTCAATGCCTTATTTAATTACAGTAACTGGACTCCTGCTGTGACTCGGAGCTGAAAGGGATTTAAAGCTGTTTTCACACATGAACTATACCTCTGAACTCTTTAGACATTACCCAGCAGAGCTGCCTGCACGAAGGCAGAAGTCCAGACAGACTGGACATTAAATCTCTGTGTGGCAATTTGATAGGTGGTTGTTTAGATAATTCATAACAAGTGACTGAATGTCATATACTGTCTGTGCTGCTTCCTTCAGGTGACCCTCACCTTAACCAAACAGAGTTATTTCCATTAGTGAGAACATGTCTGTTGAGTTCATGTGTAAAAACATCTCAGGTGGACGAATGGCGCTGATGTCGACCTGCTTGGCTTAATGTGCTCTCTGTTCTTGAGAAACATGACAGGCCTGCAGGTGTGCATTTGTGGCTTATCTGTCTCTCTGGTCACCTTTCCTAACCCTTGCTCTGTCTCCACGCTGCTGCCCTGGACTGCTCGCTCTCTAATGTAGATGGTAAGATCGGTGTCAGAGCTGACTGCTCTGTCTGTCTGTGTAACTCAGAACAAGTTTCCATGGATTTCTGTTCTGTTAACTTACCTAAACCTTTGTTCAATTACAAGTCATTTTTTCAGTTGTTATTGTGGTTAAATTGTTTTTTGTCTTTATAATATTCATAAAGCATGAAAAAATGATTTTCTCTCTCTTCACACTCATTTATACTATTTCCATTTCTTTATGGAGATTGTCTTTACTTTGGGTTGTACTCCTTTACATTATTTTTGCAATATTATACCTGACCAAACAGTATGTTGTATGGTTGATAAAATGCCAGAAAATGGAGAAGAATATTATTAAGCTTTTATATTAATTTCAGGCTCAATATTTAAATTTTTTGTGCTACCTTTACTGCTCAAAATAGTCCTGTATTTATGTTTTACTTGGTCTTTATTTCACTGGTGGAAACGAGACATTTTAGCTTCTCTCCTTTTTTAGCCACTGATTGGTTACATTTTGAACAGAAAAGGTTTGAACAGTGGGTGGGTGGGGCTTCGGTGCTCATCACTAGTGCTGTGTGCCTGAGAATACCATGTGAGGGATATTTCCCTGCTGACATCATGCTTAGCCAAGAGTTTAAAAAAAAACCTTCTGAAAACGAGTGTTTAGAGCAGTCAGGGTGCTGACTAATGAGGACTGGTAAACAACCAGTCCTCATTATTTGAAACTTTGAACATGTTCAGTGGTAAATGTCTTTTTACTCAAGCGTCATTCACACTTTTTTCTGTATCCAAGCCCTTTGTCTAACATTTGCGCATACACTCCCACTTCAGCGGATGCATCAGAGGCAACTCGGTGTTAAGTATATTTCCCAAGGATACTTTGAGAATAAATTGGGCGGGAATCAAGGCACCGATCTTCCTTTACCTCCTGAGTCACAGCCACCCCCAAACAGCCATCATTGTAATAAGATATGTATGAGAGAAAACATACAAGAAGAGACTTGGAGGAATTTAAAAACGGGAAGAAAGCAAAAAGATGCATTGGGTGGCAGGGCTGCACTACACTTTTATCTAGCTAGCTATTTAAAAAAAAAATCTGAATGGCATTGTTTCATTATTCTGTCAACAGACCCTTTACTCTAGAGCAAAATAGCTCAGTAACTTTGATTGTCGTGTTCTGTATTATAGGATGAATCGAATGACTTGACACTGATCAGTTTGCAGTTACCCAGGTTACCCAGGGAAATGACTAGGGCTGTTCCTGGTCAGTTAATAGGTAATTGATGAGGCCCTTAGTCACACAATCTTTCTTAAATGCCATAAAATGTCACCTGAGTGTGTTAAAGATGGAAGCAGCGTCTGTGTTTGTTTGGTAGCTTCAGTAATGGTGACTAAGCTTTTAGAACATTTTAACTTGGACATTAGGGCTGTTCGGTATAACGATATATATTGGATGACGATATAATCATTTCATTTTACGCTATCGTTTGTTTTGTGGTGTCGCAAAATAAACTGTTTATGGCAATATTTTTTCATCGTTTTGATGGTCACTGTAGTGGCTATATTAATTTCTTAAAGTTCTTTCTTTCGCTTATATTTAATATAACCACACTATGGACGGACAAGCGCCTGTTTTTATGCGTTTTGGTTAGCAACAACGATGGTAACAGCATCGCGTGTCCGCTTGTTTATGTTCCACATAAACCTTTCACAATAAAGCTTAAGATCCTTTTGAGACTTTTCAAAATAAACTGAATCACGTGAAAGAGCAGATTGTTTACGGATGAGAAGTAAAAAAAAAAGACGCCAGGTGCTAAAAAATAAACCTTAGACTCAAACGTTAGAACAGGCTTTTCCCCGCAGCACGCCGTGTAGTAAATACTCACAAAGAAAACGGCGGCTGTTACAACTTATGTATAAAAATGTATCGTTTCATGCATCGGTTAAAACACTCGACTCCAGGTACACGACGCCCAGCTGAAAACACTTCCCGCAAGTCGAGCTGCCTGAGATTCACAGAATTTACAGAAAATGTTACATTTTTGTGATTTATATCGTTATCAGATGATAGAATTCTTATATCGGGATATGAGATTTTGGTCATATCGCACAGCCCTATTGGACATCATGTGCTATGAAGGCCTTTATGTCACAACATGATGCATGTATTAGTCAGTCTCTAATACAACTGCATTGACTTTTCTTATATTTATGTCTGAATTGAGATTTCTCTTTGGACTCACAGAAGTACAATCACAGAAACTGTGCTGCCGTTGTCTCAGTTCGTTGACAGATTTTCACACGAAGATATGTTGTTGATTCATATACATATGTTGTTTTGCGATGCATACATAGTGTGTGGTGATGGCTTATCTGATCATTACCTCAGGTTTTTTTTCTGCTTTGACATGTAAGATGAAATTAGTTATCGTTAGCACACACTGAAAGACTTGTCGATACAAAAATCATCAGCAGGGCACCACTTTAAATGTACTTTGTAATAAATAATTTATATAGAGAAAAGCCCTGATTGTAATTTAAATCAAATACAATTTGCTTTGAAAATATAATTTGAAATAAAAAACAAAACAAAAACAATGCCACATGTTGCATTACTTTTTAACAGATTACAGATTTCTGTACAATGCTACCTTAAGTAATTTGGAACACTATCTAACTCGTATTACCTTTCAGATATTATTTTACTGGCAATGATGTTGGCAAGCTAGATACCGTTAGCTAGCTAGCTGTAATTTGGTTGTGCTGTATAAATCTGTGTTAGCTCAGAGGGTTAGCTTATAAAATACATTGAAAAGTGCCAGCTAAATTCAGGCTCAAGATATGGATTAATTAGCTGACCTTACCTACTGTTATAAAGTACTTTTTTTTTATTGGTGGTTCAATCTCTGCCTTCTCCAGTCTGCCAAAGTATCATTGGGCAAAGTACTGAATCCCAAGTTGGTTTGTGATGCATCCATCACATGAAAGAATTGGATCAATGTTACACAGAAAGCACTTAGGTATAGAAAAAAGTGCCTGTATGAATATAGGTTAAAGAGGCATGTTGTATAAGAGCCAGTCCATTTAATATTGTTTACATTTGCTACAGCATTCATGTGTGGTAGCTGTATATATATCTCTATTCTATACACATCCGGTAACATTTAGAGGGATCTTAAATGGAATCTAAAATCATCTTGGCATCCGGTAACATTTTTGACGATATTGTGATTTTAGTGACACAAGGCTAAAAGCCAATTCTGAGACATGTCTGAACCATGCTGTGTTGAATTTGGTGGAATCTTCATTGTTGACTTGAATGGGTGTGATCGGAACTAGAATACATTTCTGCTGGTAGGACTGATGTTGATATGCCAGTACAGAAAAATGTCTTATTAACATTGGGAGGTGGATTTGTGTTTTTCTAATGACTTGGCACTGTTCTTACTCATTTCACTATGCATAAAAGCAGTCTAATCTTATTTTAATAAATGCAAGTGAGGGCAACAGCTAGGGCTGGGTATCGTCACTGATTTCTAGGATCGATTCGATTCTGATTCACAAGGTCCCGAATCGATTCGATCCACGATTCGATTCAATTCAATTCGATTCAATTTGATTAGATTTGAATATGGGAAATTTTGACAGTCAGAAATATTATAATTCAGATCAGTAAATTTACATATTTTTGTATCTATAAAAAGGAAGCTGACACACGCAAGACTTTATCAAAGGTGTGAGCGTCACAGCAGAGGCCTTTGTATCAAAGTAGCTGAAGATAAAACACAGAAAAACATGAAGGTTTTCCTGGCCTGGATTTTATAAAAAATATTCTGCAGTACATCAAAAACGAAAGAAAACCATTAACCAACACATGAACGTTCCTCTGACGTTACAGCGGTTTTATTAGAGACACGGCTAAGCGTTTTGCATTTTGCATAATTTTAAAAAGTTTAAATTTGTTCAGTATTGAACAGCAGAAATTAGGTTTTCTTTTCGGAAATATGTAAACGGGAAAAAAACAGCGGCCGACAGCGCTGTAAACAACGGTAGACTTGTGCGTAACAAGCAAGCGAATAATGCAGAAAACAGTACAGAGAGAAAGAGAGAGAGAGAGAGAGAGGGAGAGAGAGCTGTGCATGAAGTGTGATTTTATTGTGGTGGAAGCAAAACAGGAAAAGTCAGAGGGAATTCATGACGATGTTTATGTGAAGCGTAGTTTGGATCTTCTTTTGCTGCTGGTTCGGTCAATATTGTTTGGAGAGAGATAAAATAACAGCTTTAGAATCGGCGCAAAAATGGCGTAAACACAAAGCGTGGACCCGCCGACAGATCAGAATCAGCGAGCTGTCGGCTTTCAGCCCTGACCGTGTCCGTGCCGTCAGGTGAGAAAGTCACATCTCACTGATTCTGATCCGCGGGTCCTGCTGTGTGTTTACGTCTTTGTGCAGAATCCGTGTTCCTGCTCTCATTTACTGTCTTAGCTGTTTGGTGGTTGTTGAAATTTTGTGAGATTTCCCCTGAGATTCTGTCATTTCGGGCAAAATAAATATATATTAAAAAATCGATTCAGGATTTTAATGAATTGATTTCACGTTATCCAAGCCAGAATCGATTTTAATCGATGAATCAATTATTAAAACCCGCCCCTAGCAACAGCCACTGTCTGAAAATTACATTGCATTCTTACATATATTTTTCAAGGTTCTCTTTTTTCCTTTGTTTTTAAGCATGCACTCTTGTTTAAAAAAAAAGTGTTCTAGTGCTTATTGTCAGTGGCAGTTTAGATAATCACTTTGTTGTAATCATCATGTTTATCATTGTTTTTGTGTTCACTTTCTGTTTGTCTTCTGCCTCATTAGTGTCTTGCATGCATTCATCTGTGAGACTGTCTTATTATGTCAGTGTATCTGTATTGTTTAATATGTAGAGTACATGCTGATGATTATCCCTGTATTTTTGACATGCCTAATTATATTTGGTCTCAGTTCCTTTTTCCATTTTGATATCCAACAATTTAACAATCTGCGCAACAATACTTTGCATTCCACACTCATGCTTTTTGCTGATTGGTCCTTCACCAGGAGTTCAACACATCTGGCTCCAGTAACACAGATACAGGGAAGGCCTCAGGGAGCCTTGAGACCAAGTACAAGATGAAGGAGCTAGGCCTGAGCGTCAACCAGAAGTGGAACACAGATAACACCCTGGGTACTGAAGTCACTGTGGAGGACCAGGTGTGTGTTTGTGGTTAAGAAACTGATTTAATTGTTTAAATGTTCCTAAAAAAAAACTATTGACTCCAAGTTTTACTTTACCTATAGCTGGCTCAAGGACTGAAAGTTGGCTTGGATACATCTTTTGTACCAAACACAGGGTGAGACTCAATTTATTAGTTTGTGTGACTTATACTGTGTTATGTAATCAGTATTAACTTTGGGTCAATCCTGGATAAACAGAGTGCTGACTCTTTTTTCCACTCTTGCCTTGTTAATAATTAGCTGCAGGCTTTAAACTTCTTTTAGCCTCAAATTCAGTCCTCCTTTTTAAACCTTTAACTACCGATATAGTAAAAGCTGTACACTTAGTTTACTAATATTTTCCAAATCTGATAGAACAATTGAACAACAGATAAGAGAAGTTTTCATCCAGCTGACCTCACTCACTCTTTACATGTTATTGTGTGCTGACAAAAGATGGACACACATAGAGGTTCCTATAATTATTAGTAACATCTAACAACTACACCTCGAATATATTCAAATTTGAAAGTTCTTCTGCGTACTTCAATGCCTCTAAAAATTAATGTTGTTATTCTTACTTATTGTATCCACATTGATGTATAGTAATGTACCGCTACAGAGTCTCAAAGAATAAGCTGATTTCTCAGTGTCGTATATTTCCTTTAACTTATTGGCCACTCTGTTTCTCTTGGCATGTCCTTATCAAAGCATTCCCTCTCTACTAATATATTTTTGACTTTCCTACTCAGTCTGTGTCAGAATCTAATTAGAATTGTGTTTACAGTAATAACAGAACATGTCAGCTTATGCAAAAGTGTGGCTCATTCATGTGGTTTAAATAGTGTTTTAACAGCAGTGGAGCTGTGTGATCTGGGAATTCAGTACATCATATTGTTTCCAGATAAGTTGGAATTTATTGTTGTCATTGGTTTTGGTATTTTAATGGCTCATCACTGTGATTAACCAACTTTTCAGCAAGAAGAGTGGCAAGCTCAAGACTGGCTACAAGCGTGACTATATGAATATTGGCTGCGATGTTGACTTTGAGGGTCCCATTATCCACGCTTCTGCTGTGTTGGGCTATGAAGGCTGGCTGGCAGGCTATCAGATGGCCTTTGATACGGCCAAATCCAAACTGGCTCAGAACAACTTTGCACTCGGATACAGGGCCGGGGACTTCCAGCTTCACACCAATGTGTGAGTGATTTTACATACGTACATAAACAGTTTGTAAAGATGCTTTGTTGCTTTTCAAATTATGGGCATCACATATCTAACTTCTGTTGCTGTAGACAAAGCTCTGCACAAAAACCTGCTGGGTGGAAGCATATTGGGCTTGATTTGTTTCTACCCCTCTACCCTTCTACCCCAAAAGCAACTTCCCCACAGGATTTGTGTCTCCTCCCATCTCGAACCAGACTTTTCTCATGGAAATGTTCACTTGGAACTGATTTGAATTTAGTGGCAAATTGTCCCAGTGACCTAAAACACATTTTTGGGCATCAGTAACTAATTTCATTATGGGTTGTCATAAGTTGAATACAAAGAGGGATGAATTTATAATGTGGAGACTGGTCTGCAGGATAGACTTCTGTTTGCTTAAGTAAATAAATGTCTGTTCTCTCTCAGTAATGACGGGACTGAGTTTGGCGGCTCCATCTACCAAAAGGTAAATGACGAGCTGGAGACAGCGGTTACTCTGGCCTGGACAGCTGGCAGCAACAACACTCGTTTCGGCATTGCTGCCAAATACAAGCTGGACAAAGATGCCTCTCTGTCTGTGAGGACTGACTCTTCACATTCACATGCACTGTTGCTGAAGCATATTCTCACAAACCGTTGTGCTGTTGTGTCTGACGCCCTGTCATGTTTCCCCTACAGGCCAAAGTGAACAATGCCAGTCTGATCGGAATAGGCTACACCCAGAGCCTTCGACCAGGTGGGTTACCTTCCTCGACTGTGCCATTGGCACCCAGCAAAATACTTTCCCAACCTACACAGGAAGATCTTGGTTGTTTAAAAATTTTATTCAATTTTATTTATGTCGCACCATTTACAACAACAGTTGCCTCAAGGCGCTTTTATATTGTAAGGTAAAGACCATAAAATACAATGGTATATAATATGTAAATCCATGACTTGCAAATCTCACAAACTGAATTTTTATTCAGAATAGAAAGTAAAAAAAATCACATGTTTAAACTAAGTTTAAATAAAAATTCTAAGAAAAAAAAAAGGTCATAATGAATTTGATGGCAGTAACACAGTAGTGCGTTAATATCTGGATAATGAGGAAACCAGTTGCTGGACATTTGCGAGGGGAATGTTTTCATATTCTTGTTGCATATATGATTCTAAGTAAACAACAGTTTGTGATGCACCAAATATTTTTAGTTGGTTTAAGGCAGGGGTGTCAAACTCAAATACACAGTGGGCCAAAATTCAAAACTGGAACAAAGTCGCGGGCTAACATTAATATTTATTGAAAAAAAATCTTCCTCTTGATATAAGAATGAATCTTTTCTTATGGACTCAAGCAAGTTTTGCTGAAAAACTGAATATGGAACACGCAAAGCTTAGTACTAAACAATATATATATTAGCTGTATAATACCAGTAGGCGAGCTCTAATAGTAATTTGGTATGGCTTCTATGGTTTAAGGCCTAGACTGCAGACAGGCCAGTTAAGCAGCTGGAATCTTCGAATATGAAGCCATGTTCCTGTAACATATACAGTATTGAGTTTAGCACTGTCTCAACCATGAACACTCTTCCCTGTAAAAGATCTTGTCTGTTTACTAAAACCATATAACTTTCCCTACTAATGGTGCATTTTAGATCCTGAGATATTCAAAGTCTTCACAATTATATATTACATCTTAACGTAAAATTAAAGTACATTATTCTAAAAATATTCTGAATATCAACTTTTTTTTCCCGCAGACTCAAATATCTCCCTATCTTTACTTCTTAGAAACTCTAGCTCTCTGAAATGCTCTCTTTATACCCATACCCCCATACTCATGTTATTGACCTGTTGCTCTTGTCCCAGCTATTTTGAAATGTATGGCTGCCACCAAATTAAAAGCTAATAGTTTTCATGAAATAGTAAAATGTAAACATTTAAACATTTGAAATGTTTGTGTTTTTTTTAATGTTCTAGTGTGAATAAAATATGAGTTTATGATGTTTGCAAGTCATTGCACTTTGTTTTATTTACATGTTACACAGCATAACAACTTTTTTGGTTGTACAAAATGTTTTTATTTTAACCCGTTTCAGTCGATCAAAAATTTGAAGCTTGTGAGGGCAACCTTGACTAAGAAATTCAGGAGTTAATATCTTGATCAAGCAAGAAGGGGCAAACCATGTGCTTTCAAATTTACACCACACACTTATACAGGATAGTTAGGATAGGATAGACGCACTGATACTCGTGCCCCCATGTCAACTTTTTTGAACAGGTCTAAAATTGAAAGTGTATCTACAACGTTATGACTGTGTCTGTGCAGGTGTTAAGGTCACCCTCTCAGCTCTCATTGATGGCAAGAACTTCAACGCCGGCGGACACAAAGTCGGCATGGGCTTCGAGGTTGAGGCGTAAACACGAAACCTACCAATAAAGAAGAAGAAGCCCACTTCAGCACTTAGTTTTCGGCACCCTCCTATCACGATAACTTGTCTCCTTCTCTTGTCTCTGGACTCTCCCTCACACACCCCTCCCTTGTTCATACTTCTGATGAGCATTTCTGACAGCAATAGTCAAGTCTTAGCATTATGCTTAAAAAGTTGTGAGGCTGATCCTGAAACTGGCGGTGCATAGTTGTGGAGAATTGTTTTTATGGCGTTTGAAATAACTATTTATTTCCCTGTAGGTCTTGAATGAAGTAGTTGTTGGTGTACATGTGTAGCTCATTTAAAGCTTCAGTACTGAGTTATTACTGCATTCCTAAAAGCATGTCAAATGAAGGGTTGGATGCAGAGCTTAAAGCTTATTTGCTTGGTTAAAAAAGGTGTAGAGTGTCTCTCGTCTCTTTATTTTTGTATCCATTTGAACGGTTTTGGCTTTTTTGCTGCAATCCAAGGACTATTTAATCCATGTCATTGTTTTCATACAACACATATCATTAAATATTGAAGTAGTGGTGGATGAAGTTAAAGACCGATTTCTGGAATGACGACATGAAAGATGTTAGATCTATTCTTGCACATGTCTCAAAATGCTCTTTTAGCCCTTTGTGACTTCTGTTTTTGGTAGGTGAAATCAACATAATGGAATCTTCTGGTAGCTCTTTGGGTTTTTTTTGTTTTTTTTTACATTTCTGCAGTGTTGTTTTCATCTATCTGTCTCAGCTCAGCGGTCACAATGAAAGTGAGGCTATTTTGCTTCTGTATCTCAGAGGCACCAGGCATCTTAACTTGACTGCCAGCTGTTTCCTCTTGTTGCTCGGGGACCTCACTCGTTGCTGTCAGTGATCGCGTCTTCAAAACTATCTCCACTCTTAAGCTCTGTATACTAAAGTACAGGTGCTTGTCCTCCAAGTAATTCCAGTTGAAACGCTTGAGGAGTGTTGTGTCCCCACATCTGTCCTGTTACTTTGGTTGGAAATCCTGCATCAGAATGTGTTTCTTTTTCATCTTATGTTGTCATTATTATTATTATTATTATGAGACTTTCTTTTTCTTTGTCACATAGACACAGTACCTCAAGAGAACTCTAATAATAAAAAAATGGGAAAACAGCACCTATTAATGAATTTAATTATTTGTCTCAATTAATGCCTTCAGTATTTAGTATTACATTGCTCTTACAGTGCAGTGGTGCCCAGGCTTCTGTAGCTGTAGCTGAGCATGTTGACTTTTACTATCTTGGGATTTTAAAGATCTAAATAACAAGTGAAGATTGGATCTAACTGAAATGTAGCAGTCATTTTCTTTGCCATTACATACCCAAATAGAGAAGCTTGTAACAGTTGTCAGGCCAGGCCTTATTGCTAAACTGAGCTAGCTAGTTTGTGCCACTAGCTTCATAACAAATGTTATGTGCTATCCTTTGTGCCATGTCTGTTGAGAAGAAAACAGATTTCTTAAAGTATAAAAACATTCTTTTAAAGTTGCACTTGCATCAAGAAGAATAGTGTTGGTGTTTAAATTGGTGAATTCTGCACATAAAGTTGATATCAATTGGACTGAACGATACCTTAAACAATATGGTCATTTCCACCCAGGCACTAGCAAGTTCTTGTACTTTAATAAAGTACCTTTACATGATTCACAGTTTACTTGTGCTGGGCTTTGGTGGAGCCCCTCAATTCTTCCACTGTCTGGAACAAGAGGTTTTTAGCTCCTTCCCATTCAAAGTTGTCTTCCTTCCTTAAAAAGGAACCCATACCAATTCTAATTAACATCAGAAGTAAGAAGAGCAGGAAAAAAACAGAAAGAGCATTTAGTGCACTACATTGATGTCATTTTATGCAAATACATTTAGTATGATCATCCTCCAATGTAACTGTGGGTGTGTATTATATATAGAGAATTTATATATAGTATAAGTAAAATAAAAATAATGAAAATAAATAAAATATTAATATATAAAAGAAAATAAGGAAAAATATAATGGGTCCAATTTAACATATATGGTGATGCCCATCTGTGCTGTCTTTGTTTGGATGACCCTACCAGAGACCAGACTTCAAATATATTGATTGCCTTCAAAGACACTTTGCTACCATGTGCTCTTGCGCTGTCTTGCATTATCTGTCACACATCCTGTGAACATCCTGTAATAGGTATTAGTAACGTTTGCATTATGAACTTCCTCCTTCATAAATGAGTGAATATTAATTTTACATAGCTCCAGTGCATGTTATTACCCTTATCCAGGAGATTTCTCAATACCACAAAAGACCATTAGTAAGATGTATATCCTTCACTTGTTTTTCTTTATTAGCATTCATGACTAGATAGATAGAGCTGCTTTTATAATGCCCCACATATAAAAATCATTTAAAAGAATTCACCATGAGTGTAACAGACACTGACTGATACTCAATCTGTAGGCAAGGGACAGCACCTAGAGCCTGATTTAAAGCACAGTCCAATAACTGGGGGTTTCGACCACAGCCCAGACCTGATTTATGTATACAGAAGAACAGTCAGTGGGATTTATCCTCCCAGATTCTTTTGTGTCTGCTCCAAATGTCAAGGTGGTCAAACCAGAAACTCTTAGCAGTGTCTGAATGTCTGAACATACCTTTGTGCCAGTTCATTAAGTGTTTGGATTGGTTTAATTAGACAGTTACATTTTACTTAATGGTAGTGCTAGGTGAACTGGAGTTACTGAAATATCCTCTGTGAACCAGCACTGTACTGATGTCTAGGTTTAAAAAAAAATCAGTTTAGGTGTTCTCCTTTTTCTATGCAGCTATTCAGAGGTATTTGGGACATACAACAACAGGGAACTTAAATAATCTTTTATTAATGTACACTGGGTGAACCCACCCTTCAGGGACTGCCTGCCGCATTTTTAGTGTTCACCAAATTTATTCCTTGTTTTCCCCAACAAAGTTTAATATCCCCACCTTTTTGTGTGTGAATTTTTTTTTTTTATTACATTCTTACAAAACCACTCTTAAAAGCGTTGGCTTTGAATTGTGTTATTCAAGTTTCAAAATTGTAAATTCACTCCCTTTTCTTCATGTTTAAAATAATGCAAACAAGAGCATGTCACAGCAGGTTGACTTTAGCCACCACTTGCTTGCAGCCTGTCTGGGAATATTCGTGCCCCCCTACTGCAGGGTAGTATTCAATCTCCCCCGCAAGCCGCTCTATGTTAGCATGATCCGGGTAGAATCCCTCTCGAGTAATTTCGTCCAGGAAGCACTCCATTACGTGACCTTTCTCCAAAAGACTGAGAGGTAAGATATCAGCCTCTGTCCAAAGCGGGTGAAGCTCTTCCAGCATGCTACGTAAAATGGGAGTCAGCTCTTTTACCAGATTGCTATGACGACCTGATGCTGTCATCGCCATGGAAATACTCGAAGAGTTGTGCAGCATATGTTTGGTGATGTGTGCATGACCCAGGTTGCTTAGAAACAGGTAAATAGCATTCAGGTATTCATTGGACTGGTTGGAGGACACGAGCTGCAACAGCGTGTCTAGGATCTCGTGGTGCATGTGCTCTGCTTCGTCGAAGATGAAGAGCGGAATTTTCTCCTCCTCCTCGGCTCGTTCCACCATCTCCGAGATCAGAGCTGAGAGGTCACTGGCACACTGCAGGGCGTTCGCCTCCTGGGGGCAGTGGTGGAGCACATAGTACTGCAGCACAAGCGTGTCACCCACAACGGAGCGGAAATGTCCGGCCAGTAGGCGTCCCAGGTGGCTCTTACCTACCCCGGTCGGGCCGTGCAGGGATACCACCAGAGGCTTGTTGTGGACGTAGGTAGACAGGTAGTCCTTCAGGTGGGACAGCAGGCTCTCCACAGCTCCCTGCTGCCCAAACACTTCCCTCCTCAGTGTCTTCTCTAATCCCTCCAGGTCATATCTAAGAACGTGGTCATCCAGGTTCTCTATGGCGTTGTAGACCTGAAAGAAACAAACCACAGCTATTAAGAATATAGCCGAGTGCAGGGGCATTTCCAGGATTCATTAAAAAGGGATGCACTCCTTGGACTAAGAACACTGAAAACAAAGAATTATTTTAGACTCATCTGCAGTCCTTGAACCTTTATATAGACAGTATTACATATAAAGTGAAACTTCAGAAGGTTTTAAAAAGAAGAACAATTCTGTACTTAAATAAATGTAGAATATAATGCTAATAAACTTGTTGAATTTCAATCATTAAACTTCCAGATATGTCAGAATATACAGTTTTTAAAAAAACCATCTTCTTATTGAAAACAAAAGAAAACCCTCAATTTCCTCGTGTGTTACACAGTTTATTGTGCTAGATCAATTCATATATTAGCAATTCAAATTTTGTCAAAGATAATTCAGTTCAATTCAATTTTATTTATATAGCGCCAAATCACAACAAAAGTCGCCTCAAGGCGCTTCATAGATACAGAGAAAAACCCAACAATCATATGACCCCCTATGAGCAAGCACTTTGGCGACAGTGGGAAGGAAAAACTCCCTTTTAACAGGAAGAAACCTCCGGCAGAACCAGGCTCAGGGAGGGGCGGCCATCTGCTGCGACCGGTTGGGGTGAGAAAAGGAAGACAGGATAAAAGACATGCTGTGGAAATATATGTGGATATATAATGGATATATAATGGATATATAATGTGGATAGAACACATTCTCACTGCTTTGTTGGGGAAGAAATAACTGACACGTTTACAGACGCATGCGTTATGAAGTGTTATGAAGTGAAAGTAGGGGTGCCTGTTGCTCAGGAGGCAAAGCACATCATCTGCTTAACAGAAGACTATAGTTGTTCAAGATTGATTATCTTGCCCAAGGATACTGAATCCAAAGTTGCTCCTGATTGTATTCATCAGTGTGAATCTTTAGATAGGAATGCATGTGTGAATGACAGTTGTTCTACTTTGAGTGTTCAAGCAGAAAAGTTCTGCGTAGCAGCCAGTCTACTGCTAACATCATAAATCCAATTTAATTAATAGTATACAGAATTATTTAATTTTGAAATTAAACTGTTAATAATATTTCTGCACTAAGTAAAGTATTAAATATGCAGGGTGATTAGATAGTGAGGTGTGTGGCTATGTCCTCGAAGCAGCATATAGTAGTCTTGCAGAGCAATGTTTGTGTAGCTGGTACACAAGAAGGGACCATATTTCTTACAGTTTTTAAACCTCAATTTCACTCCACCAAATATGTGTTTTTTATAGAGTATCCAAATTTCAGCAAGCATACTACTGTATAAATACATTCACAGGACTATATGGCGTCCTGTGAAAATGTTCTTTTTGGCATGACTGTATATCTTTAGAAATATATAAATACACTGATATACAGATTATCTCCTTGGAGTTATATGGCAAACAGCTGAGAGTGATTTCCACCCAGCTTCTCACTTTGGCAAACTAGAACAGGAAATACACTTGGACCAGTTTTAAATATTTACATTTGAAATGGCAAAATAAACCATAAACAAAGCTGCAAGATACACGTGACAATAAAGCAGCTCGGTGACGGCTGGATTAACCAATCTCTGCTGAACAGTGCCTCAAGGTTCCTCAAAGATGAACACACCTTAGACTGATTCATGGCATGTTGTATTTCTCGTCTGAATGAATTAGGACATGACTGAGCAAGTAGAAAGTCTATATTTAATCATACACATGAGCTGAAGATAGCACAAATTTCCCACCCTCCCTATTTATACTGTAGCTGGCGACAAAAGAAGCAGACTAGCAAGAGATGAGTCATAATAATGGAAGCTATTCATTCATTCGTTCAATGTTTTTGTAAATCAAATTCTTAATGGCACCAGAAAAAAGTCAGAGGAGCACAATAGAGAAGCATTCCACCACTTGATAGCAGCTTAGTTGGAAAATGTGTTGTTATTCATTTACCTGGAGAAAGACGATGGCAAAGAGCAGATACAGGCAATATTTGGCTCGGCTGCGGTCCTGCTTTGGTGCAGCCCTTCGTCTCCCTCCTTCGGGAAACAACACCCGTTTCTTCTTTCTCCTCTTCTTCTTCTGTGGGATGCTGGATGATGGAGAGGAGAAGGCAGTGGGGGTGATTCCATCAAAGGTGAAGATTTTGGGGCTGGTTCGTCCTGGGGCGCCCGTGAGGGGACACTGGCCCCCCAGGGCCATCTCTTGACGTCGTTTCTTCATCGCTTGGTACTTCTGTTTGATACGTATAACGGCGCGCAGAGTGGAGGAGATGTTGGAGAGACTGGGGGCCGGACTGCCTCTCCCATTCTCACTTTTCTCTTCTTCCATCTCCGTGTGTCCCTCAAGCTCTTCATCCATCTCTCCCTCGAATTCTCCCTCTGTTTGAGAGGCAGAGAGGCTGCTGTCTCGGTCACTCATCTGCAGAGAGGAAATAAAGGACTTTGAAGAAACTACACCAGTGCATCTTAAAAAGTTCACACATAAATGAAACTATTTCAAACCTTGTTATCTTTAAATGTTCATTATCGTGGCTTAAAGTTCATAAAAATCTGAAACCCAGTATCTTGAAGTAGTTTAGTACTTTAGACTTTAGTCATTTGAATGTATTACTATTCAAATTGTCTAATTTAATACATACAACCACAGTTGGAAAAGTCCGCTGGGTTGAAAGTTGTCCAAATGGCAATCATGGACACCCTGCACAAGGAGGATAAGCCCCAGATTGTTATTGCTAAAAGATTGGCTGTTTGCACAGTGCTGTACTGAAACATAATAATGGAAAGTCATCTGGAAGAGAAAGGTGTGGCAAATTTGCATAAGCAACAGGGATGACTACAGTTTTGAGAAAAGTGTCAAGAAAACTTGATTCAAGAACTTGTGAGAAGTTCACATGCACTGAGACTTGTGTAAGCGCATCAAGAGACACTGCACACAGTCAGCTTCAGCAAAGATGCTGGAGTTGTTGCATTCCTCATAACAAGCACTTCTGAACCAAAGACTACATCAAAAGTCTTAGCTGAGCTGAGGAGAGAAAGAACTGGACTGTTGAGCAGTAGTCCAAAGTCTTCCACTTAGGTCAAAGTAAACTTTGCATTTTGGGATAACTTAGATTCTGGAGGAAGAGTGGAAAAGCACAGATTCAAGGTGTTTGAAGTTTAGTGTGAAGTTTCCACAGTCTGTGATAATCTGAGGAACCATCCATTTGCTGGTGTTGCTGATGATTGGTCCACTGTGTTTTACCAAATCCAAATGTAATGCAGCCATCTACCAGAAGACTTGAGAGCACTTTGTGCTGCTGAAAAGCTGTATGGAGTAACCGGTTTTACTTTTCTGACAGGACTCAGCACGTGCCCACGGTACCAAAACTACTACTAATAGTTTGCTGACCATGACCAGTAAAAACTCTGCAGCAGAGGAGCCCACAACCAAGTGCTGAGTGTATAACTGAACATATTTTTCAGATATTCAACTTTGCTATGTTATAAATCTTTTCTTTGATTGCTTTTTGGCAATGTGTAACCTATGTATAGGATATGTGAATGTTTCAGCTTATTTTCTGTGGTTTGAACAACAAATAAAAACATGTTACATTTTTATGCACCAGTGCAATATGATAGAATCAGCATTGAGAAATCCAGTTTTGGGGAAAACTCATTTTCCCTAATCTTAATTTTGATTCCAGTCCCTATGATGCAAGACATCAACTTCCTCCAAAGTTTCCTATAATAGTGGTTTTGAAGGCTTTAGTCTTCTTATTTACCTGAAAAGGGGGTTTCTGTTTTCAGTGTTGCCTTTCTGCTTCCCCAGACTGGCCCAAGAATCAGGGTTAATGTATCTTACTCATCATGGTCACATAGGAACAGGAAACGAAACGGATGATGTAAAAAAAAAAATCTATTTTTTTCCACCAACAAGGTGATTTTTATCAGCCAAAAACTTATATCTGTCAGATATTCTCGCATACGTTAGCATGGCTTGCAGTGTGTCGTGAAAAATTTGAGGAAACGGAACAAGCAGAGGACAAAAAAAGAAGTGGCAGGCCTTCAAATCTATCGATTGCAGATGAATGGTATCTGAAAGTCATGTCCTTACGAAATAGGAAAAACTCCAGCAAAGACCTGACACAAGACCTGAGAGATGCATCTGGCCTTTCAGTTGATCCATCTACTGTTCGCTGAAGCCTCATTAGAAATGCTCTCAGTGGTGGCTGTCACTTAGAAACTGGAAAAAAAATGGCTGAGATATAATAAAATTACACAAGAACTGGAAACTGGAAATTAATGGCAACACTGACTCTGTAGATATCGTCGATATGCGTGGAGGTGGAAGAGTGAGTATCTACGGGCATCTATAAAACTTGGTGGTGGCTCTGACATATTTTGGGGCTACATTTCACCCAGTGTGTTGGGGATCTTGTCACAATTTATGAAATTATAAATGCAGAAAAATACCATCAGATCTTGATCCACTATACAATACTATCTGGGAAGCATCTGACTGGCAACAGTTTTGTTTTTCAGCTGAATAATGATCTCAGACACACTGCTATTGCATTCAACGTATACCTTGAATACCATTAGTATTAGTATTAGTCTTGGATTGGTCAAGAGCGCAATCCTTAATATTATTAAAGCAGTGCAGGATAATCTTGACAGAAAATGGAACCAAAGCCAGCCAAAACCCAAAGAGCTTTGGAATGTACTTCAAGAAGGCTGGAGAACCATTCCTAAAGACTACTTAACCTCCCTGGCGTCCACATACAGTGGGGCAAAAAAGTATTTAGTCAGCCACCGATTGTGCAAGTTCCCCCACTTAAAATGATGACAGAGGTCAGTAATTTGCACCAGAGGTACACTTCAACTGTGAGAGACAGAATGTGAAAAAAAAATCCATGAATTCACATGGTAGGATTTGTAAAGAATTTATTCGTAAATCAGGGTGGAAAATAAGTATTTGGTCACCTCAAACAAGGAAAATCCCTGGCTCTCACAGACCTGTAACGTCTTCTGTAAGAAGCTTTTCTGTCCCCCACTCGTTACCTGTATGAATGGCACCTGTTTGACCTCATCATCTGTATAAAAGACACCTGTCCACAGCCTCAACCAGTCAGACTCCAAACTCCGCCATGGCCAAGACCAAAGAGCTTTCGAAGGACACCAGGAAAAGAATTGTAGACCTGCACCAGACTGGGAAGAGTGAATCTACAATAGGCAAGCAGCTTGGTGTGAAAAAATCAACTGTGGGAGCAATCATCAGAAAATGGAAGACATACAAGACCACTGATAATCTCCCTCGATCTGGGGCTCCACGCAAGATCTCATCCCGTGGGGTCAAAATGATCATGAGAACGGTGAGCAAAGATCCCAGAACCACACGGGGGGACCTGGTGAATGACCTGCAGAGAGCTGGGACCAAAGTAACAAAGGTCACCATCAGTAACACACTACAACGGCAGGGAATCAAATCCCGCAGTGCCAGACGTGTTCCGCTGCTGAAGCCAGTGCATGTCCAGGCCCGTCTGAAGTTTGCCAGAGAGCACATGGATGATACAGCAGAGGATTGGGAGAATGTCATGTGGTCAGATGAAACCAAAGTAGAACTTTTTGGTATAAACTCAACTCGTCGTGTTTGGAGGAAGAAGAATACTGAGTTGCATCCCAAGAACACCATACCTACTGTGAAGCATGGGGGTGGAAACATCATGCTATGGGGCTGTTTTTCTGCCAAGGGGACAGGACGACTGATCCGTGTTAAGGACAGAATGAATGGGGCCAAGTATCGTGAGATTTTGAGCCAAAACCTCCTTCCATCAGTGAGAACTTTGAAGATGAAACGAGGCTGGGTCTTCCAACATGACAATGATCCAAAACACACCGCCCGGGCAACAAAGGAGTGGCTCCGTAAGAAGCATTTGAAAGTCCTGGAGTGGCCTAGCCAGTCTCCAGCCCTCAACCCCATAGAAAATCTGTGGCGGGAGTTGAAAGTCCGTGTTGCTCGGCGACAGCCCCAAAACATCACTGCTCTTGAGAAGATCTGCATGGAGGAATGGGCCAAAATACCAGCTACTGTGTGTGCAAACCTGGTAAAGACCTATAGTAAACGTTTGACCTCTGTTATTGCCAACAAAGGTTATGTTACAAAGTATTGAGTTGTATTTTTGTTATTGACCAAATACTTATTTTCCACCCTGATTTACGAATAAATTCTTTACAAATCCTACCATGTGAATTCATGGATTTTTTTTTTCACATTCTGTCTCTCACAGTTGAAGTGTACCTCTGGTGCAAATTACTGACCTCTGTCATCATTTTAAGTGGGGGAACTTGCACAATCGGTGGCTGACTAAATACTTTTTTGCCCCACTGTATGTGGACATCACATTTTGGGTTATTTAGACCAAAATGCTTTTAAACGAATATCCTCATATGTGGCTCTTATTTTTCTTAAAAATAAAAATAAGGTAAAAAATAAATAAATCTGGTAATTCTTTGTTTTTACATTCATTGGGCCCCAATATGCCCAAATATCAAAGAGAAATTAAAAATGCATGCTGTGGAAGAGTTCGGGTCGTAGGAGGTTAAAGTAATTACGAGAAGGCTTGCTTAAGAGAATTCAAGCTGTGTTGAAGCATAAAGGTGGTCAATTAAAATACTGACTTCGACTTTCAAGCTCAATAGAATTGCACAACTTTTTTTCTCCTTATATACTGCATTTCCATGGATGTTTGCAAGTTTCAGTTTGCTTCTATTTCTCATTTTCATAAAGAAATGAAGACTTTTGCATTTATTGGGGAAATATCTGTCTTTAAGCAGCCATGCTCTATTATGTTACCCTGTCAAATAAGAACTGTGTACTGAAAATTTATTGAACAGCAATGCTAAATGTGCACTGTATTAATGTCAGCTTATTTACTAGATGAAATACACATTATTTGCTTCTTTGCTAAGTTAGTGTATTCTAGCTTTATCGTCATTTTCGGTATCTCTATGGTTGTTTTGTATCCCTTGGTATAAGTTTTGCATGAGACATAGATGACAAAATTGATACCAGTATCATATGGGTTTGGAACTTTCCCCCCAAGAGCCAATTAGCATAAACTTAGCATGAAATGACTGGAAACAGGGGGAAGCTAGGCTGCTACATATACAGTACACTATTTTATCTCACCTGACAGTAGAAGCAGTGGATTTTTAGACACAGCAAGATAATCTACTGGCACTCGCTAATCTATTGTAACTTTTGGAAATAACACATAAGTGTTGGAATATTGCCATGTTTTAATTATATATACAGTATATCTTTATTTTTAGTGTTCATGAAAAAGAAAGGACTTTCTAAGCATCCAAATAAGAAGAGCTCAACATATACACCCAGTCCTCCTTTCTCTTAAAAAAAAATCTTTGCTCAGTTTAAGTAAGATCCTCCCAAGCTTCTAACAGTAATCTCACGCTGATATTAGATACTGAAGTGGTGGACGTCAGAAGACATTAACAATACAGCTGCTCCTATGTTTTGAAGCATACTGGAACTCACAGCTGCATGAAATTTGCACGTGAGGAAATGAATTCTGAGAACAGCAGGGTGGCAAAAATGGCAAGGAAGAGAGTTCAAATGTGAGAGATAGCTGCAGATATAACAGTGAAGAAAAAAAAAAAAAAAAGGATGACACATGCAGCTTCAGTGGCTGTTAAAAATGTAGCCAGCATTTCCGGTAGGGTTAGAAGGTAAAGATCACTGTTCCTTTTGATGTTTGGTATGCTACATTTTTATTGAATTTAAATAACCTATTTAATATTTTAGGCTGATTTTTTGTATTTTATTCATTTATTTATGGGTTTGTTTTGGGTTTTTTTTCACAGAGCTGTTTTGTTTAAATAAATCACTTTGGAAATGTTGTTCCACAAAGAGTGAAGTGAACCCTCTACTAGAACGTTCTATGGCAAACCAAAACGCAAACAAGTGAGTGCAACCTTCACAGGAATCTTAAACTTCATAAGTTCTGCAAACTCGTGCGCTTGAGGTTCTGAAGTAGGCTGTGGTTACAAGTTTGCATTTGTAACCGTTTTTGGTCATCAAAGGCTGTCAGGTTGACCCTCTGATGGTGTACTTATAGCCAGTGTTGGGTAAGTTACTTTAAAATAGTAACTTAGTTACATTACTAGTTACTTCTATCAAAAGTAACTGAGTTACTTCAAGTTACTCGTTACTTTCAAAGTAACTAGTTACTAGGGAAAGTAACTTTGGTTTTACTCAGAATTCTCTTGTTAATGTGTTGCTTCCATAACTTTGCCAGTCTTCTAGCTTGCTTACTTGCCACAAGTGCACTGTGCCACCTACCAATAGAAAGGAAAAGATAATGTGCATGTTTCCACGAGAGAAATCCCACGCCTGGACCGTCATTGACTGCTGCCATGATTCTAGCCTACGTCACAGCGTCATGTGCGCCTTTTACATCCAACACAAAAACTGCAGTCGTGATGCTTTGATTGTACTCAACTTACTGTACTGTAACTCGGAAATTCTACCTTCTGAATAGGAAGATGTAGGTAACACCAGACTGCAGATGAGCTGCATACAGGGCTGGATGGGGACAAAAAATCGGCCCGGGCATTTTGACTAGAGACTGGCCCACCATTATAGGAAAAATCATAAAGCCTTTGAATGAAAACAAACGCTGTTGTGACAGTGATGTTCCCTGTTTTGATGGTATATATGCATCAATCGTTTGTTGTAAGATTGAGATAATTATTTTTTAAAAGCTAGACATTTTAAATGAGAATAAGAAAGAAAAGTATTTCTTTGTGCCCACCTCTCCCTGTTAATGCCCTACCTGGCCCCCCTGGCAAAACTTTGCTAGATCCGCACCTGCACAGTTACCAGCTGTCAACTACCTAAAAAGGATCCTGGGGTTATCTGTCTCTCAGAAACAGTTCATAACTTCCCTTCAACTCATTTATGTCACCTAAAAGGTAAACCTGTTTCTCCATCACCTGTTCAGCTCTGATGATTCAGTAAGGACATCTCCTGGTTTCATCTTCATGTTTCCCTCTCACCAGATAACCAAACCGATATCATGACCAGCAGCTTTTTTGCAGCTGTGGCTCCAACAAACATCAGCTGATACTAGAAATTAATATTAAATCAATTCTAACAGCTGATCAAGCTTAAAAGTGCTGCTGTTGTTTAGCGTGACATCGGCTGGTTTCCTCTTTCTGGCGCAAAGTGACCGATAAACAAACAAGAGAGCCGATCAGCTGATCATTGATCAGTTTTCATGATTGAAGTAGAAACGGGAGAGGGAGGGGGGAGAATCAAAGAAGAAGAGGCAGCTGTGCAGCGTAAAGACAGAATAACTCCAGCTTTGTGCCTTTTTCATTGTAGCTGAATTACGGGACAAACTGTTCCTTTTCACCTCAATAAGAAACGCGTAATATTTTCTCTGAATACCAGACGGGACGGTTGGCAACAAACAAAATAAAGTTCAACATCATTAACTTCATAGCACCCACCCAGCTGTATAGAAACTCCGTCATGCTAGCTAGTACGCAGTATGGAAAAAGTCAGAATAACGAAAATAAACTGCACCTAAACTTGGTTTATATCTGACCCAGATAGACTGCAGGTCACAACTTCTTACCTGAAGTTCAGTTCACACTTGGACTGGCGGCCGCCTCGGGTCTCTTTTCCTTCTGCATCCCCTTTCCCTCATCCACCTGCTGGCCTCCAACACTTGCCAATGTTACAGAATCTGTGGTGGAAGCTCCGCGATAGCCACCACACGAAGTAACGAGTAACGACCCTATCTAAATCCCAGTAACGACTAACGCGTTCCTGATTTTGGCATAATAACTAGTTACCGTGCTCGTTACCACAATAATAACGTAGTTACTGTAACGCGTTATTTAATAACGCGTTAGTCCCAACACTGCTTATAGCGCACAGGCTATAGGAAAGGAGGAACTATAAGTGAGTTACACCCAGAAGAGCTCAAGACAGCAGACAAGTGCCACATATAAATTAACACAATCATACTACAGGACAGAAAATAACTTCTGCTAAAAGTTTTTGGTGCCAGCATTAATGTCAATGAGAACTGAGCAGAGCACATGAACAATGATTGGAATCTGAGTTGGCTCATTTCTGAAAAAGTTATAATACCCCTGTGTCCAAGCCTCTTTTACTTCAGCATAAAAGAATTCAGGACAGCATGTGAGGGTAGAAAGACTGTATCTGTGCTCTTTGATATCTCTTTCTAGTCTTCTCCACATGCAGATACCTGAAAGATACGGCATACCAGAGATTTTATTGCTCATGAAGTTGACTGTACAAAAATCTCTTTGTAGTGAGCAGTTCTTTCTTGTTTCGTGTGTGTTTTGGCCGTGGAAAGTTGAGCAAATATACACAAATGAGCCTCACGCAGAAAGTTAGTATCCTTCTAAAACCTTTTTCTTTGTCACTCATTTTACATACACAACAGTTGATTCACCAAGCTGCACACTCTGCTTGCAAAGCTGTTAGGCAAAACAAGGAGAGGGGATTTTAAGTGGCAGAAGAAGAAAACGTTTTTTTTACTTACCTTTATACGTGTCTAAAGCATCTAAAAATAAAAAAAAGAATTTTAGTGCAAGTCTATTTCATAGCTCAGCACAGCGGTGAGAGCAGAGAAAAAATCCATACAGTCAACAGCTCAACTCAGGAAGAGCGTTTCCCTTTGACTATCTTACCTCGAAATCCTGTTCTCGGCCATATGCTGGCTCCTCCTCTGGCTTCCTCTTTTATTCTCGCATTCTTCTGTCCAGCTGCAGCTCAGGCTTTTTCACAGTTAGCTATCAGCTTTCACACGTGGTTAGCAAACAGCTCAAATGTACCCCAAGTACTTTCATTCCCACGATTAAAATGATATCTTAGGTGACACACATATCTTTTTAACTGCTGGTAATCAAGTCAACAAACAATGCGTTCAGAATTTGTTGACGTGGTTTTGGTTTCTTCTTGGCTATGCCAGTAATGAGATACGGGAAATGTCAATCATCTCACGAGAACCCACAGACTTTGTTTCTCATTAGCATTTCTCACGGTGCACTTATTTGTATATTCAGTGGTGCAAAAGATCTCATATACTTGATGTAAGGAAGATTTCAGGGGGCTTGTTTTCCTTAAATTTAGACCACACATTCAAGTCAATTCAATTTTATTTATATAGCGCTAAATCACAACAGCTGCCACAAGGTGTAAGGTAAAGACCCTATAATAACATAGAGAAAACCCCAATAATCGTTGCATTTATTTCCTCTCTATATGATTGTAAATGTTGTTTAGGGAAATATTTGGGGACATTTAGGGCTGCTGGAAACTGTGACCAGCTTGTTCCTGATTTGAAGATTTTTCCTCAAGGATTAATCAATAACTTGAAATTTGTGAACCTTGTAGTTCCACTGGCTGATGAAACATTAGAGGCCATACTTGGGGATATAAATAGAAAAATAAAAGGTGTGGAAAATGTTTGCATGCAGTATCATTTGCCTGTGACTACAGTTGTTACTAAACACAGGCACAGGATTGAAATGTCATCAGGAGGGAGGTATAGAGTGTGACAAATGACATGTTCCTAAAACTTGTCTTGGAGTGTAGAGAGAAATGCATGCCAATTACCAGGTAGATGGTGTGTCTACAAAGACCAAGCTTTTTAATCTGTCAGTTTGTCTGTGTTTTCCAACTATGTACACAGTTTACTTTCAACAGGCTGCTGGAAATAAACTGTGAATGTAGTAGACTGCAGAAGGATTAGTTAGATATGACTGCATCTTCCTTGTGGTAGATCTGACAGTCTGCACTTTAACATCACAGCTGCATAGTATGTCATTTCAACAAAGATGCATCTGTTTCAGCTTCACACACTTTTTACCCCAAAACAAGAAAAACTTCAGAAAATGTTCTATTGAAAGTGGCGTGACAGTTTTAGTGTTAACAACAAAAAACTGAACACTTTCATGGCAAGAAAAACAAACAACAAAACCCCAGCATGAACTGATGTTTTCAGGAGCATGACTTGCCGTATTTTGTTTTTAAATGAAAGCTTCTATGGCTGAAAAAAACAGCTCTTTATCTCCTCTCTCAAAGCAGTCGCTACAGGTACATTCCAGCTTTTCTCTTGATGATCACTGTGGAAAAACATCTTTTCATTTAACTTTCGAGAGCGATACTATACTCATGTCTACAAACAACAGTAACCAGCAAGCTCGGTTCCTGTTGGCCGTCACTGGCTATATGTGTGAAATATCTTGTCAGACAACGGAGTCACAGTTAGCATCTCAAATAACTGACAGCAAATCTCATATTTCTGAAATTATTAAACTGTTCCTTTTAGAGGGCTGTAAACAATATTTTGCATAGAAATGATCTTTTGAGTGGCTGTTTATAAAAAAAAATAAAAATCAATGTGTGCTTTCTGCACCTGTTTTTAATTAAGGCCTTAGGGATTCTAAAACATCTAAAACTTTATTGTGAACATTTTGCAAGGGAAAAAAAATCTTAGTATTCAAGGAGGGAGCTGAGTCACTTATTTCATCATCTAGGTTATGACACCATGTTCAGGATTGTAACTGCAAAGGTCACAGTTGCTTCTGGCGTTTTTTCTGGTATGGTATCGTATGTAACACATAACCAGGGTACAACTAATGTACCCTGGTTATTTTAATCATTTCTCGGAATATCTTAATGTTTATATGGCATAATAATACAGATATTATCATAATGTCTTAGAGCCAAATGTCAATGTCATCAAACGGCACAATATTTGCAATTTAAAATCATCTTTCAATGGAGGAATAATAGAATAGCAGCCAGTAATATTAAGAGTTTTAAAGGGTAAATAAAAAAAAATCGTATTAGAATGTAGTTTTAGAGTCAAAAACTACAGTCTTGGGAATATTATGGGAGAAATTCTGAGAAAGATTTCCAGGAAATTAGCTGGAAAATAAAGGATACTGGGACAATACAGATTGATGGAAGGAGCAGTAAATCATGATCCACATAGTTTCAATAAATCGTTAGCAAACATACACAATCCTTTGAACTACTTCCTGGTAATGCTGTAGAATCCTCTGAGGTACACAAGTTGTACTAGTGGTTGGGAATCACTAACCTAGATGGTGAAAACATGGCAAAACATGCTTCCTGCTCCTCATACAAAAATACTGTGCATTCTGTGAAAACTGACTCCTGTCCCAATACAATGCACTGCTGAAAAAGGCATTTTCTCCTCCATGTTCTCTGACGAGTGTTTCTACTTAAAGTGGAGGAACAAAAAGAGAAACAAAAAAAAACATTGGAACATAACAGATGAAACAGCCGAGTCTAAAGAAATGAAGGAAAAACTCAGAAAATGTGGACATAAATTTCCTTGATTCTATTCTCACTTGTAAAAGAACCATCTTTGCATTTTAAAATAATAAAAAGATCACGCAGTGTTTGAAAAGAAGTACTATAATATGGTACTACCTGGGCACAGATGAAATATTTCTGATCAAATAAATATAAATTGTGATCAAAATATATACTCTTAAGTTTTGGAAAGAGAAGAGGGCATTTAGATCACACTGATGTTTTGAGTGACTGAGCGATCCTCTCTTATGCTCTTCTTGTAGGAGCCAGGAGTTATGCTAGGAAAATGTGCAGGTAAATATTATCAACATTTACTCCTTCTTCCTGCCTTTACCCTATTGAGAATTACAATAATGCAGATACACATTGAATAAAGGGCTGGGCTCAGTCACAAACATGTCCACAGTGAGAAGCAGCAACACAGTTTCTAGCATGTTCCAGTTGAGTTTAGGCCCTGCCTACTTCCTCTTCCTGCCTCGGCCTCTTCTGCCCCTGCCAGAGGAGGGGCCTGCTCCCGCCGAACCCAGAGCGCCGTCAGATGGGCTGGCTGGGATGTTGATCTGTCCCTCTTGAATTTCGCTGCGAGCCTCTGGTGGAAGATGTTCAATCTGCTGCTGGGTCTCCAGATAAAACATCACGTCTCTCAGCTGTTCCTGCAGTTCTGCTATTGTTCCATCTTTACGATCTTCTATAAAAGAAGCCAACGAGCAACAAACAGTGAACAGGTTAAAGTAGAGCTAAATGTGTTCATTCTTTCACTCATATTTACCCAGACAGATGATAACACTTTTAACTAACTAGCATTTATTGAGTAATGATATTATTTAAAGGCCCAAGCAGTGTCAGCTGCAGGAACCCTGTGTTTATACAGATTTGTTATTACTATTACTCCAACACTGTGCTCTTTACTTTTTTCCTGTTCAACAGTCAGTCTGCGTTACAGGTCTTAGATGTATTAAGTTGTGATCTTACACATCTAGTCATTTGCTAAATCCTCAAATGACACAAATAACCACATGAGTTATGTGTCACTGTGGGACAGACAGCCATTTATACAGATTAAGGCTGCCACAAACAATTATTTTGATAGTCGACTAGTCACCGATTATTTTTGCGATTAGTGGACTAATCAGATCATCATCCATTGGGCGTAAAACATACAGCTTATTGAATCTGCTCTTATATAACTATCATTAGCTTACAGCTAATGTGTGTTTAAGGTATGGGCTAACTAAAAATAAAGACAAGATGATAGTTTATTAAATTTTAATGAAATTTGCAGATTGTTTCGGTGAAGTTTAATAAACTCCTTGCTATCTAAAATATAACGGGACACCGGAGTATATTCTCGAGCATCTCACACTTCTGATAATCAGTTGTCTGCTTGACGTTTATTCAGCTGTGTAAAAACTATAACTTTAATCTCAGCCAAACAGATTTACTCAGGAACAAATAAAATACTAAAAAAGCCAAACAATAACATTTTTAAGTTATCTAAGTGACTTATATATATTTAACCTGAGTAGCGAAAGTGGGTTTGAAAACAATATGCCGGGAGTCCGGTGTTCTCACGGGCTCTAGTGAGCCTTGCCCCCGGCTAGCTATCGAGCTGGTGGGTAACAGACGTCTCCGAAAACGTCGGCGCGCTTTTGAAAATATGCGGTGTCTTGATAAACTGAGCAGATATTTGAGGTTTACACAGTTACATTCTTGCCTGAAAATATGTTAAACGTTTATTTTGTGATCCAGAAAGAATAATAAGAGTAATGTTAAAACTAAATAGCTGCCGCCATTGTTGGAAACTGAGCAGGGCTGCGCTATGAATTCTGGGACAGAGCTACTTCTTCTTCTTCTTCTTCGGGGTTTAACGGCAGCTGGTATCCTTGTACATGCAGTGCTGCCATCTTCTGTTTCAGTCCGTTATTACACTCTTAAATCCTACTACTTATTCCTTCGTCTTTTGTGATCTTACAAAGCTTCAAACGACGCATCGACTATTAAATCAGTCGTCGACGATTTTGATAGTCGACGTAATCGTGACTAGTCGACTAATCGTGGCAGCCCTAATACAGATACAGTTTGCTGTGAAGCTCTATAAACTTAAACCCTGTTGCAAAGTCAGCTGAAGTCCTCTCAAACACTGTTTGAAAATTTTCACCTGACAAACTTATCATTAAAAACATCAAAAGCTACTTTAAAGCATTGTGGGGGTGGAACTGCTGAGGCATTTACACGAGGCTGAACTCGTAAACACAATGTAAAAGAACAAATGCTTTGCTTGAAATGGACTTGAAACATGCTGCTGATTACATGCAACCCCAATTGCTGACCTTGTTGCGAACTTCCATAAACATGTAGAATCGTAAGCATTAGAAAAGCTATACAAAAAGTATGGAAATCTACAGAGACTATAATCATAAGGTCTGAAGCTGACAATCTAAATAATTTCTTCCCTAAGAGCTGATGTGAAATACAATGTTCAGTGTTCTATTTCCTGTGCTGATCAGCAGTATACAACGAGGAAACAAGGGGCGTAAAGTCACAGATCTTGGAGGGAAATTCTCAGCCACACACAAAATAGAAGAAACGGGGGAGAAAAAAGAAGTGCAACCCTCTAACAACCACGTCACATTCCACACATCACTGGAGGTCTGCCTTTCCGCTGGTATTATTAGCAAACATTATCGCTGATGTATTAGTGTTGCCATATATGTCAGCTAATTAATCACAACAAATGAAAGCTGAGACTGGCAAAGGTGATTATCATTATATCATGCTGGCACTGTACCACAGGCGTTCTGAAGACAGACAAGAAATTGTGACACTTGTGAAAGTGTGACTGGGTGAAAGGATACTCCTTCTTCTTAATACCCTGCTTAGCTGACTGCCACCCCAAAACTTCTGGTGTTTTCATACAGACAAGCTGGTTGGTATATTATTGATCCCATTCAGCTGTCCTAAGTCAACTCCACAGTCTTGGAAGTGATACTAATATTTGATTAGAATGCTGTCACACTTATGTCACTGTGGATTAAGTTTTTCTGTTCCTAACCCAGATTATTGATTTCTGCATATCCACCACCTGCATATCAACTGCTAATAAATGAAGCTGCACCACAATTACTCTAAACAAAGAAAAGACTGCTATACGTCTGCCAAAAACAGATTACTGTGTTAACATAATAGTGGCTGCACTGTTTGCAAAAACCTGAAAGAGCAGTTCAGTTACTAAAGTTTACAGAAGATAAGAAGATGCCATTTCTGGGTCAGTTCTCGCGACTGTTTTTATGCGTTGTGGTTAGCAACAACGACGGTAACAGCATCGCGTGTACGCTTGTTTATGTTCCACATAAACTTTTCACAATAAAGCTCAAGATTCTGTTGAGACTTTTCAAAGTAAACTGAATCACGTGAAAGAGAATGCAGAGTATTTATGGATGAGAAGTAAAAAAGAGCCGCCAGGTGCTAAAAAATAAACCTTAGACTCAAACGTTAGAACAGGCTTTTCCCCGCAGCACACTGTGTAATAAATACTCACAAAGAAAACTGCGGCTGTTACAACCTATGTCTAAAAATGTATAGTTTCATGCATCGGTTAAAACACTCGACTCCAGCTACATGATGCGCAACTGGAAACACTTCCCGCAAGACAAGCTGCTCGAATTCACAGAATTTACAGAAAATGTTACATTCTTATATCGGGATATCAGACTTTGGTCATATCACACAGCCTTTGCAGGAGGATTGTGATAATCTCAATTCGATCCCAGTCAGTTCTAACAGGAAAGAACATGTATGTCTGCGGTTCAGGAAGCAGAGCAGGTTATTAACTATAGCTTTGTGGTTCACCCCCCAGTCAGCATTCCAAAGTATTTCAAAGCATCCCCGGGCAAGAGGCCGAACCTTGAGCTTACCCCCAATACATCCTTTGGAGTCTGAGTGTCTATGAGTATGCTTAGGTGAATTGAAATACAAACAACCAAACCAGACACGCACGCACGCACGCACGCACGCACGCACGCACGCACGCACGCACGCACATGGTTGTGTGACATTGGGTAAATGAAGCTTGTAGTAAAAAGTGCCTGAAGTAGCAAACTGCTATGCAAGTCCAGTCCATTTAGAATATAACATTCTGTTAAAGAGTCAAAACTCTGACATTTTTACTATATTTTTTTCTACATTAACACACAGCACATGCCCAGGAGGATATTTGTTTAAATAATCTTGATCCTCACAACTGTGTGTGCCAGGAAAAATACAGGTATGGTGAAACTGTAAACCTAAAATTTCCATTCAAACCTCTGACCTGATACTTAACTTGCCTCAGGCAAAGCAGTGATGAAAGCCGCCTTGTGTTGAGTCCAGAGCAAATGGTGCTCTGATAGTAATACACTACAAAGTAGGTGTCAATAAATGACTTACACTGCAGATTTTAATCATAAGTAAAGAAGATTTTAATAATCTGAAAATATAGACGGAAGCTGGTTTGAAAGCAGAGAGACTGCTTACAAAATTTATGAATAAGTGTTTGACTCTGTCCATCTGCATTAAAAGCACTTCTTTGGTGTATGTGGTTCCTGTCTGCTTACAGAATGACTGTACTCAGCCACAGGCTAAGCAATTTGTTAATGATTTGCAAATATTCCTGTGCAAAGAGGAACTAGTTTCTCACTACAGCCCTGAAATAAAAATAACCCATGCTGTTTCATGGTCAAAGGTCCTTTTTTCATTTTGAGTATTTACATATTCTAAGCAACCAGCAGCCAATCATTGGGAACGGTCCTGTTACTCATTCTTCTCTAGCACCAACCCGTTGCTCTAGATTCTTGACTACTTTCATCAGTTTCTGTTTAAAGCAATAGGTGATGCAATAGTGAACTAGCAGGCTTGAAGTCAAAATATCTAAAAGAATCCTTTCTGTACTCTGGCCACCAGTGTTGTACCAATTGCCTTTACCTCATGCATTTGGAGCACATACACACTAAAAATAAAAATATACAAATGAAAACTAACAAGAAGTGTACAAAGAATTCAGGTTCACTTCATTTGTAGCCGGTGCTTTTTAATGCCAATTAAAGAAAATCTTGAAAAAGTCTAAATTAAATTCTTCTATCAGCATGTGTGCACATGCTGTGCCAAATTGAACATGCTACACTTTCCTGTTGGTATATGTTACTCTGAACATAGGGTATCACAATGGTTTTAAAAATAAAAAATACAAATCACACATTAATCATGGAAATATTGCACTGTATTGTTCACTCTGAGGCTTCTTTCATTTGTGAATTTGGCAGGCTGACAAAATAATACGTCCAGCACTTGAAGCGTTTGTGTTTTTTCCTCTCAGTTGAAGCATCAACATCCTCAGAAGTTCCATTTTTTGCTGTGCTTCGACAACTTGATATCACCACTGTGATAAAACTGTTTATACCAGCATGCTACAGTTTTCAACCCACTGAGTTAATACAGAACATCAATATTGAGTACTACTACATGACTTATTGGTCTCTTTTTACATACCGCTTTCTTTTGCTTTGCGTTCCTCCTCTGCCAGCTGTACCTGCAGCTGTGCCTGATTGGCTCTCAGACAGCGGTTCATCTCCTGCTCCTCCGTCAGCTCTTGGCTCAGCTTCACCACTCGACTGTTCAACTGAGTGCATCTGAAAGTAGAAATGCAGCAGTGCTGCATGTTGTCAGGTTCCATACAAAAACAAGCCCTATAGATCATTTGGTCTAAAGCAGCGGTCCCCAACCTTTTTTGCGCCACGGACCGGTTTATGCCCGACAATATTTTCATGGACCGGCCTTTAAGGTGTCGCAGATAAATACAACAAAATAAAACTAGTACCGGTACCGAAAAAAAGAAAATTTATTCATAACACACGTGAAAAGACCAAGGAAAACCGAGTAAACGATAAAAACGATAACAAAATAACACTGAAAACCAATAAAAACCCTGAAAACTATACATTTCACACCTGAGCCTCAACTCTCCCGGCCCGGTACCAAACGACTCACGGACCGGTACCGGTCTGAGGCCCAGGGGTTGGGGACCGCTGGTCTAAAGTCTGGGTGTCTGATTGGGTTTAACTAAACTAATAAGTTGTAATGTAAATAAAGCTTTTAACAGCAGAAACTTTGGCTTGTTATAGCAGGAAAAGCAATGTCACTATCAATTTGAGCCTGCATCATAGAAGTGACACACACAATACCTGGTTGACCATGCAGCAACAAAGATTTACTGCTCCACTGCAGTAAATCATGGTCTGGTTGACCATGCAGCAACAAAGATTTACTGCTCCACTGCACATTTTGCAAGCCACAATGACAACTCTTCAAATAGGGCATTTAATCCTATTTCCTCTGTAGTTCCAGCTTTTAAAAAAAAAAAAAAAAAAAAAAAAAGCACAAAAATGCTTTAGTAACCTGTTGTGTATCCTGCCATTTCCTGGAAACACCCACTTGAATCTCCTAGAGTTCTGGGAAAAGTAGCTGGGAGTTGTTGGGATCCTGAGTAAGTGCTTGTTAGGGCATTTTCAGCTTTCAAACAATCGTTTGCTAAGGAAATGAGGAATTTTCCCACCTCAAGACTACATATGGAGAGCCTTTGTTGAATTGTTTTATCTGCTGTGGGGATATAACTTTATCTCCTCCACTAAATAATTTTTAGAGTTTTAGTTTGCGTTATACACTCAAGTCTATAGTGCAACCACACTGTCCAATTGGTTCATAAAAAAGATCACAGATACCAAGAACTACTGGGACCACTGAGCACACAATATAAAAAAGTAACCGAAAACCTACTTTTTCTCTATGCTCTGTTTGTCTTTGGTCATTTCTCCTAACCGTCGCTCTAGGTTATCACAGCGCTCCAATGTCTCCTTAAATTTCGCTTTCATGTTGTTTATCTGAAATATGTACAAAAAGATAGAGGTTAGAAAAAGGCAGCTGGGACAAAGGACCTGTGTTTTGCATTTCCACAAGAGGGCGATAGATAAATCAAAATGGACAGGCACTAGTCAAGAGGACTAAGCCGGGACTGGGGTCCTATACTACTGCACATGTGCTGCTTAGCAAACCAATCCACTCTAAACTGCTAAGAAATGTACATTTTATAAGTAAATAAGTGATACGTTATATTAGTGTCTGTGGTGATTGTTCATTGTATTTGGGGCAGCTAGTGAGTCCTTTGCTCTCAACAGTTCTCCCATGAGTAGATATAAGCCAATACTGTTCAAGATGTTGCCAGCAAGCTAACATGATGTAACACAGTCTAACTTACAAGTGTTTACCTTTGTGTTTGCTATGAATTGTTCATTTGTGATTATTAGTTCAGATGTTGTATAAAGTACTTTGAGTGCTCCAGGAGAGTAGAAAAGCGCTAAATAAAAATCAGTCCATTTACCATACCATCCATGTGTATCAGTAAATTGAGTGGAATCTAGAGCACGACTTCTATGCCTCAGTTTGGTTCTTCTAAACTTTACAGCCTGATATAAGTCAATATTCATTAAGGGATTGCAAAACGTGTGTTGCATTTGTCCATAAGTACCTCTTCAGCTGTCTCCTTCTCCAGATGAACAATCTTATTCTCCCAGTAAATCCTTTGAGACTCGAGCTGACTTGTCAGCAGGTATGAGTACTGCAGACAGAGAGAACTCATTTAGAACATTTTGATGTTGATTGCCGTTACAAAACAACAACAGCAGATGCTCACCTCTAGCTGGAGTGCATCAATTTTCTCTGCCTGGCAGGTGTCTCCCTCACACTCATACTGCACCATCTTCCCGTCAGTCTTACTGGCCACAAGCCGATGTACATAGTTATCTACAATACCAGCAATAGCCTTAGTCAGGTATTATATTTTCCAAAACACATTTCAAAAGACATCAAATAAAATCATTACAGACTATTCTGTCATTTTTACACTTTGCCTTCTTGTTTTTGGCTTCACTGTCTCTCTAGTTACTACAGGGCAGAACTGTTTGCTATCAGGACTTCATAAAAGCTGATAATGGGTCTGGCTCCGACTTATTTAGGTATTCTTCTGCCCCCTATGGGGAGAAAACTGATTATAGCAGCAAATTATTCTGGTAATTTACAGCCACCCTCCTTAAAGAGAAACTATTCTGCTCATTTTCAGCTTCATACTTTTTGTTTTTGGAGTCTACCAACAACTTTGCCTGGTTTGCGGTTCAAAATAATCTTTGTATAACTTTGTATAAGGTGTTTTATCTCTTCTGCCTTAAAACCAGCTTTCTGGTGATAGGTTTGCCCTTGTAAACAGAAGTTTTGAAGATATAGCACATGAGGTTAGGCTTCTGTGACCGAGATGGCCATATTAGAGCTATTCTTTCTCTATAACATAGAGAGAAAGAACATACATTTAGCAACTGAAAAGCAGTCTGAAGGCTGAGCCCAATATTGAACTCCAGTACAGTATATGAGCATCAACTGCTGTAACAGTATAAGTACAACAGAAAATAAGAAAAAGCAGAACATGCATCATTTTAACAGCAGCATGCACAAAATCCACTACCTCCTGCGTAGTCCCAGACTCGGTGATTGGTGAGCTGCATAGCGTAGGTATGCTGTGTTTCTTCAAAGTGCTTGTAGGCATGGCGGCTAACGTAGCGACCACATCCAATATGACCGCAGATCAAGCATATCCACAGATTCTATGAAGAAAGATTCAATGAGGGACAAAAAAAAAGAAGGTTAAAAGCAAAAAGCAAGAAGATCAAGTGATTATCTTCTATTACACCACTTTGGGAGAGTGATACAGCTTACCTCCTGCACTCCACATTCAAAGCATTTGTTCTCTTCAACTGGTTCTGGTGTTTGACAGTACCTACATACAGGACACCTGAAAACAACACACATTCGGCTTTGTCACAAGCATGCAGTTGTCTTTTGTAAATCAGGAGAATGCATGTAAAGAGCAGGACAAAAACAACACATGGAACAAAACGACAAAGCCTGGAGAAATATCCAGTGGAGTGAATATCAGGTGAATGCATTTAAACTACATCAGAGAAACTATCACACATGATTGACTTAAAGCTGGCAGATAAGAACAGATCTTTTAACATACTTTGTTAAAGTAGGTCAGAAATAGGTTTTATTGTCTAATATCAAGTGTTTTAAATTGAGTAAGCAAAAATTAGCTAACTACCAAGTTGAAACTGATGTAGTAAATACAGGGGAACTTGTATGTGCATTCAACTCACGAGGCATCTTCCCAGCGCTGAAGACACTGGCTGTGGAAGCTGTGGTTGCACAGAGTGGTGAGGATGCCATTAACAGACTCGTCCATTCTCTCCAGGCACACGGTGCACTTGGGCAACTCAGTCAGCTCCATCACTGGAAGACTGGCTCCCTGAGGAGAGGGAGCAGGAAGGAAGGAGGTTGATGATAAGAGCCAAGAAATCACTTTAAAAAAAATTCTGGGTTTTAATACTGAAACAACAGAGAAGGACTGATTTAAACTGACTTATATTCGTTCTGGCTGCACACGATGTAAAGGGTATAAACAGCAAAAACCAATAGGTGAGATGATATAATGTTATTTTTGTGCCTCTATTCTGAGTGCACGTAAAAAAAAATTGCAAGCGCAAATGTTGCATTTTGAGGAGAAAATGATTTTGAGGGAAGAAAAGTTTAATTTGAGCAAACAAAATTCATTGCTGCATGCAAGAAATGTATTTCAGTGTTTGCTATTATCCATATACACACACACACAATAACGGCCCCTCTCGCTCAGTTGTTGATATTTGCTCTTGCTCAGATCTCTGCTCTGTGTGCTGACAGACATCTGTGGACCTGCTCTCAGTGTGTCGTTCCCACTCTCAACATCCCTGCTCCCTGCACGCTCAATTCTTTCTGTAAACCATTACAAGTGTGCCACAAAACCAACCAATCACAGACTTGGATGCAAAAATTCTGATTGGAGACCAAAAGAGCCAATCAGCTCGCTAGCTACTGCATTCCGGACACACGGTCCAGAGCGTAGCTAAATCCATTTTCGGTTAGTATGCTTAATTATTATATTTTAAAATATATAATTTTTATTTTTTTATTTTTATTTTTGCTGGTTTTAATCTAGTTTAAACTAAATCACTCCACTGGATTTAGCTACATTCTGGACCGTGTTTCCGGAATGCAGTGGCTAGTGCACAGAGAGGAAAAGCGACCCACTGAGAGCAGGTCCACAGATGTCTGTCAGCACACAAAGCAGAGACCTGAGCAAGAGGAAATCCAACAACTGAGCAAGAGGGACTGTTATTGTGTGCGTGTATATGGATAAGAGCAAACACTGAAATACTTTTCTTCACTCAAAATTATTTTCTCCTTAAAATGCAACATTTGCGCTTGCAATTTTTTTTTTTTTTAACATGTGCTCAGAATAGAGGCACAAAAATAACACCATAAGATGACAAAAGCACCTTTATTAAAGCAGAATGAGTAATATAAAATGCCAAAAAGGGGTTATATTTAAATGCAGTTCTTAAAAACTGTTGCAGTTTAGAGGGAAAAAAAATCAGTATAAGTTATGGTCAATGTTATATTAAAACATTTTTGGCACACTGCCTGCTGTAAGCCAGCTGTTTCACTCCAGACACCACTGACAGAAAAAAGTAAGTAATTGTAAAGCAATTCTATCTCCCAAAACACAGGATCTAATTAAAAAACACAAAACAAACCAAACCAATACACAGTTTTTGTTAATTCAACATAGTCAACAGTCAACAGAGTCGTTGACTATAAAAAAAAAAAAAAAAAAGAGTGACACCAAACTTTTTTTTTTGTTTTTGTTCCCACCAATGCACTTGTAACATTAACTGACGTGTATCTCTAATATTCTCAGATGAATATCCTCTAATAACTTCACAAACACCACCCACCTGCTGCAGACTGAATAATGTGTAAAAGCTAAAAACCAAAAATCACTCACTTCTTCAGACTTGATGACCTCTGCTCGCTCCACATAGACCAGCTGGCACACTGCTTCCTCTATAGAGTTGAACTGGCGGCCATTGCATGCTGTGTAAAAACTGTCTGCGTCTGCCTACAAATAAGAGAGCAGGAAACGCATTGTATTTGGAACAGTTATATACAGTTAATTGTATTAAAGCAGCAGTTAATACTCTGTCATCTCTAAGTATGAAACTCTCAGAACTCTGAATTGATCAAAATCCCAAGGTCTATTGCCAAAAAACTGTGAGAATAAAATATAACTGTAAAAATCAATATTACTATAGTTGAGAAACAAAACTAAAACATTTTGCAATATGGCAGCATTTGTTTATGTTACAGAGAGGCTGAAAACCCTGAACTGCCTAAACCTCACATCAAGTACCAACAATTATCACTATTCATTGAATTTTTTGATGCAGGCTTACAAAAACATACACCAACATCCTTCAAACTTCACTTGTGGAGGGAAAAGTGAAGGAGATGATACCTGTGTGCAGAATTTAATGAGAACCATGTATTGGTTAGGGGTAGAGTCCCGTATGATCTTCATGTGCTCCATGACATCATTAAAAGGAGCCATGAGCTTCATAAGGTCATGGCTGGTCATGGTCGCTGGGACGGTGATGATGCACACCATAGCGCTGCGTCTGACATCTTCAGTCAGTGATGTCATTTTGCTGCAATAAAGAGCAGGGGGAAAAAAAAGCAAACACAAACAAGAATTGTGACTAAAACGTCAATGTTAGCTTGAAATGGTGGAAGTGAAATGACGAAATTGTATCATTACATGCAGTTTGAGGTGGACTCTGGAGTTCGATAAAGAAAGCATCAGACTTTTATCAGCTGCAATTTAGCCGACAATGATCTGGTAAAAAGTGCCCAAATACAGATCCCTACTGTTCACCTCATCACAACTGTCATAAACACACCAGATGAGACTCACTTGGTCTTGTAGAGGTGCATGATACCGTGAATGATCTCCACTGACGGGTTCCCGCTGAAGAAAGAGATCTGGTCCGGGAGCTGCTTGGAGGGTGAGTCCGGAGCTGTGCCTGTCGTAAACCTCCAATCCTCTGCACCCTCCTGACTGTCTACACCAGTCTTTGCATCCTGAATTTCACTGTTCCGCTCCTCACGTCCACCTGTGTCTGGAAGAGAAATTCAGCAATTTAGATTATATATATTTTTAATGTGTATGAACAGACAAAACCAAACTTGAATTGGCTTACTTTCATTCCTGCTTACAAGAATTAAAAAACAGGTAGAATAGACATGCAGGTCTATTCCACGCCTAAATACGCCAAATGTTCTAATTATTTAAAATGGCTTTAAAATTCGTTGCTTCCTCAGCTCACATCTCTCAGAAGGAATGAAGTAAGATGTGAGTAGAGGCGAAAAGAGAAACTGAGGCTCTACAAACTAAGAAATGAGAGGACAAGAAAGAGGATGAATATGTTTAAATGGCACATTTTATTTATGGAGGCCAAAGGTGACTTAAATTACTTTGAACATGGCATGGTTGTTGGTGCCAGAAGGACTGGTATGAGTATTTTAGAAACTGATAATCTACTGGGATTTTCCAGCACATCCATCTCCACAGGCTACAATTCAGACAGACTGACCAAAGCCAAACAGTTAGGTGGATGTGAAAAATGTTGTCTGCTCTGATGAGTCTAGTTTTCTTCTGTAAAATCTGGCTGGTAAGGTGAGAATTTGAGGTATAAAACATGAAAGTATGGATCCTGGCTTGCATCAATGGTTCAGACTGGTGGCAGAATAATACTGTGGGGGACAGTTTCTTGGGACATTTAGAGTCAAGAGCCTCTTAGTATCAACTGATCATCGTTTTAACACCACAGCTGCTGATCTGAGTATTGCTGCTGACTATTTTCAATCCTCTGATGGCTGCTTCCAGCAGGGAAAATGACCTTCACAGACACCACATCTCAATCCAATAAAACAGCGGTCCCCAACCCCCGGGCCACCAGTCCGTGAGTCATTTGGTACTGGGCCGCGAGAGTTGAGGCTCAGCTGTGAAATTTATGGTTTTCAGGGTTTTTATTGTTACCTTGGTTTCCCTGGGTCTTTTCCCGTGTTGTAGTTGTGTCTTATTTTGAAAGAAATATTTCTGCATTACCATAGTGACCAAAGAGCATTAAGGGGCAGAGAGGAGGATGTTACTCTCAATGTTGTTGGCGCATTTCAGGAGGACACAGCTAATAAAGTTACACAATTACACAGTGAATTTGCATTTATTATTATTATATTTATAAAATACCACAGTTTGTCTTGGTCGTATCATTTTATTTTGTTGTATTTATCCGCGACGCCAAATGTTCTAATTATTTAAAATGGCTGTGAAACGTCTGTGAAAATATTTTCTGACATTAAACCGGTCCGTGGCGCAAAAAAGGACGGGGACCGCTGCAATACAATATATTTGGGATGTTGTGGAACGGGAGATATGTGTCACGAAAGCATAGCTAGCAAATCAATAGATTATAGACCAAAAACTGAGTAACATTTCCAGCACCTAGTTAGCCCTGTGCAATGAAGAATTAAGGCATGTCTGGATGCAAAAGGGGCCTGACATAGTAGGTGTAAACCTAACAAAATAGCCAGAAAGTATTGTGTTTTATACATGATACACAGTCACCTGATGACCACATATGGAAAAGAGAGTGTATTTTACACTTTCATTTTCTTCCCTGCTATTTCTTACCTGCCTGGCTTTTCAGAAAGATTATTTACTAAAATTACAAACGTTGACATTAATAGTTATTAAGATGCTGAATTAGGTTCAGTGTGGTAAAAACACTGAACCTGTCCCCAAAGGACAGTAAAGTCTGGCACTCAGAGCTGACCTTTTATGCTTTTCATATTTTATGTCATATATAGGTACACTTAAACATCAGGAAAATTCTTACTTGGGCTGGGCTCAAAGGTCTCTATCACCATGTCCCCCATGGCTCTGCTGCCGATGTGCTGGTGCAGCACAGCTGATCTTTCCAGGTCGGTTTTTCCACTCAAACTGTGTTTGGCTAAACCCAGAGCTTTCTCCTGCTGCTCCTCCTCTGACATGCCTTCAACTGCACACGAGAGGAACACAGTCAGGCATTAGCTATAATGAAGCAATTCGTTAGTTTGAAATTACCTTGCGAAAACAGTAAAACGACTAACAGTGGACAAATGGGTCTTCACGCCTACTGTTGGTTAGCTGTTTAACTTTCAGCAGATATTTAAAAATTAAGAGAATAAAACTCACCAGCGCAGTACTGGAAACCTTGTGGAAAAGGTGACTGGTCGGCTAACTCCAGACGAATAACGACCAGCGACACACTCATGTGTTATAACTGAGGATGCCACTTAACACAGAACAAAACAAGCCGCTGACAGCTGAGCTAAAACAGCTAGCACGTAGGGCTAACTGGATGACTGGCAAGATATTCAGTTCGTGTCTAATTACAGTAAGCAGACAAATACAGCAGAAGCAAAGAGCTTTCAGTTTAGCTTTAAAACTTCCATTTTATGCACAGTTTTTTTCTTTCTTTTCCGACATAAAAACACAAATCAGATTTGCTTTGAATGCTAATACAAGCTAGCTGTGTCGAACCTCTTCGTCTTCTTCAGCTTTTTCTTCTTTAATTTGAGTAAGGCAGAGTAGACGCTACAGCGGTGCATTACTGCCCTCTGCTGTTTTTTTTTATTCTTGTTCCTTTTTCCGTGTGGTGTGACAGAAAAAGATACTAAGAACAGATGGAGGCAGATTATTTTGCTGAGGCGACCCCTAAAGAGAGCAGCAAAAAGAAGAAAAAGATGATGATGACGACTTTAACAGGAAAAGGTGTTTTTCCTTGTATTGCAAGGCAAAATGTCTCACATCAGGGGCGATTTTAGCCCATTTTGGGGGGTGCTTCAGGTCCGCAAACGGGTTTAATCCGGCCCATGAGATGATTTTGTAAAGTATAAAAATGAGCAGCAATTTTTCAATAAAGAAACTGCTGTTACAATTGTGTCCATTGGATGGCGCATTAGCAATTGTGAGCTACTTTGTTTTGCCCGCGAAATTTAAACCTGATGTGCTTTGGCACCCTCATTGCCCCAATATGTCTCTGTCAAAAAAGAGAAAAGTGGATGCAGAGTGTTACAAGAAAAACGGTCATCCTCCTATTTATTCACGGAAGTGAATGGGAAAGTTATGTGTTTGGTGTATTCCCAGCTTGTTGCAGTGCCGAAAGAATATAACCTTCTTCATGCCGACAAATATGACAACTTTCAAGGACAGCGGAGAAGAGAGAAGGTGAATGAACTGTTGGTGGGTCTGAAGAAACAGCAGTCTGTGTTTACAGCCGAGACATCAGTGACGCTGCAGTGAAAGCTAGCTACCTCACTGCTAACGAAATTGCACTAGCTTCAAAACCATTTAGTGAAGGTGAATTTATAAAAACATGTATGATGAAGGCATCGGAGATTGTGTGCCCTGAAAAGCGCCAGGCCTTTGCAAATATCAGCCTGACAAGAAACACAGTTGCCGACAGGATTTCTGATCTTTCAGCGGATTTGGACAGCCAGTTGAAGCAAAAAAAAAGAAAGTCATTTATTGTGTTTTCAGTCGCAATTGATGAAGGCACGGACATTACAGATGTTGCACAACTGGCAATTTTCATCCGCGGAGTTGATGACACATTGACCGTCACCGAGGAGTTCGTGGAGTTGGTACCGATGACAGATACAACGACCGCACTCGTCGGCGCGCTGGACAGGGTCGGAGTGGACTGGTCCCGCGCTGTCAGCCTGGCTACAGATGGTGCGCCCTCAATGATCGGGAAGAAAGCAGGCGTTGTAAAAAAGTTCAGAGATAAAATGCAATCTGCAAATGGAGGACGTGATTTTTGGACTTTTCACTGTATTTTGCACCAGGAGGCTTTGTGTTGCAAGTCACTGAAAATGGATAACGTCATGAAGGTGGTCATCCAAACTGTTAATTTCATCCGATCCAGAAGCCTCAATCACCGTCAGTTTGACAGTCTTCTCAGAGAGAAAGACCACATCTATGGCCTGCCATACCACACTGAGGTGAGATGGTTGAGCCGAGGTGCTGTGCTGAGGCGTTTCTTTGATTTACGAGAAGAAATTGAACAGTTTATGGAAGAAAAGGGCAAACCAGTGTTAGAATTTCATTCCGCAGAATGGATGCAGGACCTTGCATTTATGGTGGATGTTACAGAGCACCTGAATAACTTGAACAAACAGCTGCAAGGACGCAACAAAGTTGTCACGCAGTATTATGACAGCATACGTTCTTTCAAGTTGAAGCTGTTGTTGTGGGAGACGCAGCTCGCTGGTGGTGATGCAGCTCACTTCCAAAGTGTGGCAGATATGAAGGCAAGGTAAGTTTACTTGTATAGCACAATTCAACAACAAGGTGATTCAAAGTGCTTTACAGAGACATTAGAAACAAAAACAAATAAAAAGCATTTAAAATGGATTAAAACAAGCAAGCAAACAAACTAACTAACTAATTAACAAACAAACAAACAAACAAAACAGTATATAAAATCAAAACAGGTAAAATCAGAACAGTAGATAAAATCAGTAGTTAAAATGTAAGTTTTGAAATTTAAGCTTAAAAGTGGATTTGGTGTTTTATTCCAATGCAGCTGAGAACAGGTGAGTCTTCAACCTGGATTTAAATAAACTGAGTGTTTCAGCTGATCTGAGGTTTTCTGGGAGTTTGTTCCAGATATAAGGAGCATAAAAGCTGAATGCAGCTTCTCCGTGTCTGGTTCTGACTCTGGGAACTGATAAAAGACCGGATCCAGATGACCTGAGGGATCTGGAAGGTTCATACTGGGTCAGGAGGTCACTGATGTATTTTGGTCCTAAACCATTCAGAGCTTTATAGACCAGCATCAGAACTTTAAAGTCTATCCTCTGACGGACAGGCAGCCAGTGTAAAGACCTCAGAGCTGGACTGATGTGGTCCACTTGTTTGGTCTTAGTGAGGACTCGAGCAGCAGAGTTCTGAATGAGCTGTAGTTGTCTGACTGATTGTTTAGGTAGACCTGTAAAGATGCTGTTACAGTAATCAAGCCTACTAAAGATGAATGCATGGACTAGTTTTTCCAGGTCCTGTTGAGACATCAGATCTTTTATCCTTGAAATATTCTTGAGGTGATAGTAAGCTGATTTTGTTATTGTCTTAATGTGTTTTTCTCAGTTTAGGTCTGCATCCATCACTACACCCACATTTCTCTCCTGGTTTGTGGTTTTTAGGTGTACAGATTGAAGTTCTCTGGTGACCTGTAATCGTTTTTCTTTGGCTCCAAAGACTATTACCTCAGTTTGTTTTTGTTTAGCTGGAGAAAATTGTGGCACAACCAGTCATTAATTTCCTCAATGCATTTACCAAGAGCCTGTACAGGGCCTCGGTCTCCTGGTGACATTGTGATATATATTTGTGTGTCATCTGCATAGCTGCGATAGTTTATTTTGTTGTTCTTTATAATCTGTGCCAGTGGGAGCATGTAAATGTTAAACAGAAGGGGTCCCAAGATGGAACCTTGGGGAACTCCACATGTGATACTTGTCTGCTCAGATGTGAAGTTACCTGTTGATACAAAGTATTTCCTGTTTTCTATTTATGTTTTGAACCAGTTTAGTACAGTTCCTGAGAGACCTGCCCAGTTCTCCAGTCGTTTGAGTAATATGTTGTGGTCAACTGTATCAAATGCTGCACTGAGATCCAGTAAAACTAAGACTGACATTGTTCCACTGTCTGTGTTCAGACATATGTCATTAAACACTTTGGTCAGAGCGGTTTCAGTGCTGTGGTTCTGTCTAAAACCTGACTGGAAGGCATCATAGCAGTTATTCTGTTTAAGAAGTAATCGAGCTGTTGAGAAACTGCTTTTTCAATGATCTTACTTAAAAATGGGAGATTTGAGATCAGCCTGTAGTTGTTCATTTGTGTCTTGTCAAGATTGCCCTTTTTCAGTATAGGTTTAATTACAGCAGTTTTTAGTGGTTCTGGAAACACACCTGACATTAAAGAAAAGTTGACGATCTGTAACAGGTCTGACTCCAAAGTCTTTGAGACCTTTTTGAAAAAACTTGTTGGCAGGACATCTAAACAGCAAGAGGAGGAGTTCAGCTGACCTATGATGTCCTCCAGGTCTTTGCTGTTAACAGGGTGAAACTGTTTCATGGTGTTTAAACAGTTTTTCGGTGGACACAGTACGTATTCTGAATCTGCTGTTGATGTTGTCTAATTGCTTGTCTAATCTTTTGGATTTTTTCTGTGAAGAATTTGGCGAAGTCATTGCAGGCCATGGTCGACGTTCAGCTGCCACTGACACAGGAGGGTTTGTTAGCCTGTCAACTGTAGAAAATAAGACCTGAGCGTTATGACTGTTTTTGGTGATGATGTCAGAGAAGTAGGACCTTCTTGCACTCCTCAGTTGTAAATTATAATTGTGAAGTTTCTCTTTATAGATGTCATAATGAACCTGAGGTTTGTTTTTCTCCATCTGCGCTCAGCTTTCCTACACTCTCTTTTTTCATTTTTCACCAGTGTGGAGTTTCTCCATGGAGACTTTTTCCTTCCAGAGATAACCTTCACCTTAATGGGAGCAATTGTATCCATTACATTTAACATGTTGGCATTGAAGCTATTGACGAGCTTGAAGCGGTTCAAAGATAAAATAACGGGACTGTTACTAGAGTTTGAGCAACGATTTCAGATTTTTGGTGAACTGGAGAAAGACTTCAGAGTTTTTTGCTCGCCGTTCACCGTGAATCCCTTTGATCTGCCCGTCAGGATCCAACTTGAAATAATAGACTTGCAGTGTGACTCGGATTTGAAGGGCAAATTTGCCGCAGCTGGCTTGAACACATTCTATCAGAATCTCTTGCCAGGTTACCCCAACTTGACAGCCCTCGCTGCAAAACTGTTGTGCATGTTCGGAATCACGTATCTTTGTGAGCAAGTTTTCTCTGTAATGAGCATAAATAAAACAAAACTGCGCTCAAGGCTCACGCACAGGCACTTGAATCACATCCTGAAGTTAGCTGCCTCTCAGGATGTGACACCTGCTATTGATGAGCTGGTGAAAGCTAAAAGATGCCAGGTATCAGGAGTCAAATAAACTATGCAACCCCACTGAGAGTGCTGCATGAGACACCCTGATGTAGTTCTGTGAATCACTGAGGCACTGTGTGCTTGTTCTTTGTCCTCAGAGTTTTCAAATAACTTGAGGTGTTTTATGATTAATAGCTATGTTGTGCTTTTGGACACACTGTCCTCAGGCTCCAGCTTTATGTTTATATATTTTTATGTTGATGTGAGACTGTTTCTAATTGATTATATTTGATTTATATATTTAACCTATTCTGTGGTTCTTGTACTTGTTTGGGGAACAGGATTTCATTATTTTTATCTACATTGCTGCCTGCAAAGTGACACCCTGATGTAGTTCTGTGATCTGTGATATACGTCTGTGAATCACTGAGGCACTGTGTGCTTGTTCTTTGTCCTCAGAATTTTCAAATAACTTGAGATGTTTTATGATTAACAGCTATGTTGTGCCTGTACTATTTTGAACATACTGTCCACAGGCTCTAGCTTTATTTTTATGTTGATTGTATTAAAACAAAGAAAACAATCTGAAGTTGTTGTTTTTAAGTTATATATACAATGATTTTACCAGTCCGGCCCACTTGAGAATAGACTTCTCCATGTGGCCCCTGAACTAAAATGAGTTTGACACCCCTGCTTTATATAGTTAGGTAGGAGTCAGACCATGTTTCTTTTTAGCTGAAAAACATTACACCCGGTAACACCCAGTGTTGAAAGCGTGTTTTCCGACAATGTTTGCTACTCTACAATTCCTCCTGCTCTGTAGTAAAATCAGCGACATTTGACCGCCCTGTTGCTCCCATTGAAATGTATACAGCCTATTTAAAATCTAAAACTTTAAATTGTCTGCAGCCTGCTGTTGTTACCACTGTCCTGTTTGAAAGGGATACTAATTAGCTAACTGACTGAATGCCCATTAACCTTATAACTCCTGTTGTGTGTGTGTGTGTGTGTGTTTGTGTACAGAGAGACAGCCAGGTTCATAATGGACATAAGGTAAAGTGTTTTTTTCAAAAAAAGGAGCCACATTCAGGTAAAAGTGTAAAAACAAATGATCCGTCAATAAAGGATAATGTTGGATCAGTGTTTTAGTATTTATATCTTTTATTAGATGTTTGTGTGGTTTGGTTTTTTTCCTTTTGGTTGAAAGTAGACTGAGAGAAGACTTTTTGTTAGTGATCTTAATAGAATTTACTAAAACCTCAGCCAGTAATAGGTCGGCCAACGTTTGGACCGTCCAGTTGTCTGTATGACTGCAGTAGTACGTACATCACATTTGCACACTATCAGTGACAAACAGCCTGGTGGAGTGAGGAGCTGTAAAGAGAAGCAGATGCTCTGTTTCTAAAAATGTTTTAAGCTTGTTTCAAAGATTCTGTACTGCAGCTTTAAATGTTTTCCAAAAGCACACATACACTTATCAGTGTTTCTCACACTTTATACAGTGTGTACCACCTGATAAAATGTCAAGCTGTCCTAAGTACCACTATGAAAGCATGAAAGTCATAAATCTTACAACACAAAATTATTATTATTAGTAAAATTAGTATCTGCAATAAAGATTTTTTCATACATTGTATACATTCTACCACAGGCAAAGTTGCCTCCATATATTATATTATAGTTTTTATTAATATTTTGTAATAATTTATTTGTAATAATTCTGTTTTGGGAGTTTATTTTTATGTATCTGTATTATATTACACATACACATTAAAAGTGAATCTCTGTCCAAAAAATGCACTCAGTTTACTTTTTACTCACTATGAGCATCATTCATTATTCTCCCACAGTAATTAAGGTCAGGATATGTATTTTTTTTAAATTCCAATCCATTCTTCTTTGGCAGCATTTTAATAACTTTGATCAGATTTGATGGTTTTGTTCCACACTTTTCAAAAAAGTGTTTTGCTTTTCTTTTACAAATGTGGGGATTAAATTGTGTTAAATTGTACAAAACAGTGATGTCATGTTTTGTGACGAGGACCCAGGCACAGAGAGACTTGATGAATTTAAGAATCTTATGATTTAATAAAGAAATTTGCAGACTTGCACAGAGATGGTAAAATTATGATGACTGATAACGGAGACGAAGACAACAGACGATGAGGACAGGGGGGAACAGGGTTTTAAATGCATCAAAGTGACAGTCAGAGAGAACTCGGGACAACATTTAAGGATGCAGGGACTGACAGAGACAGGTTTATCTTGCCTGGCTGGGCAGCTCTCTGGGTGCTCAGCACCCCCAAAGCTCTGATCCTAGAATCGCCCCTGCTTTGATTGACTACGTTTCAGTTTTTAACTTGTAATTATGATCTAAAATCTTAAAAGCCGGGCTTTGACTAAATCTGAATTATTAGTAAAATAGCCAGTCTTACTACAATTTGTGGCCCCGAATTAGCTTTGTTTTGAGTCACAGCCTAACCGTTTTTTTTTCTTTTACTTATTAGGTGATAAACACAGCTAAACAATATTTACAATTCTTTTTTATCTATCTGGATAGCGAAACATTTAATCTGCCACAAATACACGAACTATTCTAAAACTACTTTCCTTGGTTATGAAATAAATTTTTAATCGTTAGCAAGCTGTCTGTTTTGCATATTGTATTATTATAGGTTGAGACAGGTTTCATCCTGACAATAATGTACAATACTTTTGCGTTTTCAGCGAGAAATATAATCCTTTAGTCTTTCCTGAGGTCGCTTCGAATACGCATGCGTGAACATCTACTCAGCAGGTAAACTACACCATGGCGGCGAGAGGCCATGTGCAAGATCCAAACGACAGGAGGCTCAGACCTATATACGGTAAGTTTTCAATGGAAAGTTACACATTTCTTTGTGTGTGGAGGTTCGGTAAACATAGCTGTGGCCTGTCCTGGGGAATATGTTTAAACTAGAGGCTGCTGGAGTCGTGGGGCAGCGATGCGGCCCCTCCAGCTGCAGCCACGGACTCTGCTGCCCGCAGCGCCCAATGACAGTGCACCTTACCCGGTTTTCAACCAAGCCGGGGTAGAACACATCTCCAGTGTCGGGTCTCTGAATGAAACAGCCTGTCCCTTTTAAATCTATAGAGATTCTCGGTGGTGTTGTTGCAATGAAACGTGTGGACATTATTTGTCGTTCGGCTTGACTCGTTCTCAAAGTCGAAGTGCTTTCTCCTCTAGCGCTATTTAACAGCGTAGCTTAGCTTGCTAGTGTGTCAGCTAAGCTGCAGTCAATCAATAAGCTCCTGCACATGCTGCAGGTTGAGATAAAGAAAAGTTGTTCGTTGATGCAAGTTGGCTTCCTCTGTCTGACATACATTTCCCTTGCGATTAACGCCACTGTGACGCTTTAGTTGTTTTGTAGCAGACTGAAGGTTCCACTGTTAACTCCCAGCTAAATTTAGGTTCATAGTAGTTTAAGGACAATGCTTCAAGCTAACTCTAGCGGTTGAGATGTAATGCTTGCTAGCTAGCTAGCTGTCAGCTCGCGGACCGTTCAGTAACAGTGCTGATGAATAACGTAAATAATGGACTATTTGGTGTTGTTCCGTGAGGGGAAATTAAAACAGTTCACACCAGTTGAAGCTGTTTTAATTTCTTTTACTGCTAGTTTTGCACTGATGGAAGATAAACAGTATTTCAAGTCTACAAACCGAAAATACGCATTGTTTTATGTGTGTATACATGTCTGTGTGCGTGTGCGCGCGGGGGATTTTTGCGCCCCCCGCCCCCCCGTGTTACTTTGGGAGTGAAGCTTAAACTGTAATGCAGTTATTACAGTTTCACTGCAACTTAGAGCTGAAACTTGATCAATACCGGGTCTTAAGTACACCTCAGGGTTCCCCTGGTTTCTGTAGGATTTAGCAACTTTTCCCTCCTGTGATGGCAGTTTAAACCGAGAGAATAGACATGACATAATCACACTGCTGTCTGGAACGGTTAATTTTGGCACTCAGCTGTACTGAGGTATCTCTTGTCTATGTCTGAAGCCACATACTTTAACCATTCACTAAGATAAGCTGTATTTAATTATAGTGAAAGATTTACTGGCAGTTATTTTCATTATCTGTGGATCATCTTTACAGGTCAGTTAGACGTGAAAGCATCTGTAGCCCAGATTAATATGGTAAAATTTCAAATTTTGTTTAAACAGCATTCCAAACCCTTGAAAATACTATCCTGCTCTGCAACACGAACCCTGATAAGCCAGGCCCACTCTGATGTTTTTGCTTAGAAAACAGGGAAAAAAATGAATCCAAAACCAAAATAGTTTCTGAATTACTTTGTCAATCCCCCAAATAAATATTAAATAAAAGCGATGTTGTTCTTGTGCTTCCCAGATTACCTTGACAATGGCAATAACAAAATGGCGATACAGCAGGCAGATAAACTGCTGAAGAAACATAAGGACCTGCACTGTGCCAAGGTGGGTGACTAAATGACTGTTCATGCTGAAAGTGTTGAGCTCTGTTGGTGTTCTGTGAGGGTTCCTCCACTGTTGCAAGGAACCTGTACAGGTCTGTAGGTCAGTGGAGCTTATGTATTAAAAAACAGTATTTTTTATAAAATTTTAGTGTCAGTGCTCATCTGCTCTAATAATCACATTATTTGAAGTCCCAAAATATGAAGAGGGACGCATCAAGGTTTTGCTCAGGCTTGAATTTCAGTGCTAGTTACAGGTGTTGCAATAATCCAGTGGATTCATGCACATCTAGCACCTGTAAAGCAGAATATTCATGCACACTATTAGAGATTTGCAGCAGGACTGGACAGCTGTCTTAAAGTCACAGAATTAAAATAACGTCTGGACAACAGATCAGAGGTACACTTGTCAGTTCAGCATGTCTCAGGAGTAGGGCTGTGCCATTTTCCCAAACCGCTGTTTAGTTTGTCCCCTTTTTTTCTCTTCTTAATAAAGTGGGCATGGTCCAAAAGGCAGATTTGGGCCTCCATTATACTTATTTGCAGACAAAGCCTGCTGGAAACCTGATAGCTGAGTAGTCATACTTGTTATGCTTTTTTGAAGCCCCCGGTCTAGAGTGAATGTATATTTGTAATGTAAATTCTCGGAGCAGTCTGCACAATCACAAAAAACATTGATGTGGACACTCACACTTGCCGTCTAATGAGGATGAGCAAGGATGTAGAAAGTATTACGGTGTTAGTAAAAACTGAGTTTACTAATCTTGGGATTATAGACACTCTGGATTTTCAGTCCCACAATGATAGCTAACTCTCTCAGCTAACTCGGCTAACTCTCACTCTGGTAACACTTTAGATGTCCAACAGTTTGAAAATTTGAAGTTGACTTTCATCTCCGCTGCAGATCACCAAAATAAACTGTTTTACTGGTTTGATCTAGGGCTGGGCGATATGGTCTACTATCCATATCACGGTATAATTTGAAGCATGTGCGGTAACGATATATATCGCGATATATTTCTTTTCTTCTGTAGAACGTATTTTACACACTATAAGGCACACTTAAAATCCTTTAATTTTCTCAAAAATCGACAGTGTGCGCAGAAATCTGTCTTTAGTACGACTTTAGTAAGCTATGAAGGCGCACCGCTTGATGGATTGTCGGAGCATTACGGCTGCCGTAGTCGAGGGCCTTGCGGAGTAATCTGGGTCCAAAACTCTGTCAGCTTCAGGTCCCAAAGTCAAACGAACACTGCGGCATCTCTGAGAGTTAACAACAGTCTAAATTTTTTCATCTTTAATAAAATGATCAGTGTTGCTGCTTTACCAGGTGTAACAATTAAGTTTAACATCCAGACATCCATGAAAACAGAATTTATGAAATTCAACGGAGTTAGAAGTTAGCAGGAAGTTAGCTTGCTAGTTTCCACCTAAACATGATATAGCATGTTCTGACTGAGATTTCTGAAAAACTTAAAACGTACAGCTCTGCTGTCACTTCCAACATAAATGAAGACAGAAAACTAAACAGCAGTGACATTTGTAGGGTTACTAGGGACTAGCTCGTATATAATGATGTGCTACTTGATCGCTAGCAAAACAGCTATGTTAGCATACCAGGGCTCGCAAAATCGCTAGCCCGACGTCCCGGGGCTAGCGATTTTTCCAGTCGGGCTACCAAAATCTAACTCAGCCCTGCCCGTCGGGCTATCATAGGAAAATATATGTCAGTGCTTTTGCATTCTTTCGCCAATGTAGCTGAGTAATTATGTCATTGGCATCGATGAGCCACTGTCAATATGTGACATATTGAAATCGCGTTTGAATTTGCGCTTGCTTTTTGCTTTCATTTTCATTTTGCGATCGCGCGAACGGTGTATAGAGAGCGGCAGCACTGATTGGTGAGTGACGATTAATTGCGCACCAATTCCTCTGACATCGTCTTATCACTCATTAGCTTACTATTCAAACGCGACAAGTGAAATCTCTCACAACAAGCTTAAACATGTGAGAGGTTGAGTGCGCAAAGAATCGCTGATCATTATGTAAGTACGTGTGTAAAAGCAGCAGGATTTACGCTGGTATTTTAGTTCTGCAGAGCCAAATAAGACAGGTCAGGGTGAAGAAGGGGCAGCCAAAGAAAAGCCGATCACAAAACGGAAAAGATATGACAAATCGAGCCCGTTCTCACTCCCGAGGCGTAACATGGCGACGTTTTGTCACGTCCCGTGGCGTTCCTGAGGAACGCGAAAGGAGACTTTCGGCGTTCTTATGGTACGCGGCGGGTTATGGCTGAAATCCAGTGCAATGACGCTCCCGCGGTAATAGATGTTCCAGCCCTGTATTCCAGCCCTAACCATAAGCTTATCCCTAGCCCTAACCATAACCCTTTTCCTCACCTTAAACAGGACTTTAATGATGTTAAATAGCGTGTTTCTAAGCTATTTGAAGGAAAAGAGCGAACATGTGTAAATTGAGTCCATACGGTTCTCATATTTCCTCATTTTTCCGAGGTCGTCATTTAGGAACGTGGTGGGTAGCCGAAAACGTAATATGTTGACGATTTGTCACCTAGCCTAAAATGTTAGGCTTTGGGAGTGAGAAGATGTTGGACAAATCAGACTATGAGGCAAAAAGAAAGCGCAGCTTTTTTGGTTTCATGGACAAAAGAATTTCTGTGGCTGGAATATGATGAGCTAAATAACATAATGTTCTGCCAGGTGTGTTGTGAGTTTCATTTGATTTCTGAGTCGACAAGCGCCTTTGTTACTGGGACCAGTCATTTTAAGAAAGACCCCATCAGAACCCATGAGAAATGCAAGAAATGCATTATTGCCCAGTCTGCAGTATCTTTCCCAGAACAAACACCAATTGCAAAAAAACATACTACAAATAAACCAAGCACAACAAGAACTCCTGAAAAAGCTGTTTAGAACAGCGTGCTATATTGCAAAGAGTGAACTACCATTGGCAGAATTTAGCAGTCTTTGCAAACTTCAAAAAGCAAATGGCCTAGATCTTGGTTCCACTTACTTCTTACCCGTGACTTCAGTGAAAATTTCAGATTCAGGATCTGACACAGACTAATTCATGTTCTACACAGTTCTTACAAGTTCATAGAAATTTCTGTTCAATTAGAACCAAGTATTTGAGTTGATGGTTTTAATTGTTATACAGTTGTTGTGATTTGTATTTTAACAATTTTTTTGATTAATTTTTGTTTCCGTTACAATATTATACTTTAATGTATAATATTGTAAAGGAAACAAAACGTAAAAAAAAATTCTTTTTTTATTCGGGCTACTTAAATTTATTTTGGGCTACCAAAAACTGAAGAATGCCTGCCCGAAGGGCTACCAGAGATTTTGAAATTTTGCGAGCCTTGCATACCATTAGCACAGTGAAGCTGAAGGATGAACGCAAACTTTTTTCTACTCGATAAAAGTTAACGTGAGGGTTTCTGGTGGTTAGGGACAAATGCAATTGCATGGTAGGATGCTATAAACGGACCAAACTTCAGTTAGGAGAACAACTGAGATAATCCATCCACAATACGATGTTAGTCATTAATATACTGCAACAACTGCTGCAGCTGCGAGAGAATTCAGCATTAATGAATTAATGGTACGGAAGTGGAGGAAGCGCAGTTTTTGGCTTTCCCCATATTCCAAAAGTGCTTCGACTCTTTGCTATTACTGTCGCCTGGCATAATTTGCAGATGATGTTGTTTGCAGCTGCTACAATGCTTTCGACCAAAACAGGCGCAGCTTGATGACGTCATCAACATGCGCTATCACGATAGAGCAGTATAGTCAAAATCTCTACCGTTGGCCAAATTTATATTGTTTCTACCGTATACCGTTTATACCGCCCACCCTTAGATCCATGTTTATTTTCATCTACTCTCACTGTATTGCTACCAAGTTATAACAAAATAATTACTTTTTAATATAACATGTAAAAATTGGTAGGATTCCTGATCTTGGTAAGAAAGTTTTAAAACTGATAAATGACGACTGAGTAGGTCAGACTCATTAGTGACTTTTTCTTAAGTCTTAAGATATGGGACCTTAACTTTAAAAACAAGATGGGAATCTTGTTTTTAAAGTTAAGGTCCCATATCTTAAGACTTCGGGATATGTGTTATTGTTATTCCCTGTTCCCAGAATGTATATTACAAGTTTCAGCACTAAATACTAGGGCTGGGCTATATCATACCGTTCACGGTAATACCGGTGAACGATAGGAAAATGAAATATCGCGATAGAATATGCTTAAAACGCGCATGCGCAGTGCCTATGTTTACATACGCACATGGCGGTGACGCAGAATGAGAAGAGCGAAAGCGGATCGTTAAATGAAATGGATGAACCAGAATTGGTTTGTAAAAATGTTGCAACTTCAGTGGTGTGGAACTGGTTTAGCTTTCGTCCGTCAGATACACAACAAAGCACTATTTTTGGTAGAGCATGCTAGCGGGCCGTCGTTATTACCGTGTTGTTTGGAAAATACGGCACACTTAAAATCAATCATTTGATTTTTCTGAAAATCGACAGTGCCCCTTATAATCCCGTGTGCCTTATGTATGAATTCTGGTTGTGTTTACTGACCTCGAAATGATTTTATGTGGGACACGGCGCTCGAAAATCTGTCAAATGTTTTAGTACGACTTTGCTAAGCTACGAAGCCGCACCGCTTGATGGATTCTCGGAGCATTACGGCATCGTAAGCAGGAGCCTCGTGGAGTGATATGTACTGTGCTTCAACATAATATTACCGTATTGTGTGTGTATAACCTCTTTTTAAGTTTTGTGGATATTATACATGGTTATGCTGAGGATATGTTGGCCAATTTCCACTGGAAATGCCTTTTGGTTAAACTGTCAGCAAGGAATTTGCACTGTTGCATTTTTATATAACTTTAATGCACATAAAAAACAGCTGCTTGTTTAAGTGAAAATACATTGATGGGGTTTTTTGCACTAATAAAGTTGTGTAGTTGTAAAGTATTTTGTCTAGTCTCATTTATATTGTCAGTTATCGCAAATTTTCAAATGTATATCGTGATAAATATTTTTGGTCATATCGCCCTGCTCTACTAAATACCACACAATTTTTTGGACCATGCCTGAATACCCCAGTTTTTGTTTTTTTGTGTTTGTAGCTTTAAATGCTACTGCACTCGCCCCTTTCAGCAAGAGGTCTGTGAGTGACAGAGAAAGGCAGCCAATAGGAGCATTCAATAAAAATAAGATTGCTAAGGATGTAGCAGGTCTACATCCTTAGTCCACGAGACTCTGTTGGTTCTAACTCCTCAGTAATACTCTGTTGGTTACACAGAAGGCAGGAGACCCGATGGCCGAGCTTTTATTCTTGTTATATTCTTTTTGAAGTCCGCTTGGACACACAGTAACACACATCCAGTATTTGTGTGTTGGGTCAGCCCATCAAGTTTCCACATTGTTGTCCCTCAGCATTGTTTTTCTCCAGAGCTCGTGTGTGTGTGTGTGTGTGTGTGTGTGTGTGTGTGTGTGTGTGTGTGTGTGTTTTATATGATCAAACGACTTCTGTATGTCCAAGGTGTGACAATGGTATCCAGTCATAATCACAGTCTCATCTCAAAATTATTTTCTAAAACAACAAAAGCATAAAGATGTTGGCATTCGCTATTTTTTTGCAGCCTGTAGCAAAGTAACAGTTAAAGCCATTTCACACCGCTGCAAAAAAGCAACAGGAAATTCAGATAACATATATAAACACTAAACGCTTTGCTTTTTAGTTGAAAACTCACCGTGAAAAAAAAATGAAGTCAGCATCAGGCAATCATGAGAAGGTCCTGATGTTTCTTAAAAAAGAAAAGGAAGAGTCTCATTCTGGGTTGATCCAATTCCCAAGTGAAGCCAGAAGCTGGGAGAATTTCCAGGTTTCATCCTGGAGTTGAAGCTGTATCACCATCACTTATATTACACTGCCTCCATCAATGAAAGAGCTCTCTGCAGTCAGATGGGCCATTCCCAGACTGCAAGCAATCAGCCAATCATCAGCCAAAGTGGCAGAGTATCATTGCAATACTGTAAATTCATGCTTAAGGCACACTGTACACTGAACTACAGGTGGGCCACTGCTGCAGTGTTACAGGTGGAGCTCTAAAATGATCAAGACAGCAGAAATGTAATTTGTTTATTAAACTGTTTTTGACATCAGAAGGTTTTCGGTTCTTAGTGCATCCTTGTCTTTGGAACTGTCTTGTTGAAAACCTTTGTTTGGGTTGCCATTGTGCTTCTAGCTCTAACTGAAAACCTCTGCAAAGGCTTGCCATTTTATTCGTGCCAATGAAATCTGTAATGTTTATCTTTTTCTTTTTTTTTGCCTTTTCCTTCTCATTCAGTTTTATAACTCAGTCTTTTCTGCTTCCTCCAGGTCCTGAAGGCGATTGGCCTTCAGAGGACTGGAAAGCAGGATGAAGCTTTCACTTTAGCCCAGGAAGTGGCCACTCTCGAGCCCACTGATGACAACTCGCTTCAGGCTCTGACTATACTGTACAGAGAGATGCATCGTCGTGAGTATATATGCGCACACATGAAAGCTGGTATTAACATTGGATGACTGAAAATTGAATATGTGTGTGTTGTCCACAGCTGAGTTGGTCACCAAGCTGTATGAGGCTGCAGTGAAGAAGGTTCCTCTAAGCGAGGAGTATCACTCTCACCTCTTCATGGCGTACGCTCGTGTGGGAGAATACAAAAAGATGCAGCAGGTGAGACAGCTCAAAAAGAGCACATATGAGCAACAAGCAGGTTTATGGGCTCCCCTGAAAATGAATTCAATTGATTTAGAAGCAGAATTAATGTATTAATGGCTACATCCTCCTATTTACAGGCAGGAATGGCCTTGTATAAAATTGTCCCGAAGAATCCCTATTACTTTTGGTCGGTCATGAGTCTTGTGATGCAGGTACAGAAAAGCTTTTATAACATGAGTGCTGAAATATTAGAATGATTGGTAACAGACAGTAAAAGTACTGTGTGCTTGTTTCTAAGGCAATCTCAGCCCAAGATGAAAAGTTGGCTCAGACCATGTTCCTGCCTCTGGCTGAACGCATGGTGGAAAAAATGGTCAAGGAGGAAAAGATTGAAGCTGAAGCAGAAGTGAGTATGTTGGCTTTATGACTTCAGTGTTATGACAATGGAAACCAACTTAAATGGACAGCAGGATTCTGGCAAAATCCCAGTTACTCAACTTGTTTTTTAAAATTCAGAATTTCCTTTGGATTTTCATTAACAGCTGAGAGAGTCTTATATTTTAAGTTACAGTAGTCATGTTGGCATTAAAAAGACTTTTAGTGAATGAAACCCATGGCATATTAATTGCCAGAAAAAAAAACCCTGAATTCTGCACTTTAGTGTTAACTGCTCATTACACATGTTTAAGATGAAAATACAAATGTTAGAATATTGCACAGTCTTTACTTTTTCACTTTAACTTTTGTGTTCTGTAGGTGCAACTGTATTTTATGATCCTAGAACGCTTGGGGAAATGTGTAGAGGCCCTTGAAGTGATCCGGGGCCCACTTGGGGGTAGGTAGATCCCCACACACACTCACAAACACACACACTTTCTTAAATTGACCATGTGACATTAACACTTTGAAATAGTATCAGTCATGTTTGGCAGGAAGAAGTAAAAGTTATTTATATTTAAAGTAAGCTGTAGTGAGTACATAAAGTGTTAAACAGCATTCTCAATAAAATAACAGGGATAGTTTGAAGTAATGTGGCACGCATGGCTTATAAATCTGATGCTGTGCATTCTGAAATTCCTCTTCAGCTAATACTTGTATTTTTGCACAGAGAAGCTGACCAGTGAGCTGCAGAGCAGAGAAAACAAATGTATGATGCTGTACAAGCGACTGCAACGCTGGCCAGAGTGCAACGCTTTGGCCCACAAACTGCTACTTAAAAAGTGAGTGAGCTTTTATCTTAACAGTGCACAAGCTGTCCAAGACCAATAACTGATCAGAACATGGCATCAGTCGATGCACATCACTTCTGATGGAGTACAGATATCAGCCAACAACAACAACCAAAAAAATGTGTTTCTTTGCAGTCCTGATGATTGGCAGTTCTACCCGGCTTACTTTGACTCTCTCTTTCACTTGGTGGATCAGTCGTGGAGCCCGCCAGAAGAAGGCGAACAGTGAGTACACAGGTGTTTGAGTTTGAATGCATAAAGATTTTCATCTGTGTGAACTCTGCATCTGTTCCCTTACTTTAACAAAACCCACACATGATGGTTAAATAAGGTTGGGCAATTCGGTTTTCCAACCAAAAATCGTCAGTCCAATAACCAACGATTATTGGACGGAATATATTTGCGCATGCGCTGACTTTTTGATGGGAGGAGCAGTATAATCATGCACGGACTGATTTGTGCGTTTAGAACTTGTAAGTCTGGTTTGGAAGGAATATTTAATTTAATATTTAATAATTATTTAATAATTTACTTTCTTTTCTTGTTTGTTTCAGTATTAATATAGCTACTTTTTGTATTGTTCATTTATATATTTGAGATGCGCCAAATCGCACAAAAGACTTAACATTACGTTGGAGGTTTTTTGTTTTGTTTTTTATGTTATGAAAGAGACATTTTGATTTTTAACTTTTTAATTTTTGTTGTTTGATCGAGTGTGTAAGACAGATAAACACTGGAACAGCCTGTAAACACTGTTATCGTGGAAAAAGGAAGCCAGTTTCTCTTTCTTTCCCTCCCCACCATTGTGGTTTTTTTATTTAAATAAAATATTTTTGTGTTTTTCTGTACATAGGCTACTGCCTTTCTTTCTGTCTGTTGTGAGCTGGAGTAAATGAATCGCTGCATTTGAGTGCACTCTGAGGAGGGTGCATCTGTTCGCAGCTGCTTCTCTTAGCTTCAACCAACATTATCAGCAAACTTACCCATGTGCAAATAAATAAATAAATAAATCACTCTTGTAAAAACGATCAACGGAAAGCTGAGCCTATCGTCGATATATTCGTCTAATCGCCCAACCTTGTGGTTAAAAGTCCCTTCACTAAGGTATTCCTCCTATTTAACCTTAAAAATCCCTACTAGTTGCTGAAAGCCATGTGTTAATTATTAAATGAATTATTAATTTAAAAAATACACACATCCTTCAGCAAGACAAACAAGACGTGGAACACCTTGTGTCTATGACCGTCTGCTGTGCTGTTCTCCAAGCTTTATAGAGGATATTTTTTTCCAAATTAGACATTATATAATATTATATATGTCCAATTTATCTCTTATTTCTCATAATATTATATCTTGTCCACTCTGAAGTTGTTGTTTTTTTTCTGTCCATCCTGTAGCTGTTCAGAGGGTTCAGTACATCACACTGTGGTTGAGGTGGTGAGGTTCGTGGAGGAGAGGATTAAGGGGGAGGACAGCAAAGAGTCCCGCTCACTCAGAGGACCTTACTTGGCTCGTCTTGAATTAATGCACAGACTGAGAGAAAGAGGCTGTCCTGAGGAAAGCCTGCTAGGTAAAACACATACACACACATATACTGAATAAGCATGTATTTATGTATGTCCTGTTGCCTCAGTCTGACAGTCTGTTGGTTGGCCATAAATAGGTGAGCCTTTAGAGTTAATGGTGCAATTCTTCAACAAGTTTGGAGACAAGCCCTGCTGCATCACTGACCTAAAAATATACCTACACCTGCTGTCTCCTGAGCAGCACGTTCAGGTGAGAGAAAGTTAAAGCAGAACTGTGGAACTGCCTCTTGCAGAATGAAAAGCGTGGTCGTGAAACACATTTCTGTCTTTAAATTCTTTTTAGTTCATTAATCATCTTAGTGAGGCAGTTCCACTGGGCAACCAGGAAGAGGAAGGATTTGCTTTTCCAGAGGACACCAAAGCGCTGCAGAGGCATTTGTGTGTGTGTCAGCTGAGCCGCGCACTAGGGCTGCATCATTCCCTCGACGTGGATGGCAAACTACATCTTATCACAGAGCTTAAGGCTCACTATCATCATGGGCTTAAGTTTGGTGAGAGCAACATTTTTATTCACTCTTAGACCCATAAGATTGACATTCATTCAGGATCATCAGATTTTCCACAGCCAAGAGGTGTGAAATCTTGTCGTGGAGCCAGGCAGATTTATGGTTAGCTAATAAGGTGAAGGTAAAAATGCTCATCTTGAAGTTTCAGATAGTAGGTCTTCACTAACCGGTAGGTGACATCACAGTGGCTTTGTCTGTCTTTTATATACAACGTGTACCACTTGGGTATTGGCTTCATTTTTTCATTTTCATTTTTACAGACAAGCATACTTTTCTTGGTCATATTTGGCATGTTTTTTAAGATATAAAGGAGACTTTGTTGGACGTTTGCAGTCAACATTCTAAGAATTGTAGGGTAGGGTGACTTTACTGTACAAGAACTGAACACTTTTAAAGATTTTTGTTGTGTTCCTTGTGCATGTTTTTGTTTGTTCTGACTTCTTGGTCTCTCTGTTCAACAGGAAAGAACGCTCTAAAGACGGAGCTGCAGTTTTCTGATATGTATTGTCTCATGGCCGCTCATGTATACATTGACTTATGGACAGAGACCGGTGAGTTTTTCTTTTTCAGTGCAGAACTTCCTGTCTCTCAGTAATGTGATGTGTCTAAATGTGTGTATCTGTATGCCTGTAGGAGATGAGGACATGATGTGGCAGTGTTTGGGTCTCCTCCAGGAGGGACTATATCACAGTCCTTCCAACGCCCAGTTCAAGCTGCTGTTACTGCTCCTGTACTGTCGACTGGGGGCGTTTGAGCCTGTAGTGGACCTTTACTCAAGCCTGGATGCCAAGCATGTACAGCATGACACCATAGGGTCAGTACAGAACATGTTTCTGTGGTGAAACATGGAAAGAAAGCAGATTTCTCGTCACACAACACTTTGTTGCCGATGGTTGGTCGCTCCTTGGCGTTCTAGGCTCTGGTTGCATAGTTAACTATCTATCTAACATGTCTGCTACCATGTCATATGTCGGTCAGCAGCATACTTCACTTTAATTGGTAGTTGCTTCAATCGTTTGCAACATTACATCTATAGTATTCCTTAAGTTAGGAAACTGACTTCAATTCAATTTTATATAAAATAAAATTGAATCAATTGAATCAAATGTAAAGTTGGAGTAGGGCTGCCACGATTAGTCGACTAGTCACAACTACGTTGACTATCAAAATCGTCGACGACTAATTTAATAGTCGACACGTCGTTTGAAGCTTTGTAAGATCCCAAAAGACGTAGGAATAAGTAGGATTTAAGAGTGTAATAACGGACTGAAACAGAAGATGACAGCACTGCATGTACAAGGATGCCAGCTGCCGTTAAATCCCCAAAGAAGAAGAAGCTGTGTCCGGTATCGTAGCTGTGTCCAAATTCAGGACCCGTATCCCCTTGTGCCCGCATTTGTAGGCCGATTACGTTACAGCGACACGACAAAGACTGTCCAAATTCGAAGACTCTGACAAATGCGGCCGACAAATGCACCCTTCGTTTCCCCAGATTTGAAGGATGGGTCGGGTGTATACTTCGTGGCCCGACCTATCCCGGAATTCCTGCTCAGTTTCCAACAATGGTGGCATCTAGTTAGTTTTAATATCACTCTTATTATTCTTTCTGGGTCACAAAATAAATGTTTAACATATTTTCAGGCGAGAATGTAGCTGTGTAAACTTCAAATATCTGTTCAGTTTATCAAGACACCACATATTTTCAAAAGCGCTCCGACGTTTTCGGAGACGTCTGTTACCCACCAGCTCGATAGCTAGCCGGGGTTCAAGGCTCACTAGAGCCGGTAAGAACACCGGACTCCCGGCAAATCGTTTTCAAACCCACCCCCGTCTTTCGCTACTCAGGTTAAACATGATATATAAGTCACTTAGATAACTTAAAAATGTTATTGTTTGGCTTTTTTCAGTATTTTATTTGTTCCTGAGTAAATCTGTTTGGCTGAGAGTTATAAGTTATAGTTTTTAGACAGCTGAATAAACGTCAAGCAGACGGCTGATTATCAGAAGTGTGAGATGCTCGAGGATATACTCTGGTGTCCTGTTATATTTTAGATAGCAAGGAGCAGACGGCTGAGTTTATTAAACTCCACCGAAACAATCTACAAATTTCATTAAAATTTAATGAACTATCATCTTGTTTTTATTTTTAGTTAGCACATACCTTAAACACTTAAAGCTGTAAGCTAAGGATGGTTATATAAGAGCAGATACATGCTGGTGCAATAAGTTGTACATTTTACATCCAATGGATGCATGATCTGATTAGTCGACTAATTGCAAAAATAATCGGTGACTAGTCGACTATCAAAATAATCGTTTGTGGCAGCCCTAATTTGGAGTAAAATGGGCGACCGTGGCTCAGTGGGTTGGGAAGCGTATCTGTAACCGGAAGGTCGCTGGTTCGATCCTCGGGTTCTCTGTCCCGGTCGTTGTGTCCTTGGGCAAGACATTTTACTCTACCGCCTACTGTTGGCCAGAGGGGCCGATGGCGCGATATGGCAGCCTCGCTTCTGTCAGTCTGCCCCAGGGCAGCTGTGGCTACAACCATAGCTTGCCTCCACCAGTATGCGAATGTGAGAGTGAATGAATAGTGGAATTGTAAAGCGCTTTGGGTGCCTTGAAAAGCGCTATATAAATCCAATCCATTATTAAAAGAATGTTCGGACTAATTTTGTACTTCGGATGAATGTGTCCTTGCCCTCATCAGAATCAGAATACCTTATTAATCCCCAAGGAAATTATCTGAGCTTTGACTCAGATACTTTAATTAAAAACATCTTTTTAATTTTTGCAGTTTTCTGTTAACGCGCTATGCTGAGTCACTGGGTCAGTTTGCTGCAGCCTCCCAGTCCTGTAATTTCTCCCTCAGGTTTTTCCACTCGAACCAGAAAGATGTAAGTCTATCCCTCTTTGTGATTTAACTGCAGAGACTTTTACTGGATCTCCTGCTCTTACGTTACCTTCCTTATTTATCTCTCCTTTGCCTCTGTCTTCTTTCCACCAGACCTCAGAGTATATCATCCAGGCATATAAGTATGGAGCGTTTGAGAAAATCCCAGAGTTCATTGCTCTCAGAAACAGGTTAAACCAGTCGCTGCACTTTGCCCAGGTCCGCACTGAGAGGATGCTGCTCGACCTCTTCCTTGAGGCTGATATGTAAGAATATTCACAATAATTTACATCAACTTGTGGATTTCTATCTATAGTTGATTGTGATGTTGTATTTTTCTGTTTTGCAGTGTCTTGAGTCTGGAAGAGAGTGTGAAGGCCATGTCTTTGTCTGCAGAGGAGGATGACATCCCCTGGGATAGTATGAGGGACAACAGAGACCTAACTGTTTTTACGTGCTGGGATCCTAAAGACAGGTATAGTCCTTTTTTTTTGGGGGGGGGGGGGGGGGGGTTGTTTGGTTACAGAGACGCTGGTACTCACTCACAGTCTCCAATCCAACCCTGTGCTACTCTTTTGTTTACAGACAGCTAACAGATGAACACAGACGTCAGTCTCTAGAGGAAGAGTCCATGTGGCTCAGAATACGTTCTCTAACGCTTCGCCTCCTCGCCTCATTGGCTGCATTGGCATATATGCCCTCACAGCAAAACTCTGCGATATCCAATGAGAACGGAGTGGGAGACAAGACCTCAATTCTCAGCAGCCTGCTCTCCCAGCTGAACCAGACTCTACAGACAGCAGCTCAGATGGCAGAAAAACACATACAGGTGCACACAAACAAGCAAGTCTCTGTTATTGTAGCATCTTTACCGTTTAGTATAAAGTGCCTTGAGGCGACTGTATTATTTTATACTACACAAATACATTTGAGTTGAAGTCAACCTCACTGACTCCTTTGTCCCATATACAAAGGCTCACTTCACAGCAATACATGAAAGAGAAGGCAAAGAGTGATTATTTTCTTTATTTATTGTTTTTAAACATGAAAGGTGATGGCATATGCATTCTAACGAATTTGAAGGATTTTTCTTTTAGACACATAAAAGTCTGAATCTCAACTGTCTATTTCTTAGTCCACACATTTGCCCAGAAAATGCATCACTGATTGCACAAAAGGAATTCTATTCTCCAGAAAGGAGCCAGTGCATTAGTCTAGAGTTGTCCGATTTGAGTTTTAAAATCGTGACTGTTGTGACTGCAACTAACAGTTTATTTTTAGATTCAAGAATCAAACAATACAAAGGCACAATATTTCAACAAGAAATCTCCTCCAGCTGGTTAGTGTGTGTGTGGTGATGGTGTGCTCACCGTGTCCCAGTCAGCAGTGAAACGATCTTAAACGGAAACTCTTTGATCAGGAATACACCTTATGATCTTTTAATTATTGTCATGTATCAATTTTAACATCCTCCCCAAATGTATTGGATCCATGTTGCACAGGGTAACTGGAATTAACCTAATTTACACCAACATCAAGTGGTCAGATGAGAGTTTCGACCAAATCTCTACGTCATCCATATTTTCACATGACGTTTGCTGTACATTTGCGCGGACTGGAGTGCTTTGCCTTAATGGTGATGTTGTTATTCCAGTATCCAATCCTGGGACCACCCTCAACCCGTCTGGTCCTAGCTTTGTCCAGTGGAAGCTGTCAGTGTCAGGCTGCAGCCCTGCAGTTGTCTGTCCACCTACATGAGCTCGAGACGGCTGGACTTGGTAAGAAGAGACAATGGTAACATGAAGACTAACAAACTAATTGGATTTAGCCTGATGATTTTCTTCTCTCCACTCCTCCTTATTTACCCTCCTAGATGGGTCATCCGAGCTTCAGACACAGATCTGTAACGGTTTCAAATCAATAGTAGTTCAGCTTCAAGGTGAGTCACTAGATGGTTTTCTTTATCAAAAATAAACATTGTTGCACATCTGGGATGCTTCATGTTTTCCTCCTCTGTCCACAGAAATCCTGAATAAATGCAAAGGAGATTTATTGGAAATGAAAGAAGGCAAATTAAAAACCCAGCCGTCCTTATTAGAAAACCTAGTCTTCTTTGTTGAGGTGAAACATCTGAGTTTCTACACACACAGTTTACAACTTATTTTCTACCAAATCTCATGCTGTCTATAATATGCACCACTTTATTTTGCTCAGACCGTGTGCATAGTTCTGTGGATGGCTAGTTACTGTGCCAAGATCCTTCGACCACTGAAGACTAGTTTACAGAAAAAGAAAAAGAAGAAAAAGGATGCAAACACAGCTCTGGTACAGTTGCCCCTTTCACTCCTTCCATTTTTAGGTGTACTGTATCTGCATATGGACTCATAAACAATACTCTGCTGTCCACCTACTTGCCCTGAACACTGTTGTTGTGTCTTTTCTTTTCCAGCCAGTGGTGATGTGTGGCTTCCAGGAGCTGACAGGGAATTTGCAAGACCTGCTGACACAGGCCATGGAGCATATAAAGGGCCAAGAGACTGCCATGACATCACTTAAATTGTCCACTTTAACCTTGGAAGGATACACACAGGTTAGTGCAGAGAAAAATATGTTTTTGTTCTGTTTTTGTTTTTTAAATAGAAACAAACACAGGTTTGGTAGCTGACAAAATCTCCAGCCTGTCCCAGCTGCCATAGGACGAGAGGAAGGATACTCCCTGGATAGTTTGTCACAGGGCTAACACAGATAATTATTCACTCACATTCATACCTATGGGCAATTTAGAAGACCATGGGTGGAAGCCGGAATACCCGGACAGAAACGACACACACAGAAAGGCCCCGCCCATATGGTGGATTCAAACCCAGGACCTTCTTGCCTGAAACTACTAATCATTAGATATTTTCTATTAGGATTGAATTTATACCTTAATTTGCAGAAAGACATAACAGGGTTTGGATATTACAGATCTTAAATCTTTTAAGCCTCAAATCCAAAGTTTAACTGTAGTATCTCCCACCCGGCTGTGAGGTTTCACCTCCTCTTTCATGTGTTTCAGGAGGAAGTGTCGTTTACGAAAGCTGCTACGGATAAGGTGCAGTGCAGTTACCTCCGCTCCCTACAGGAGGTGGGAGATCTGCTCAAGAAGAGAACAGAAACTATAAAGAACCTCAAGATATGAACGCCATCACGCATGTCCAGAATAACTCGCCCTCAACCATCACCCCTAAATGCCCCACACCACCATCTACTGTCAGCCCACCAGCTATCCTACAAATCCTTCCCTCTTCACTGATGATGAAAGTTCTTGGGCCTCCCATGTTCTCAGTCATTTCTGACCTTGAAATTCTCATTCGGCGTTTGTGAGTTTTTGATGGGTTTTTTTTCTTTCAACACACACCTCTGGAACACTTGCAACTGTTATAGCACATAAGCTTGTAATTAAATTCATGAATTTATACAACAGTTCTAAGTAAAAATGAGGAAAAGAGACGTGTGTGTGTATATATATATATATATATATATATATATATATATATATATATATATATATATATATATATATATATATATATATATATATATATGAGATTAGTGAATACGCAGTTTTACAACAGCTAATCTAATAAAATATTGTACATAATAAAGAGCAACAACCACAACTCCGTGACTAAATGAGAATATAAGACACAATAAACCACTATGTGTGTTGGTCAGTTATGTTTCCTTTTTTATTATTTTTGACTTTATTATTTTCTGGTGAGTTCCAAAAAAAGAAAAACGCAGTTGAAGGATTGCTTTTCCAGCACATTGGAGAGCAAATGGGCACAATTTTGCAATGAACTCATGAACTCTTTGTAACTTTTTGGATGCCTGACCGCCTGCAGGAAGCCTTCAGACTGATGTTTCCCCATACACAAATTATTGTCATCGTCCTTTAAAAAAAAAAAAAAAGAATTCCTTTGCTTCGTGTACCCTGTGTGCGTGTATGTGGCTTTAGCACTAAAAGTGGAACCACCTCTGTAGTTGCAGTATTACAAAGAGCAATGTTGGAATGAGTTAGATAACCAGGGTTGGGTTTTTTTCTTTTTTGAGGAGGTTATTGTCTGCCGCTCTTTTTTTGTTTGTTTGTTTGTTTGTTTTTTAATACTAGTGGCACCATTAGTGGAAGCGGTGCTTGTAAACACGGTCTTGTGGAATCAGGTTGTTCCAGCACAAAGAAGAAATCAGGCTTCAGAACTTTTAGAGACAGGAATGATTAGAATTATTTAAGAGACCATCTATGACTATCATAACATGAATGTTCACCAAAAACATGCTTTCTGTTGAGGCTGCGAATATGCAACTGCTTGAATTTGCGTTGCTGAAGGAAAAAGAAAAAGTGACAGTTATAAAGATAAATGCAAAGGAGGCTGTGACTAGACTGGATATACTGACACTCATGTTCATACTAGACCAGATTATATGTCCAGCCAATATGCAGCTTCATAGTAACTGTCCTGGGACAACTCTTCTGTCTCAGGTGTGTTTCACAGGCAGACATTGGACCTAATTGTAAATAGCTGAGGCAGCCTTTTTTTGAAGTACTGTTTGTGAGCCAGGACTTTAGTGTGTTTTTAAAAGCAGGTGCAGTAGATGCTATGAGATTTGTCCTGTGTTAACGGTTTTGTCATTCCCGCTTTATTCCCTCATCTTCCTTCCTCCCCCTACTAAAAGACTCGTGAACCAAAATGGTGTCATCAGCTGCTGCATCTTCCCAATTTGTGCAAAATTAGCATCTTGTGCTGTCATCAGTAAACAGGAGGTGGAGGAAAGAAGCAAATGGAGGCATAGTTTACAAATACCAAGGGGCACTGATGGCACTGCAGGTTGTGTGCAGTTTTATTTATACTGTTGTAAGAATTTGGCACAGCAATGTGAATATGTGAGTAAATGACAAACTCTTCCCCTTCCTGTTAGTCCTGAATATGCATTCAGTGGCATACACATCTGCTAATAAATGCTTTTTTTCCCTTTTTTTTCTTTAAAGAGTCGAGCCCATCTGTTTGAGTGGTTGGACAGAAGGTGTCTGTGATCTGATTACATGTGTTGAGAATAATGGTTGACAATCTGGAGTGTCATCTTGCCACCCTCTTTTGTTAGAAAATGGAAAACAGAAACACTGGAATGTCAAAGCTTTTTTAAAATAAAACAAGGTAAATGTGAGGATTTTGCTGTATTTTATGTTTTTGTTATTATCAACACTAGGAAAAGGAAAAGTCTGCTTTAGATTTGGACAACTTTTCTAAATTGTAGTCCTACAGATATCTCCACAGATGCTGTTTAACAGGACCAGCCAACCAGAAGAAGTTAGCTTTAAAAGGAGGGGAGCTACACCAGCTTATTTCAGACACAATGAACTGAAACTTTGGAAATAAGCTCAAAATACAAGTACAGACAATTGATGTTATTTAGTTAGTCAGTCCATGGTGATTAAACCCAAATCATGAAGTTCTCCTATACACAGGCAACAGTCAGCTTGGATGAAACACTGGGAACAGAAAATAATTTTTAAACAAATTATAAGAACCACTCACACAAAGGACCTCAAACCCAGGATGAAGAGTGTAATGGAAAAGTTTGTATGACACAAGATGATGAACAAAACTGGAGAGAAGGTAGAAAACCCACTGTGGTGACACCTTAAAGGGAGCAGCCAAAATAAGATGATGAACATCCGAGAGTGTGGAGACAGAGAACGTGGCATTTGAACTCCATATCAGCTATCAGTATTTAAAATGAAGATGATGGAAATTTTGGGGGCCTTTTGGTTGGTGGAAGATATTAAGAACATTTCAAGGTAAAATTGAATATTCCTATTGTGGCGGGCATATATATTATTCAGAAGTCACTAAGGAGGTTCTGAGGCAGGTTTTATCTGAAGACCAGCATATGTGTTTACTTGTCAAAGGTTTCTTGTAAGGAAATAAAAGACTGCTCTATAATGAGAATGCACTTCAGTCATGAGTGAGTCAGTCGTAAAAATGTCAATGTGCTACGACAAAGGGAGAAATAATGTGGGACAGGGGCGATTCTAGGATCAGAGCTTTGGGGGTGCTGAGCACCCAGAGAGCTGCCCAGCCAGGCAAGATAAACCTGTCTCTGTCAGTCCCTGCATCCTTAAATGTTGTCCCGAGTTCTCTCTGACTGTCACTTTGATGCATTTAAACCCCTGTTCCTCCCTGTCCTCATCGTCTGTTGTCTTCGTCTCCGTTATCAGTCAGCATCTGCTTCTCTTTACAGCTCCTCACTCCACCAGGCTGTTTGTCACTGATAGTGTGCAAATGTGATGTACGTACTGCGGCAGTCATACAGACAACTGGACGGTCCAAACGTTGGCTGACCTATTACTGGCTGAGGTTTTAGTAGAGTTGTGGCTGAACCACATAAAAATATATCATTAATTTTAATCTCCCCGATCAATGATAATGTTATGTTGGAATGTTGTTAAAGAGGGTCAAAATGTTTCAACCCAGTTTGTTTAGCAGATTCTGTACAGCAGCTTTAATATAGAGAGAACACAACTTGAAGGTTGTGTGAGTAAAATCAGGCGTTTTCTCTTTGTCAGTTTAACAGTTTCTGTTTTGCCTGTCACTTGTTCTTCCTGACCTTGTACTTTCTCCTCACGTTCCCTCTTTCCTCTCTCCCTCTTTGGACTGACAATCATACACAGATTGTATTCAATTAGATGAAAAATTACATTAATATGAAAAATTCTATTAAGATCACTAACAAAAAGTCTTCTCTCAGTCTACTTTCAACCAAAAGGAAAAAAAAACAAACCACACAAACATCTAATAAAAGATATAAATACTAAAACACTGATCCAACATTATCCTTTATTGACGGATCATTTGATTTTACACTTTTACCTGAATGTGGCTCCTTTTTTTGAAAAAAAAAACACTTTACCTTATGTCCATTATGAACCTGGCTGTCTCTCTGTACACAAACACACACACACACACACAACAGGAGTTATAAGGTTAATGGGCATTCAGTCAGTTAGCTAATTAGTATCCCTTTCAAACAGGACAGTGGTAACAACAGCAGGCTGCAGACAATTTAAAGTTTTAGATTTTAAATAGGCTGTATACATTTCAATGGGAGCAACAGGGCGGTCAAATGTCGCTGATTTTACTACAGAGCAGGAGGAATTGTAGAGTAGCAAACATTGTCGGAAAACACGCTTTCAACACTGGGTGTTACCGGGTGTAATGTTTTTCAGCTAAAAAGAAACATGGTCTGACTCCTACCTAACTATATAAAGCAGGGGTGTCAAACTCATTTTAGTTCAGGGGCCACATGGAGAAGTCTATTCTCAAGTGGGCCGGACTGGTAAAATCATTGTATATATAACTTAAAAACAACAACTTCAGATTGTTTTCTTTGTTTTAATACGATCAACATAAAAATAAAGCTAGAGCCTGTGGACAGTATGTTCAAAATAGTACAGGCACAACATAGCTGTTAATCATAAAACATCTCAAGTTATTTGAAAATTCTGAGGACAAAGAACAAGCACACAGTGCCTCAGTGATTCACAGACGTATATCACAGATCACAGAACTACATCAGGGTGTCACTTCGCAGGCAGCAATGTAGATAAAAATAATGAAATCCTGTTCCCAAAACAAGTACAAGAACCACAGAATAGGTTAAATATATAAATCAAATATAATCAATTAGAAACAGTCTCACATCAACATAAAAATATATAAACATAAAGCTGGAGCCTGAGGACAGTGTGTCCAAAAGCACAACATAGCTATTAATCATAAAACACCTCAAGTTATTTGAAAACTCTGAGGACAAAGAACAAGCACACAGTGCCTCAGTGATTCACAGAACTACATCAGGGTGTCTCATGCAGCACTCTCAGTGGGGTTGCATAGTTTATTTGACTCCTGATACCTGGCATCTTTTAGCTTTCACCAGCTCATCAATAGCAGGCGTCACATCCTGAGAGGCAGCTAACTTCAGGATGTGATTCAAGTGCCTGTGCGTGAGCCTTGAGCACAGTTTTGTTTTATTTATGCTCATTACAGAGAAAACTTGCTCACAAAGATACGTGGTTCCGAACATGCACAACAGTTTTGCAGCGAGGGCTGTCAAGTTGGGGTAACCTGGCAAGAGATTCTGATAGAATGTGTTCAAGCCAGCTGCGGCAAATTTGCCCTTCAAATCCGAGTCACACTGCAAGTCTATTATTTCAAGTTGGATCCTGACGGGCAGATCAAAGGGATTCACGGTGAACGGCGAGCAAAAAACTCTGAAGTCTTTCTCCAGTTCACCAAAAATCTGAAATCGTTGCTCAAACTCTAGTAACAGTCCCGTTATTTTATCTTTGAACCGCTTCAAGCTCGTCAATAGCTTCAATGCCAACATGTTAAATGTAATGGATACAATTGCTCCCATTAAGGTGAAGGTTATCTCTGGAAGGAAAAAGTCTCCATGGAGAAACTCCACACTGGTGAAAAATGAAAAAAGAGAGTGTAGGAAAGCTGAGCGCAGATGGAGAAAAACAAACCTCCAGGTTCATTATGACATCTATAAAGAGAAACTTCACAATTATAATTTACAACTGAGGAGTGCAAGAAGGTCCTACTTCTCTGACATCATCACCAAAAACAGTCATAACGCTCAGGTCTTATTTTCTACAGTTGACAGGCTAACAAACCCTCCTGTGTCAGTGGCAGCTGAACGTCGACCATGGCCTGCAAATTCTTCACAGAAAAAATCCAAAAGATTAGACAAGCAATTGGTACATCAACAGCAGATTCAGAATACGTACTGTGTCCACCGAAAAACTGTTTAAACACCATGAAACAGTTTCACCCTGTTAACAGCAAAGACCTGGAGGACATCATAGGTCAGCTGAACTCCTCCTCTTGCTGTTTAGATGTCCTGCCAACAAGTTTTTTCAAAAAGGTCTCAAAGACTTTGGAGTCAGACCTGTTACAGATCGTCAACTTTTCTTTAATGTCAGGTGTGTTTCCAGAACCACTAAAAACTGCTGTAATTAAACCTATACTGAAAAAGGGCAATCTTGACAAGACACAAATGAACAACTACAGGCTGACCTCAAATCTCCCATTTTTAAGTAAGATCATTGAAAAAGCAGTTTCTCAACAGCTCGATTACTTCTTAAACAGAATAACCGCTATGATGCCTTCCAGTCAGGTTTTAGACAGAACCACAGCACTGAAACCGCTCTGACCAAAGTGTTTAATGACATATGTCTGAACACAGACAGTGGAACAATGTCAGTCTTAGTTTTACTGGATCTCAGTGCAGCATTTGATACAGTTGACCACAACATATTACTCAAACGACTGGAGAACTGGGCAGGTCTCTCAGGAACTGTACTAAACTGGTTCAAAACATAAATAGAAAACAGGAAATACTTTGTATCAACAGGTAACTTCACATCTGAGCAGACAAGTATCACATGTGGAGTTCCCCAAGGTTCCATCTTGGGACCCCTTCTGTTTAACATTTACATGCTCCCACTGGCACAGATTATAAAGAACAACAAAATAAACTATCGCAGCTATGCAGATGACACACAAATATATATCACAATGTCACCAGGAGACCGAGGCCCTGTACAGGCTCTTGGTAAATGCATGAGGAAATTAATGACTGGTTGTGCCACAATTTTCTCCAGCTAAACAAAAACAAACTGAGGTAATAGTCTTTGGAGCCAAAGAAAAACGATTACAGGTCACCAGAGAACTTCAATCTGTACACCTAAAACCACAAACCAGGAGAGAAATGTGGGTGTAGTGATGGATGCAGACCTAAACTGAGAAAAACACATTAAGACAATAACAAAATCAGCTTACTATCACCTCAAGAATATTTCAAGGATAAAAGATCTGATGTCTCAACAGGACCTGGAAAAACTAGTCCATGCATTCATCTTTAGTAGGCTTGATTACTGTAACAGCATCTTTACAGGTCTACCTAAACAATCAGTCAGACAACTACAGCTCATTCAGAACTCTGCTGCTCGAGTCTTCACTAAGACCAAACAAGTGGACCACATCAGTCCAGCTCTGAGGTCTTTACACTGGCTGCCTGTCCGTCAGAGGATAGACTTTAAAGTTCTGATGCTGGTCTATAAAGCTCTGAATGGTTTAGGACCAAAATACATCAGTGACCTCCTGACCCAGTATGAACCTTCCAGATCCCTCAGGTCATCTGGATCCGGTCTTTTATCAGTTCCCAGAGTCAGAACCAGACACGGAGAAGCTGCATTCAGCTTTTATGCTCCTTATATCTGGAACAAACTCCCAGAAAACCTCAGATCAGCTGAAACACTCAGTTTATTTAAATCCAGGTTGAAGACTCACCTGTTCTCAGCTGCATTTGAATAAAACACCAAATCCACTTTTAAGCTTAAATTTCAAAACTTACATTTTAACTACTGATTTTATCTACTGTTCTGATTTTATCTGTTTTGATTTTATATACTGTTTTGTTTGTTTGTTTGTTAATTAGTTAGTTTGTTTGTTTGCTTGCTTGTTTTAATCAATTTTAAGTCATGCTTTTTATTTGTTTTTGTTTCTAATGTCTCTGTAAAGCACTTTGAATCACCTTGTTGTTGAATTGTGCTATACAAGTAAACTTGCCTTGCCTTCATATCTGCCACACTTTGGAAGTGAGCTGCATCACCACCAGCGAGCTGCGTCTCCCACAACAACAGCTTCAACTTGAAAGAACGTATGCTGTCATAATACTGCGTGACAACTTTGTTGCGTCCTTGCAGCTGTTTGTTCAAGTTATTCAGGTGCTCTGTAACATCCACCATAAATGCAAGGTCCTGCATCCATTCTGCGGAATGAAATTCTAACACTGGTTTGCCCTTTTCTTCCATAAACTGTTCAATTTCTTCTCGTAAATCAAAGAAACGCCTCAGCACAGCACCTCGGCTCAACCATCTCACCTCAGTGTGGTATGGCAGGCCATAGATGTGGTCTTTCTCTCTGAGAAGACTGTCAAACTGACGGTGATTGAGGCTTCTGGATCGGATGAAATTAACAGTTTGGATGACCACCTTCATGACGTTATCCATTTTCAGTGACTTGCAACACAAAGCCTCCTGGTGCAAAATACAGTGAAAAGTCCAAAAATCACGTCCTCCATTTGCAGATTGCATTTTATCTCTGAACTTTTTTACAACGCCTGCTTTCTTCCCGATCATTGAGGGCGCACTATCTGTAGCCAGGCTGACAGCGCGGGACCAGTCCACTCCGACCCTGTCCAGCGCGCCGACGAGTGCGGTCGTTGTATCTGTCATCGGTACCAACTCCACGAACTCCTCGGTGACGGTCAATGTGTCATCAACTCCGCGGATGAAAATTGCCAGTTGTGCAACATCTGTAATGTCCGTGCCTTCATCAATTGCGACTGAAAACACAATAAATGACTTTTTTGTTGCTTCAACTGGCTGTCCAAATCCGCTGAAAGATCAGAAATCCTGTCGGCAACTGTGTTTCTTGTCAGGCTGATATTTGCAAAGGCCTGGCGCTTTTCAGGGCACACAATCTCCGATGCCTTCATCATACATGTTTTTATAAATTCACCTTCACTAAATGGTTTTGAAGCTAGTGCAATTTCGTCAGCAGTGAGGTAGCTAGCTTTCACTGCAGCGTCACTGATGTCTCGGCTGTAAACACAGACTGCTGTTTCTTCAGACCCACCAACAGTTCATTCACCTTCTCTCTTCTCCGCTGTCCTTGAAAGTTGTCATATTTGTCGGCATGAAGACTCACATAGTGCCGACGGAGGTTATATTCTTTCGGCACTGCAACAAGCTGGGAATACACCAAACACACAACTTTCCCATTCACTTCCGTGAATAAATAGGAGGATGACCGTTTTTCTTGTAACACTCTGCATCCACTTTTCTCTTTTTTGACAGAGACATATTGGGCAATGAGGGTGCCAAAGCACATCAGGTTTAAATTTCGCGGGCAAAACAAAGTAGCTCACAATTGCTAATGCGCCATCCTATGGACACAATTGTAACAGCAGTTTCTTTATTGAAAAATTGCTGCTCATTTTTATACTTTACAAAATCATCTCATGGGCCGGATTAAACCCGTTTGCGGGCCTGATCCGGCCCGCGGGCCGTACGTTTGACACCCCTGATATAAAGAGTAACTGAAGGTTAAATGCAGCTAACATGTCCTGTTTTAAGCCAGGCACTTACACCTCCACTCTGCTATGTCTCAGCCACCATCGCTCTGGCAGCAACGGCGCTAGAACCGGAGCAGGGGAGAGCTGGAACAAACCATTTTGGGAGGGGGAGCAGGGGAGAGCTGGCACAAACCATTATGGGAGGGGGGGTTATCTATACTTTTGTTGTTTAAATGTTATGTCTCAAACAAGTACAGTACTGTATGCTTTTTATATTTTTAGTAGTGTGTCTCACAAACAGCAAATATTGTCAAAAAAAGTAAGAAATCTTTGGGGGTGCTTTGATTCATTTATGGGCTAAAATCGCCCCTGAATCAAAGCTCAAAGTTAACAGACACAAAGCACAAAAGCAAAGCCAGCATTTTTTACTATAGTTTTTGTAAGATTACAGGATGACCCTTGTCATTTTATATATTTTAAATTATTTAAAATATATAAAATATAAGCTGAATACTAAAGAACAGAGTAAATTAAAACCATATTCTTATTTCAGCCGCTAGGGGTCGCCCCAATAGATCATCTGTCTCTTTTTTTCCCTTTTTTTTCTTTTTTTTCTTGAAATAAATTTTCATATACAAAACAAGTCAAGGAAACAGACCAGAATTGTAACAATTTACATTATAAAGATGGTGAAGCAAGTCATAACTTTACAGGGAGAAAATAAAAGTTTCTAGGGTAAAGTAATAAGGAACATAGACCTTTTGACATAGGCAGGAAAATTAGAATAGCAAGTATTTTGTGATTTTACAGTATAGTACAGCAATTTTTTATTCATATTTGAAATAAGCTTAAGTGACTTAAAATATTGACAAAAGTAATCCAAAAAGACGGTAAACATAGGAGAGGCATTCTTCCACTTTCATAAATGAATGAAAAACTTACATAGCACTATTACAAAATTGACGACATCTGAGATTTCAGAATCCAGATTGTCCATAAAGTAAAGAACATCCTTAGATGTGAAGGAAGGTATATTGGAAATGGAGTGAAACCCAACAGTGTATTTCAAACCAAAAAGCATTAACATACTGACAAGTGAAAAATAGATGCTCTAGTGTTTCTGGATCGGAAGAACAGAAAGCACAAGAGTCGGCCTCAAAATTAAACCTTTTATACAGGAGTTCTCCAACTGGATAAATGCCGGATATGATTCTGAAGTGTGTTTCTTTCATTTTAGGCGCAAGTGGGTATTTTAGGTAAAAAGAAAATGACTTTTCTTTCAACATGCTATCAAGATCATGTCTGACATTGACATGATCTTGATAGCATGTTGAAAGAAAAGTTCAACATGTCTGTCAATGTCTGACATTGACATTGTATTTGTAGAATAATATTTGCTTAAAGGTATTAGAGATTAACTTATTATTAAATTGTTTGTCCTTTATTGAGGTATTACCTATCGTCAGTGAAGGTAAGCAAGTTCTTATTAGTGAATACTTTTAAGTATTTACGATAAGATTTAACAACGGTGTGGGTAGTGCTTTACAAACGTTATTATAATTATTAAATGAAATGTCTATTTTATACTTATCAATAAATTCTTCATAAGATAGCAAGTTTCCGTTTTTATCAAGCAGATCAACAACAAAACATACACCGCTATCATACCAGTCTGATTTAAATAAGGACTTCTTATTGATGACTATAACCCTATTATTCCACAACACAGAATTGTGGGGTGAAAAATTGTGGGTTAAAATTAGTTTCCCAAAATTCAAAGCTTGCTTATAGAAACTAGACAACTTAAGAGGAATCTTAGATATTTCATAATCACATCTGAGCAGAAAATCGAACCCCCCAACCTTATTAAAGAGTTTGGAATATGGTACCACATAGATTGAGGATAGGAAATGATCATCTGTCTCTCTACTACCCTTTCATCACCTTCTGTCATACCAAACTTCTGCATTTCCTTCTTCACTACGTCATCTATGAATCTTCTCTGTTGTCTTCCTCTTTCCCTCCTTGGCAGCTTCATCTTTTTTGTTTGTATATTTAGTTTTTTCTTGTTTTTCCACCAAGCAGTCACATACTGTAACATTCGGGCATCAATTTAACACAATAACATAAACTCATCCCAAAAGGTTGATTCTGATCATCCGGACGTAGCGTTTTCAGTGGGAGAAACGTTTCGTCACTCATCCTACTGACTTCTTCAGTCTCCGCTGACTGCAGTTTTCCCCAACCTTATAAACAGTACATTTGCACAATAACTGAACCTAGCCGCATGAAAGAACAACGGACTGTCAGGTCAGTTCCTTGATCATTAATATGCAGATTGTCATGACCATTGATCAACCACCACTGATCAATGGCCATGAGTACCATTCACAGAGAGTTGGGGAATGGCTGCACTGTAAGATGGTGAAAGATGTACCCTTAGTCCCCTACTCGATTTGGAGATGGTCTTTCCCTTTTCACGTAAATGGCCTCCCTGAATCCCTGCTCAAACCAGTGTTCCTCCCTGTCCAGGATGTGTACATCCTCATCATTGAAAGTGTCCACTGGCCTGTAGGTGTAAATAGACTGTGGAGTCCTGGCCTGGCAAGTTAGCTCTTCTTCTCTTCTCTTGTTTGGTTTGGTATGAATTATGGCAATCCTCCTGGCACTTAAGAGCGTACACTACATTACTATGTTTGTGTCAGAAGACCCAATCCTTAGGGTGGACCAATTTTTGGCGCATCGTGTTTTGGGGTTTAAAAGCCACGGAGATGTGGTGTTTAGAAAAAATGTGTCTCAACTGTTCCAATACTCCTGCCACATACAGGATCACTAAGGGTTTTCACTTAGGCAGCAGCTGTCATTCTCTCCTGGATAAGCTGGAGCTAGGTGTCTTCCTAGCTTTGACAAATGTCCATTTGGGATAACCGCATTTACTCAGGGCCTTCTTGACGTGATGTTCTTCTGCTTCCCTGGCTGCAGTGTCTGTGGGGATGGTTTTCGCTGTATGTTATAGCATCATAGCATCCTGATGACACCCAGCTTTGTGTTCCAGTGGATGGATGAGAGTCAAACCTTAAATACTGATCCATATGCGTAGGTTTACGGTACACATCAGCTTTTAAATGTCCCCCATTACTGATGGAAATCTCACAGTCTAAGACGACTAACCTGCCACTTTTCATATCCTCCCTGGTGAATCTGATGTGTTGGTCCACTGAGTTAACTCTTTAGCGTTCCAGTCAACCATTTGGTAGAGCACATTTTCAGGCCCTGTATATAACTGAGGCTGTAGGAGCCATATGAGTTGTTCCTTTTTTGACTAAGTGGGTTGGTTTAAATGGACTCACTGTATTGGTGCACGGGTGTGGGGCGTGTCTCATGGGTGTAGTAGATGATAAATGTGGTTGCACTCACCAGTTCACAGCACCTGATGTTGATGAGCAGAAAGGTAGGGTGAGCATGAGGCAAAACTTTCTGTTGAGCGCAGCTTGAATTATTTTTGATGTATTTTAACTGGAACTTGATGGTTTTTGTATATTTGTGCACTAATTGATGCCATAGGCCAAATTGTAAGTTGGCATTGTAATTAGTGCAGTTATTGGTGAGTTGCAGTTATTTGTTTGTGCACTCTGTGCATTTGTTTAATAGTTAATCCCATGTGCTGATTTATATATTGGACAGTTGCATGTGGAATAAAAGGAGCAAATGGTACCGAAGTGTATTTTATGCGTTTATTGTTGCGCGTCATCTGTGTCTTCATGTTTAGCCTGCCGCGGCCATAGGTTGGAGGAGCCGCAACAACTTGTCAACAGAAAAGTTTTTATTGGATTATTTATATATAGATGAGTTTTATTAGTGATAGTTTTATAGTTTGCTGTTGCCTTTGTCCACCCAGCTTTTAGATTAAGCCTTTGGCTACACAAAACAGATTTCTTTCAGGAGTCTTGTTCCCCTGTTAGGTTTCAGCAGTACAGCTGCGCTAGGCATTGTACTGATTTACTTTCTAGTTATTGTGCATCAGGCGGCTGAAGCCATTGGCTTGGGAGTACCGCCGCAGTTTGTGTTTAAGACAGTTTGTCTTCCTCACAGCTGACGGTATGGAGGTACATAAATACCCACCGCTAGTATGTACGGAAGACTAGGTTGAGTTAGTTAGGTTTAATAGGCAGATAGTGGGGGATATTGCTCCTGTTAATTGTGTGTCCAAGGTTTATTGAAGGGAATGTCATCAAGTTGATGTGTTGGAATGAAGCTGTGTGGCATAGGTGCAGTTCAGAGTTTGGATTTTGTAACGTTTTGAAGAAAAATGGAGACACACCAATTAATACAATGTGGTGATGTGGATGGAAAGAAAAGACAGCCGAAACCGACTGCTAAGGCTTTGGAGAATCAGATTGAAAGGCTTCAAACAGAACGTCACACTAAGATTAATAAAATTAAAAATGTCATAAAGGTTATTAAAGAATTAAAGCAATCTGAAGATAATGTTTCCACTGTTCAGGCTCAGTTAGAGAATTTGTCTGTGTTGCTTAATGAGACAACTCATCTGCATGAAACCTTGCTTTCTTTGCTTCCTCAAGAAGAGCAAGAAAAACATGACAACAAACTGCTTGGTTTATAAGTGTGCGGGCACATAATACTGAGTTTATGGAAGAGATAAAGAAATGGCTTCATGATGCAAAGGGAAACCCTCAGAGTAAAAATCTGGTGTCTGAGCTTGATTTGCCACATTTAAATCCACTTGGTGTTGATTCCTCTGATGTATTACCTGCTGGAAAGGGTTCTGGTGCTTCTAGGCACACCGGGAATGTTGGTAAAGGTGCTGCGATAGATGTTAATCCAAGTGATAGCATCTCTGTTGGAAACAAAAATTGTAGGAAAAGTAAATCATCACTCAGTAGCTCAATGGTTTCATCTACCTTGTCAGCACGCATAATGGCAGAGGCTGACATGGCTGCCCTTCTTGTTCGACAGAGGTTGTTGAAAGAAAAGCATGCTTTGGAAGAACAAGAAATACAGCTTAAGAAAAGAAAGGAGCTGCTTGACTTAGAAACGGAAATAGCAGCTTCAGCAGCAAAGGTGAATGTTTTAAAAGCTTCTGAAATGTCCCGAGTCTCAAGTGCTGTTAATGGTGAATCTGATGGAATGAATTTGTATTTAGAACGAGAGCAGGGGCGTTTAGGCGTCTTAAATCCTAATGCTCCGACGTTCAAACCTGTGTTACTAGAGTGACCATATCAGGTTGTTATTGATCATCAATGATCATTAGTGATCACCAAGCGCATGTATTGGATGTGAGGCCCAAGGTTAAAAATATTTCTCAGCCTAAGGTCGTTTCGTTGCAACAGTCAAAGACGAAGTTACATCAAGTATTTCCAGGTGCAGTTTCGACTCCTCGGATGATGTCGCAGTCTCACGCACAATCAAAACATCTTACACATACAGCGCAAGGTAGTGAGGGTCATGATCATCTAGTCACAGTTTTGAAGAAACAAAATGAAATTACAACTTTATTGGCTGAGCAGCAGTCTCTGTTTTTGCTACAAAGGCGTGACATTCAGTTATTTGAAGGTGATCCTTTGCAATATCAAACATTTATGAGAGCTTTTGAGCACATGGTGGAGAGTCAAGCTCACAGTGCTAAGGATTGTTTATATTTTCTCGAGCAATACACTAGAGGCCATCCAAGAGAAATGGTCAGAAGCTGTCAGTATATGCCTGCTGAGTATGGATATGCTAAAGCTAAATCTTTGCTCCAGGAGAACTTTGGCAATTCGCTGAAAATTGCTGCTGCCTACATTGAAAGGGTCAGTAAATGGCCACCTATAAAATCTGATGATGTGAAGGCTTTGCAGGAATATGGGTTTTTAGTAAGGCAATGTTGTAATGCAATGGGAGACGTTGAGTTCTTGCATGAGTTGGATGTCTCTGCTAATATGCAAGCAGTTATAAAAAAAAGTTGCCTTATAAGCTCAGGGATAAGTGGAGGAATGTTGTGTGCGATCTGCAGGAGAGGTTTCAACGTAAAGTGTTTTTTTTTTTTTTTTTTTTTGCGATGTTGAGTTTGTCGAAAGGCAAGTTAAGATCGCAAGTGACCCATTGTTTGGAGATATATAGGATCCTCCGACAGCCATCAGAAAAGAGGCGAGGAATGGTAAGTCTCAGTTTTACCCTAAGGCTAAGAGGAGTAGTTTTGCTACTACAGTGGCTAAGGTGGAAGGGAAAATTGAGCCAGTGTTGAGGCGAGAGAGTGGATCAGTTGTGACCAAGGTTTGCTTGTTTTGTGGAGCAGGGCATATGTTGGATTTGTCCTTTGTTTGAAAGAAAGTTGCACTGTGAAAGATTATCTTTTTTGAAAGAGAATGGTGTGTGTTTTGGTTGTCTGCGCATTGGGCACAGAAGCAAGGACTGTATGAAACGTCTCTTGTGTAAAGTCTGTAAACAGAAACACCACACACTCTTACATATCCACTCCAAGCAGAGGGAAAGTGTTTCAGTGCAAACTATAGGAGGGGGAGAATCACCAGATGAAGGTCCTTCATGTGCTGTGCAAAGCAGTGGTGTTACTGGGGCCGGTGAGCAAAATAGTGCTCTGTCCATAATACCAGTTAGAGTGAAGTCCAAGAAAGGTAATCGGTCACTGATAACCTATGCTTTTTTAGATCCTGGGAGTTCAGCTTCGTTTTGTACTGAAGGGCTCATGAATAGGCTGAATCTTTCAGGAAGGAAAACTGGCATTCTGTTGCGCACAATGGGTCAGGAGAAAATGGTCAGTAGTTATGTGGTTTCAGATTTGGAAGTAGCTGGTTTGGATTTAGATCACTACTGTGACTTGCCTGACTTATTTACTCAGAAAAGCATGCCTGTTCATCAATGTAATATTCCCCGACAGGAAGACCTCAATAGATGGCCACATTTGCGCCATATTAAGACACTGGAGATAAATTCCGAGGTAGACCTGTTGATCGGGACCAATGTTCCCAAGGCTTTAGAGCCATGGGATGTTGTTAGAAGTCAGGATGGAGGTCCCTATGCAGTAAAAACTATGCTGGGTTGGACGGTGAATGGTCCTCTCAGAGAGGATTGTAAGACTGACATTTTTGATGTGAGTGTCAATAGGATTTCCGTGGCAAGATTGGATGAGCTGTGGGAACGTCATATGAAGGCTGATTTTTCCAGAATGTATTCAGGATGAGCAGTTTGCTTTGTCTAGAGAAGATCAGCAGTTTTTGAAGTCAGTGATGGACTCTGTTAAGTTGGTTGATGGTCATTACACCATTGGTTTACCTTTTAGGTGCAATCAGGTAAACATGCCAAATAATAGGAAGGCTGTAGAACAGCGAGCTATGAGCCTTAAACGGAAGTTTGTCAAGGACGATTCCTGATTGTCATGGCCAAAGTTTCTTGCTGAACCAGAAATTAATTGGTCAGTGAACCTTGATTTTGGGAAGATCTCTTTAAATGATCCAGAGATTAAAATGGCAGTTTTAGTTAATGCTGTTGATGCAAATGAACACAAGAGTGCATCAATCAGGGACATCAAGAAGGCCTACAGAAAGCTGGCTTTGCAGTTACACCACGACAGAAACCAAGACGACCCGCAAGCCCTGGACAAGTTCGCAGACTTGGGGGCAGCCTATGAGGTCCTCTCAGATAAGGAGAAAAAGAAACAGTATGACATGTATGGAGAGTACGGGCTCAAAGAGGGTCACCACAGCTTTCACAGCGATATCTTCTCCAGCTCCTTTGGTGACTTTGGGTTCATGTTTGGTGGCAACCGACAGCAACAGGACAGGAATATTCCCAGAGTCTGTCAGGAAGGTGTTAAATTCCATTTTGAAAGTGCAGAATTTGGACGAAGAAGGCCTTTGCACAGTTCTTTGTGAGGCAGAGGCTATTGTGAACAGTAGACCAATAACCAAAGCCTTTACTGATCCTAATGATTTGGAGGCCTTGACTCCTAGCCATCTGTTGCTGCTTAAGACCAAGCCATTGATACCACCAGGAGTGTTTCAGAAGGGGGACGTATGTGGACGACGTCGATGGAGGCAAGTACAGTACATGTCTGACCTGTTCTGGAAGCGCTGGGTTAAGGAGTACCTGCCCCAGCTTCAAGAGCGTCAGAAGTGGCAGAGAATCGGACGGAACTTCATTCCTGGGGATGTGGTTATCGTTGTCGATGATTCTGCGCCTCGTAACTCTTGGGTGACTGGAAGGATTGTGGAAGCAATTTCTGACGGTAAAGGACTTGTACGTCAGGTTCGTGTTAAAGCACAACTGGTTGTTTGGACAGGCCGATCACTAAAGTGTCTTCTACAGGAAGCAGAAGAGTCATAAAGATTGACTTTTTCAAATGTCTATTTGTATTAATGTATATTTGTTTATTTTGAATTAAAATTGTATATATCTTTGAATGTTTGATAAAGGATGGATCATGTTTCTCAATATGTCTCCTACATGGTAAGTATGATGTAATTATTGCTCTAAAATAATTAGGGGCCGGTATGTAGGAGCCATATGAGTTGTTCCTTTTTTGACTAAGTGGGTTGGTTTAAATGGACTCACTGTATTGGTGCACGGGTGTGGGGCGTGTCTCATGGGTGTAGTAGATGATAAATGTGGTTGCACTCACCTGTTCACAGCACCTGATGTTGATGAGCAGAAAGGTAGGGTGAGCATGAGGCAAAACTTTCTGTTGAGCGCAGCTTGAATTATTTTGATGTATTTTAACTGGAACTTGATGGTTTTTGTATATTTGTGCACTAATTGATGCCATAGGCCAAATTGTAAGTTGGCATTGTAATTAGTGCAGTTATTGGTGAGTTGCAGTTATTTGTTTGTGCACTCTGTGCATTTGTTTAATAGTTAATCCCATGTGCTGATTTATATATTGGACAGTTGCATGTGGAATAAAAGGAGCAAATGGTACAGAAGTGTATTTTATGCGTTTATTGTTGCGCATCATGTGTCCTCATGTTTAGCCATAGGTTGGAGGAGCCGCAACAGAGGCTTTCACTGAAATTGACCTACCTTGTTGAGTCTTTTCTACCAATTGGTTTACATCTGTAATGCCAAAAAAATCCACCAGAAGGCACTGTGAATGGACTGTTGCCTCTTCTTATACCTCTCCCAACCAGGAAGTCAGAAACAAAAAACCATCCAACATATTTTGAGTGTTTTTGATTAAACTAAGGTAGGAAGAAGGACTTACTAAACAGATGTATGTCACTTGACTTGGTCAACCAAACGGCTGATTTGTCCCTTTATGGTGCTAATAACCCACATGTTATTAAAATTATTTGCCATAAAAACAGACCACTAGACCCATTTTGTTTGTCCATTGCTATTGATAAATCACATTAAGTGTTAGCACAGCAAGAATGTGCTGAAATAATTTCCTCAGTAAGTCATTTTTGTAACTTTCTGAGTTAATATTAGTAAATATTGTAAAAAATCAAGAATAACACGTGGAAATCACAAATATCGCAACTGATTACATTTTAACCAAATTATAGTAGCTGGTAAATTAATATTACTAAGCATATTGAACAAGTACTATATGGACGCTAAACAATTATATGGTTAAAAATCACATGGTCCTGTGGCATGATACTCATGATATCATCCACCTTCAACCACAGTGTGTTTGAGGTCATGGTTTCATATGAAGCCACAAGGGCTGGCACTAACCACCAATATATAATATATTGCCAACAAACCAGATGAGTGGGGCTTTAAATTGTTCTGCCAAGCAAGTTCATCTGGCATCATCCATGACTTGCTGCTGTATAAAGGGGGATTCTACATTCTTCAATGCTCCCCTGAGTGAAAAGGAACAGAAGCTACCTCTAAGGGGCCAAAGTTGTAAAAAAACACTATGCAAACCCATAAAAGAACCTCAGCTCTTCACAAGTTTCTGCTTGGTCCAGAACTTGCACACCTCCTTGGGTGTCAGATGCATTGGTACTGTATGACCAAACTGCACTGGTGGAGCTCCCCTGATGGCAGACAAAGACCTGATGAAGGAGGGCCATGGAGCCTGTTATTACAGGTCTGATGAAGGTCTGAGTGCAATGAAATGTGTCAACCTCCTAAAGAATGCCTGTGGGTTCATGCTTCTTTCATCGGTCAAACGGTGGAGCAAAGAGTCCAATGCAAAGATCACCATTTCATACCCATCACTCATCACTGTATATAATTAGCATATGGGAGGAATTAAACTTTCTGATATGCTATTACACCTGTATAAGACAAGTTATAAGTTACAAGTTAAGGAGATGGCATATTCCACTTTTCGGGTACATCTTTGACTTGAATACCTGGTCTACAAGAGGGACTGTGCCCTACTGGACCAGAAACCGATGGCTCTCAAAAGGTTTCCACCTGGCTGTGTCTGAACCAAGTTAACAAGCCAGCATCTAGAGTTGGACAACCATGATCCAGCTCTCCAAGACCACAGAATAAATGCTACACCCTAAGACCCCAATAACCAAAATCACAAGCAGATGTGCTGGATTTGCACTTATTTTATTTTTTTAAAAACAAAACTGATTTTGCACAGTAGCATTAAATCAGAAGTGGCCTGTATGGCCAGTATTTTGTGCTGCAGCACATTTTTCACATTTGCAGATGAAAAAACTATGTATTTTGTTGTTTGATATATTACTTTGCTGTTTTCATTCCATCAATGGAATGTTCACTGGCATGCTACTATAAATAAACTGTACCCAATGCCCTGGATAGTTTTTGTTATTAATTTAATTATAATTTGGCCCTTTATTTGATTTTTCCAACTGTATTATCTAATGTACTTGTATTTGCATGACATTTCATACTTTTACCATAAATGGACATCTCAACCGTTTGGTAGAGATCAATATTTTAAAAACTACAGTCTATTGGGGAAAAAAATAAATTATTGATTGTGGTTATTACTCACCCAAATCAATAAGAAATGCAAAAATATTTTTTTTTCATTGCTTTTTTTTTTCTTGGTGAGGACATCAAAGGGTTAATGTGAATTGTGGTACGTCCTGAGATTTGATTTTCACCCAGGTGTCATCCACATACCTGAACCAATGACTTAGTGGTGTTCCAGGGTAGGATAACAAAACCCTCTTTTCCATTTCTTCCATGTACAAGTTGGCCACAATGGGTGAAACTGGGGAACCCACGGCACACTCATGTTTCTGTCTGTAGTTATCAAGTCAAGTGGCTTTATTGTCATTCCAACCATGTGCAGTGGTGTAGTACACAGTGAAACGAGACAACGTTCCTCTAAGACCATGGTGCTACATATGACATATAACACACAATCAACATGGGACTACATAAAGTGAAATGTGCAAAGCTTGCAAAAATTGCAGACAAAACAAGACAGTGCTACACCAGTGAGAACTACCTCCAACGCTTCAGTGACTGGAACACAAGTGAAGAGAGATGTAACATCATATGAGACTATTGTTCACCTGTCTCCACTTGACATCTCTAACCTTCTCAACAAAATCCAAGGTGTTCTGGATATGGTGTTCAAAGTTGCCTACCAACGGGTTGAGGATCGGAGCCAGAAACTTTGAGATGTTAGAGGTGACGGAGTCGATCATACAGACAATTGGTCTTAAAGGTACACCCTGTTTATGTATCTTTGGTTAACCATACAGACCATAGATTCCCCTGGGTATAGCCTGTAGTATTAGGTCCAGTCAGTAGCATTGTCTTCTTCTAACTGCTTCAGACAGTCTATCACCTTCTTCCTGTAACCAATTCCTGGGTCTCATTTCAGGGGCCCATAAGTATTTTGACATGACAGTAAGCACTTTTTAAAAATGATAAAACAGTTGACAGATTTGTACTTTTTTTTTTTTTTTTGCCTGTCCCGTTTGGATCTTTAGCCATCATAATTGTTGTCTGAAGGCCAAGAAAGGTGCTAAGTGGATTTACTTCACCAAGTGGATCATCATGGCCTTGCCATATTGGTCCATTTGATTGACCTTTATTATAATTATGTAATTATTTGATTTGATTTTTGATTGTTACAGATGGGACAGACATAACTGGGGGATAGGACAGGGAGAAAGAATGAAAGAGAGGGAGAGAAGAAAAATAGAGGGGAGAAGAGATGTGAGAAAGGGGGGGAAGAAAAAAAAAAGAAAAACAAACAAAACACCTGGATCACCTGTATGGAGATAAATAAAAAAAAAAACAGAAGAGAAAACAAACAAAAAAAGAGCAACATAATAAATACAACACCATCACAATAGACTAGCTAACAGTAGCTAACAGTAGATACTAAATATTAAATATTATTGTGCAGCAATAACAGTGCACAATGTGCTTTGAGGTAGCAGCCAAGTAAGGTGTAGTTTGTCTGTGAACACCCGTGTGCACACCTGTGCAGCCTCCCCACCAGTTAGAGAGCCCTCCAGTTGGGCCGATGCACCAGAGGTCCCCCGCACTGGGGCTGAGCCCCCATGCACCCACCCGCCCACAACCCCGGCGACACAACAACCAGGACCCAAGCCCCCAAGGCCCAGCCAGAGCCCCAGCCCGGGGGTGGAGCACCCCCAGACCCCAAGCCCTCACGCCTGTCCCGTACCCACCCAGGGGCAGCCAGGCTCCCAGGCCAGTAACCAACGTCTGCCAGCACAGACCCTCCCCCATCTCAGCTGTACGCAGCCACAAGGAAAACACCATCTAAGAGCCACCAGAGCCCCAAACTAGGTCATGGCCACAACCCCTGGGTTAGGCCCTACAGGGAAAACGTCCCTAGTGAATCCCCAGATGCCCTAAGGCCGTCCCTACCCCGATATCAACCACAATAGCGGAAGCAGGAACAAACCATAACCCCCCACCCCCACTAGGTGATGAAGCTGATCAAAGGAGCCCAGAGGGATTGATCAAATGTGATGGCAGAGGCTGTATCAAGACTAATGTGATCTATTAGATGGTTTTTATATTGGTTAGAATTACGATTATTTTTATTTTTCCAGTTGATGAGGACCGTTTTCTTGGCTATGCATAGGGCTGTAAAAACAATGTGGGCTGTGTTTATTTCTGTAGTGACCTCATCCAAGTTGCCCAGCAAGCACACTAAAGGGGAGGCTGGAATGTTACATTTCAGACACTTTAAGTCTTCACATATCTCATGCCAAAACGTCTGAACTGGTGGAGCGTGGATATAATTTTCCAGTGTATTTGCTTGACAGTGTGAGCAGTTGTTGGAAGATGTATATCCCATCTTGAACATCCTATGACCAGTATAGTGCATCTATTTTAGAAAGTGTTCTGTATATTTTAGACAATAATCGGGGGGGGGGGGGTTTAAGTTAAAAAAATTGCACCACGTAATTCAGCTTCACTGGGATTAAATTTATTTTTTACTATGGATTTCATTTGTTGATATTCCAAAAATCTTTTCTTGTCGATTCCATATTGTATAACTAGTCTGTCAAATGAAATAAACTCTGTTCCTTCCAATATATATTCCAAGTATTTAATTCCTTTATAACTCCAATATGGCAAGTTGATCATATTATTGTTTTGTAATATGTCCGGATTGTTCCAGATAGGTGTACGTTTGCATAGGATTAATGAAGACTCTGTTATTTTTAGAAACTCCCACCATGCTGTCAGAGAAGAGCTGATGTTGATGCTTTTAAAGCATTCATGTCATTTGATGTTTGAGCTGATGAATGGTAGGTCTGAAATTTCTAGATTATATAGTGCCTGTTCTACAGCTATCCAGGATTCATCTAAGAAGGTGTGTTTTAACCATCTAGAGATGAACTGAATCCTGTTGGCTAAAAAGTAGTGATTAAAGTTAGGCAGTGAAGGGGAAAGTGGGCATCCCTGCCTGGTGCCCCTTAGGAGACAGAAGCTGGAGGATGTTTGGTCATTTGTTTTGACACAAGCTGTTGGGGAGTTATATAATATTTTTAACCAGCTTACGAAAGAGTTTCCAAAACCAAATTTGTGTAAAGCTGCAAATAGAAATTTCCAGTTAACTCAAACGCCTTTTCTGCATCAAGAGACAATATTATTGTTTCAATATTTTTACTGCATGAGTAGTCTATTAAATTAAGGAATCTACGTGTATTTGTTGATGAGTGCCTACCTTTTATGAAACCAGTTTGGTCAGGATGAGTTAAAAGGGGGGTTATTTTCTCTAATCTCTTTGAGAGAGCTTTACAGATTATTTTAAGGTCTACATTAATAAGGGATATTGGATGATAGCTTGCAGGAAATACAGGGTATTTGCCTGGTTTTAGTAAGAGACTAATATTTGCAGAATTTATATTTGTTGGTAGTCTGCCATTTTCTTTGATTTCCAACAAAGTTCTGTAAAAAACTGGTGCTAGAATCGTCCAGAATTCTTTGTAAAATTCTGCTGGAAAGCCGTCTGGACCTGGAGCCTTATTATTGGGCATACTTATCAGGGCTTCCTGGAGTTCACCTGGCATCAGTGGTGAATCCAGTGCCATTGCTTGGGTGTCTAATAATTTTGGAAGAGTTACGTTGTCGTTTATTTGTGGTGTATATAAAATTTCATAGAAATCCCTAAAAATTTTGTTTATTTTTTTTAAGGTCATATATTGTATTCCCAGATAAACCTTTAACAGCACATATGGTTGTTTTTTCTTTAGTCATTTTTAACTGGTTAGCTAGGATTTGTTACCGTGTTCAGAATTTTGCAGGAAGTCTTTGTACTAAGAATTTATTCTTTTTTATTAACATTTTCATTTAATTCTAGTTTTGTTTTGCGTATTTTGTTCATTTCATTTCTTGATCTTGGTGTGACACATAGGCTTTTTCTAAGGATTTGATGTTTTTTTTCTAGTTCCTGAACATTTGTTTTCTTCTTATGTGATGAGAAAGAAATTATTTTACCTCTCATCACCAGTGTTGGGACTAACGCGTTATTAAGTAACAAGTTACAGTAACTACGTTATTATTGTGGTAACGAGCACGGTAACTAGCTATTATGCCAAAATCAGGAACGCGTTAGTCGTTACTGGGATTTAGATAGGGTCGTTACTTGTTACTTCGTGTGGTGGCTATCGCGGAGCTTCCACCACAGATTCTGTAACATTGGCAAGTGGTGGAGGCCAGCAGGTGGATGAGGGAAAGGGGATGCAGAAGGAAAAGAGACCCGAGGCGGCCGCCAGTCCAAGTGTGAACTGAACTTCAGGTAAGAAGTTGTGACCTGCAGTCTATCTGGGTCAGATATAAACCAAGTTTAGGTGCAGTTTATTTTCGTTATTCTGACTTTTTCCATACTGCGTACTAGCTAGCATGACGGAGTTTCTATACAGCTGGGTGGGTGCTATGAAGTTAATGATGTTGAACTTTATTTTGTTTGTTGCCAACCGTCCCGTCTGGTATTCAGAGAAAATATTACGCGTTTCTTATTGAGGCGAAAAGGAACAGTTTGTCCCGTAATTCAGCTACAATGAAAAAGGCACAAAGCTGGAGTTATTCTGTCTTTACGCTGCACAGCTGCCTCTTCTTCTTTCATTCTCCCCCCTCCCTCTCCCGTTTCTACTTCAATCATGAAAACTGATCAATGATCAGCTGATCGGCTCTCTTGTTTGTTTATCGCCCACTTTGCGCCAGAAAGAGGAAACCAGCCGATGTCACGCTAAACAACAGCAGCACTTTTAAGCTTGATCAGCTGTTGTTAGAATTGATTTAATATTAATTTCTAGTATCAGCTGATGTTTGTTGGAGCCACAGCTGCAAAAAAGCTGCTGGTCATGATATCGGTTTGGTTATCTGGTGAGAGGGAAACATGAAGATGAAACCAGGAGATGTCCTTACTGAATCATCAGAGCTGAACAGGTGATGGAGAAACAGGTTTACCTTTTAGGTGACATAAATGAGTTGAAGGGAAGTTATGAACTGTTTCTGAGAGACAGATAACCCCAGGATCCTTTTTAGGTAGTTGACAGCTGGTAACTGTGCAGGTGCGGATCTAGCAAAGTTTTGCCAGGGGGGCCAGGTAGGGCATTAACAGGGAGAGGTGGGCACAAAGAAATACTTTTCTTTCTTATTCTCATTTAAAATGTCTAGCTTTTAAAAAAATAATTATCTCAATCTTACAACAAACGATTGATGCATATATACCATCAAAACAGTGAACATCACTGTCACAACAGCGTTTGTTTTCATTCAAAGGCTTTATGATTTTTCCTATAATGGTGGGCCAGTCTCTAGTCAAAATGCCCGGGCCGATTTTTTGTCCCCGTCCTGCCCTGTATGCAGCTCATCTGCAGTCTGGTGTTACCTACATCTTCCTATTCAGAAGGCAGAATTTCCGAGTTACAGTACAGTAAGTTGAGTACAATCAAAGCATCACGACTGCAGTTTTTGTGTTGGATGTAAAAGGCGCACATGACGCTGTGACGTAGGCTAGAATCATGGCAGCAGTCAATGACGGTCCAGGCGTGGGATTTCTCTCGTGGAAACATGCACATTATCTTTTCCTTTCTATTGGTAGGTGGCACAGTGCACTTGTGGCAAGTAAGCAAGCTAGAAGACTGGCAAAGTTATGGAAGCAACACATTAACAAGAGAATTCTGAGTAAAACCAAAGTTACTTTCCCTAGTAACTAGTTACTTTGAAAGTAACGAGTAACTTGAAGTAACTGAGTTACTTTTGATAGAAGTAACTAGTAATGTAACTAAGTTACTATTTTAAAGTAACTTACCCAACACTGCTCATCACAGCTTTCCCTGCTTCCCAGAGGACAGATGCTGATGTTCCAGGAATGCCATTATAGCCTAAATATAGAGTCCATTCTTTTTTAAAGTATATGATAAACTCTTCATCTTTGAGTAGTGATGTATTAAATCTCCAGTTTTTACTTGACGTAGTATTCTTCTTGTGTATTAGTGTCAAAGATACAGGAGCATGATCGCTGACAGCTATAGCGTGAATCTCAGTGTCTGAGATGTCACTCAGCAGTGAGCTGCTGACTAGGAGATAATCCAGACGGGAGTAGGAGTGATCAACATGCGAGAAAAAAAGTATATTCCTTACTGTTGAGGTGAAGGGAGCGCCAAGCATCGCAAAGACCAAAGTCGCTCATATACTGTTTGATCATATTTGTGGACTGCCAATTGTGCTGAGTTCCTGCTGTATTTAGCCTATCCATTTCTTCATTTAGCCCCAGGTTGAGGTCACCCCCAAGAACAATTGTGCAATCTAGGTGTTCGGAGAGTGTACTAAAAAATCTGTGGAAGAATGAGGGGTCATCAACATTTGGACCATATATACTTGCAATACATAGCTTTTGGTTAAGTATAGATAGTTTAACGATTATGAATCTGCCCTCTGGATCTATAACTATGTCGAATATTGTGAAATTAATATTTTTATGTATTACAATTGCTACTCCTCTTTGTCTAGAATTATAACAGGCTGAAAACACATTAGGAAACTCAGGTGTTTTAAGTTCATTCAAACCTGTCACAGGCCTGTGAGTCTCTTGTAATAACAGATTTGTAACAGATTTGTACTTAGCACATGTGGTGAGGAGCCTAGAGTTTCCATTGCGTTCAATAAAGAGGCAATTTTAAAGCAAGGCTTTGAATGGCTACTTGCAGCAAATAAAATGAGACTTCCATTAAATAATAATAATTAAAAAAAAGCTTTTAACATAAGGTTGGTCATCTGTGCATTTACATTAAACATCTATGAGATGATACAGACAGAATGCTGAGGTTGTCGTCTCAGAAATCAGAAATAGAGGCTATGACACTCACTGGTCCTTGGCCTCCTTCCTTCCGCTTAGCCTAGTCTCAGGGTGCTGGATTTGGGGTGAAACCCTCCATGCACGAATTGCACGAATCACTAGTGACTACTAGTAAATGGCAGTTATGTCAGGAACTCCCATTTACTATCCATTATCTATATTTACAATCCACATTTTGTGTTATAACTCTGCCAAATGATACATGCATGAAGCATATATATATTAACGTCAAAGTTTATGTTGGCTTTTGGCCCACAGCAGCAAACACTAACTATTATTTAAGACTATGATCATGTTTAATATAAGCATTCATCATTGAATGGAGAAAGGATTCAGATGCCTTTTTCATTTTGTACAATTCTAAATTGGTGAACTTGCCAGTTTAGTCTAACAAAACGAAAAAAACAACCCTGAATTCTTTGCACTAAATTGTGGCAATACATCTTATTTAACTATTTATAAGATGTCTTGATCATACACCATAGCAACTGTGACATCACCTTATTGTTAATGCCTGGAGGTGGATTCCATATGGTAGAAACTTGTAAATGACAAGTTAGCCCTTCCCTAAACCTTGCTTTATCATCCTTTTTGACTCTAATGGGAACCAGAATTTACAAAATAAACAGTAAAACTTTAAATCAGCAACTGAGATCATAAATTGATCAGAAATGTTTTTAAGGAGGTGATACAATCCAACACCAGAAAGGCTGTTTTCTGATAGACTTTATTCTACTGGACTGTTTTTTAATCAGTTACTCCCTGTAGGCCATTTCAGGTGTTTATGTTCTGGACTGGCTTACCCTTTTCAGCTCAACAATTTCCATCTTATCTTAAAGTCTATGATCTTGATTGGCCAACTGAATTGATTAGATATGCAAAATCTATTGTATGGCAAGCTTAAAAAAGCATAATAAAAGGGAATATCATCCCCACAAATAAACACACAAATGATTCATAAACAGAACTGATTTGCTTATTTTTTTGAAATTTATTAGATATTTTGTTATGTTCCATTGTCTAGACCTTCTGTCACAGCTTGGACGCTGCGGGAAAAAAGAACTAATTTTTATTACATTCACTACTAATTCCCCTGAATTTTGCCTTATCAGAAAAGAAAAGACTGAATACACTGTGAATCTTTGTCTTTCAAAAACAAACAAAAAGAAAACAGAGGAAAAAAAAAACAACAGTAGATTTTGCAGATGCTTTTTCATGATTACAATAAAGAAAACAGTATTTTTGACTCAGTCTGTTCCCTAAGCTTCTATCCCTCCCCTCACAGTCATACCTGGCATCACTGGTAATGCTACAAAAGGCGACTCCCGTCATCAAACTCAGGCTTTTCACTCCTCGTCATAATTCAGAGGTCAAGCTGAATGGAGCTGGATTTTGGGAGAGGCCACTTCCTTCTTGTGTGATGCAATTCAAGAGTCTCTTAAAAGCATCAAGAAATCAAGCCGAGAGAAAAAATATAAAGAAAAAAAAAAAAAAAGAGCATGCAAATTAGCTGTTTTGTTAAACCTATTTGTCCTCGTACTGGTGATATAACAGGTCCATGTCATGCTTGTACAGGTGTGAAACATGTCAGTGCTCCTGGAGTTATTAACATCCTGTAAAATCTATTCCTTTATCTGTGTAGCTGTACATTCATAAGCATGGATGAGGTACAGTTCAACACGTGAACAGTTTGCTGTGCTTTAGCAGCATGCTATCCACAAAGCTGTTATGTGCTCCACTGACATTCCAACTTCCTTAGAGTTACTTGTAGCAGTACAGTATTAAATGATAAACCTGACAATGCTGATGAGCGCTTTATCTGTAAAATCGGGCCTTTTATAAAGTACACTTAAAGGCTCTCTTTTACCTGTTACAACAGAAACCCACAGATAGGTTCTATCAAAACCTACAAATTCTGAGACACACACACACACACACACACACACACACACACACACACACACACACACACACACACACACAGCTGATCAAAAGCCTTAACCAAACTAGTCATTATCATAAAAAACATCCTAAATATTTTACATTGAGCCTGACCTGATCTGTGTTAACTTCAATATATATATATATATATAAAAAAAACTCAGCTCGTGCTGTGATACACTGCTCTAACCTCAAGTCCACGCAGCCAGAAAAAAAGGTTTGTGACAGAGGAAAGTGACCAACCCATTTTCTAGATGAGGCTCTGACTAGCTCACTGCAAGAGTCAAATTTGCAGTGCGACCTCATACTATACTACTTTCTTGTAGTTAGTTAACTTAGGTGAAAAGCTTTAAAAAAAAAAAAAAAAAGTAATTGTGTGTGTGGGTGGACAAACAAAAAAACTAAGCTAATCCACATCTGTAACAAACATGGCAGATCTGCCTGGACCCATTTGTTCTGTCAGTAGAGTGGAAACAGTAGTTTGAGAAAGATATTTAAAAAAGAAAAAAGAAAACTAACTTGATTCATGCACGCAGCAGTGCACAGACTCTCATCCTTATTTAAATCTAAAACAGAAAATTTAAAAAAAAGAAGCTTTTGGGGAGGTTTGACAGTCCTCCAGTTAAAGCCCTAGCCAAGGAGAAAGGCCATGCAGCGACAGCATGAGGCAAAGTTCAAGAGGCTGCTGGTGGTGTGAGAGCACTCAGAAGCCTTGATCTTATGCTGAATGTTAACCATCTCAGTCCCCAGACTGACAGTTTTAAGAGTGAAGGCAGTTAAAAACACAAACAAGCACACAGATGCGCACGCCAACACAGAGGTGTAAAGTACATACTCTCGTGGAGGGTACTGACTTGCCCTCTAAACAACACACACAACACGCACTGCAGTGGCTGTAGACATGCAGCGACAGTTTAAAAGTGAGGAGTTGCTGTTGTCCACATGCACTTGTGTCGAAGAAAGGGGTGGGCAAAAATAAATTACCCATCATGCATGAGCATTATCTTTGCTTTTAAACCATAAAAAATAGGCATGGATCTGCCTGAGAATTCAAAATAAAGAAAAAAAAGCCAGACATAGTGGGCCAGTGGAACAAGGGCAGAGAATCGAGAAAAACCTTTTACCAGGACAAGTATATTGACAATACTGAGGGGAGAGACGAGGTTTAAAGTAGAGACAGACAGTTATAATACAAGGAGAATGTGGGGAATTCAATTGTCTGATACCTGCTTCAATCATCTCATAGAAATTTGTGTGGGAACGTGTAGCTAAAAACATTCTAATGAATTTAAAAGGCTTGACTTTGTGAGTCACCATTTACACACCTGGATAAAAACAAAGCCCATTGGAATAATCAACTAAAAATTACATATCAGGCAATTTACGATCTGTGCAAAGTTTTTTTTTTCTTTTTATATGAATGCAAAACCTTTTTTTTTTTTTGTTCTTTTTTGATTTTTTTTGTTTTGTTTTTTCTTCTCTGAGTGAACAGGAGGCTTGTGACTGGGGGTAGGATCTGTACAGTACTGTTAACCAATCATTTCAAACCCCCCAATGAATCATGTGAGACAGGAAGCGAAGAGGCGACAATCAGGGCCATTTCCTCAGCGTGGTGGACATGTCTCTGATGACATCATCGTGACAGGGTTTGGTTGATTTGCCTCATTGCTCATGAGCAGCACTGGTGCCTCGAATCTGACCTGTTTTACGCAGCTGAATGAAAAAGAAAAGGCAGTAGTCAGCTTGTGTGTTAAATGTGTGGAAAAAGTCAAGTGATGCTTAAACTGTTTTTTTAAACACAGATAACATTAAAAATGAACATTTTGCCCCACTTTAGTTCACACATTTTAGTTCAATGTACACAAACTGGACCTAAATGAGAGGCAGAAAACTGACATATGGCTAAGCCAAACACAAAAGAATTCTCTTTGCCAAACTGTTGATGTTTAAGTCTGTTAGTAAAGAGCAATGTGCATGCAGCCGACTTCCAAAAATCAAAGAAAAAAAACAACAATAAGCATCACAAACACAAAACATGAGGAGGAAAAATGAAAGTGCCTGACGTGAAGGTGTGGGAGCTAAAAGAAAATCTTAAAATGTGAGCGAAAATGACAAACAGTAGCAGGCAGGAGGGGGAAAATGAAAATGATCACAATCCTATTCCTTATCTTATCATTGAAGGTTTTTACATACAATGTTTAAAATGTATTGGTCATATCACTTGGGCTGGTGAGAGAGCAGAGACGAGTGAGATATTGAGAAGAATCTCTGTCTTACATGAATTTGTTGTAAACCCTGTTTTACTTATAACTTTCACTTATTACCTTTCGTTATCCCCATCCACAGAGGTTCAAATTATATTGCATTACATTCAGAGACATAACTACTTGTATAGTAGGTGTGTCAATTTCAACAGAAATATGTCTTAAAAATACATCCCACCCACTAACACATTACAGAATATGCCAAATAATTAGATTAAAGTGTTTAAAATATGAATATTTGATTAAAAAAGATTAAATTCAATTCAATCTGAAAAATTGCCTAAGAGAGGACTGTAAATCTGTCTTTGTGGAGTTGGCTTGTGAACACTCTGCCATCATTACCACGCGGTTGCTGTTAAATTATTTCAGACCTAAATAGACTCCCATTAGGTCTAAGCATTTGAGAGTTTTTTTTGAAGAAAAACTACAACCATTAAGCTAGCTAATATATGTAATTAGGCTGCTGTTATTAAGTGTCATAAAACATAAAATTACTGAATAGAAGAAAAACCCTCAAACATAATTAATATGTTTTGCCTTTTTTCAGCTGACAGCAGCCTACTTATATTCCACAATTACAACATGCTCTGTCTCTGCGAGGGACATATCCATCTACCTGGTATAGCTGGCTTTACCAGGTAGGTGGATATGTCCCTCAGAGGTACCTACTGCCCCTGGTAGTGCTGCTGAATATAATTAAGAATCCTCATCGACAGCCTTAACGCTCATTCTAGTTTTGATTGGCATGAATACAAAAAAATTATAAAGAACTGAAATCCACACATTTAAAGAAATAAAAATAAAAATAGGAAATAAAGGAGATAAAGGGATAAAAGGAGAGGAAGGTCAGAATGAAAAAAATGACACTGGGATATAAAGTGTAAGAGACAAGAGAACACTGGATTGGTTCCAGATATAGGTTAAAAACAGCAGGACGACAGCAGCCTGAAGCCATGGAGTGGAGACTGATCCATGCAGTGTAACCATCACTCATGATGAAACTTACTCAGCCTGCCTCTAGTGTCAGACCTACAGCAATGGGGTTCTACTCATCTGTGGCACAGGTGCCTCGAACATCTCCTTTCTGACGCATCTAATGTGAAATTCAGGAGCAAAAGGGTTAAATCGCGAACATGAATCATGTTGTGTCCTCCCCAACAGCCCGGTCAAATATTTCAAACCATTACCACAGATTTCCAAACATTTCTAAATATGAAGACAACTGTATGTAATTTCAACTTTAAACTACCCCGAGACAAGGACAGTTATTTCAGATTGGATTCTGTTTGAGTTGATTACCTCCTCAAGCTCTTTTTGAGTCTCCTCTTCCATCCGCCTGATGTCCTCCATGGTCAAACCCACCCATTTGTCAATCCAACAGAACAACTGGCGGTGGAAGTTGGTGAAAATACGCTTTTCTTGCTGTGGAAAACAGACAGAAATTTAAATGAAAAAAAGAATACCATAAAGGTTTTACAGCAGCTGAAATAAAGACAGATTTTCCAAAACACAGAAGTGCTTTAGTGACCAACAGCAAGAAAGATTTGTTTCCTTCATGTCTTTATGTCACATTCATCACACTTGTGTAAAACACAAGCCACACTCAACTCTAGCATGCAAAGACAGGACATAAATTGAAAAGCTTATCATGACAATAAAAACACTAAAAAAGTTAAATGTTTTTTTTTTAATAAAAAAAAAGAAAGTAGTGTACCTCAGTGACCTTAGAATACTGTCCCGTTTGTAGCAACCGAAAATAAAATAAATTCATAATTATAATAAAGGTCAATCAAATGGACCAATATGGCAAGGCCATGATGATCCACTTGGTAAAATAAATCCGCTTGGCATCTTTCTTGGCCTTAAGACAACAATTCTGATGGCTAAAGATCCAAACGGGACAAAAAAAAAAACAAAACAAAAAAACCCAAACAACTTAAAGACTATATAAGACTTCTCCTTTATCTGATGAGAGAGGAGAGCATATGTTACCCTGTGGATGAAGTTTTCCACTTTGGTCTGCAGACCCCACCATTTGAACTTGACAGTGACCAGTTTGTATGCACACATGTAAGGACAATCTGCCTTCAGCTCACTCTGCAAAGAGCACACAGGAAAAGCATAAATAAAGACAGGATTAGGATTAAGAAAGCAAAGGACAAAAATGAGCAAGATTCTGTGTCCATGTCTGGTACCTTCCATTCAGGGCCTAAAGGTCCTCTGTCTGTTTTGGCTGAGTGAAAAAGCGCAGGGTCTTCTTCTGGCTTATAGTCCTGCAGGACAGTCAAAGAAAAAGAAATCTTTAAATGTTGCAGAACATCAACTTGTCTGCTGCAGGAGCACAGAGAAGTCAGTAACTTCCCTCGTGAGTTTGTAATTGTCAACACTAATTCAAGATCCCGGCACGATTCTTTGAAGACTGCAGATACTACACAGACTAGAGCCCAACGATTTTTCGGACCAATGTGATATTTGGCGATTAAAAATCTGATATCCCTGAAATTACTTCTTTACCCTCTACCAAACATTGCTAGCTGGTTGTTCTGTTTGTGGTGTCCCAAATGTGTTGTCAACAAAGAAGATGCAGAGTCCCCTCTAGTGGATAAACTATGGAATATCAACACTGAGTATTAAAGGGTGCTGCTCCTGTCTCTTTTTTACATTTTTAATTTTCATTTCTTGGTCATAAATCCAGACACAAATATATCAGTTAAACTGCCAATATAGGCCGCTATATCACCCTGCCAATATATCAACACTGACGAAGAGCAACAATCTCTCTCTCTCTGTTACATGCCCTAAATCTTGCTGTCTCAGTCACACTGAATCCAGCCTACCCTTTCAGCAGAGTTCAGGATGGCCTGTAACACTGAAGAAGAGCAAGAACGTATCTCTGTTACATGCCCTAAATCCTGAGCTCAAGGTTTACTGTGCTGTTTTAATCCATCAGCTTTGTTGGGAAAGTGTGGCGAATAGCTGGAGCAGATGGACATTTAGATTAAGCCTTGACCTCCACACTGATCCACTTAAGTCATTACTTTACAGGAGTCAGTATAAGAAACACTGGGACAATCGAGACCCACCTCAATGACAATGCCTTAATACCACCTTTAAAATTTTAAGGAACATTTTAAGCTGGACATACACGGTGCGATTTTTTCAGTTCTACAAGTTGTGCCTCCATCGCTTGTGTCCAGATCACACGCTGCACTGCCGTGCTGCTCCGTCTTTTTACTTTCATTTCTGTGTTTGCGCGTGCGCAGTGTGAGAGGCTGCGGTGACACCCTCACGACAGCCGACAGGATTTCAAACAGGTTTGATTTTCTTACGACCAAGCAATTGATGATCGGGAGCTGGTCGTGAGGTGTTAATCGCTTCCCGTTACCTCACGTATACTACACGATGCACGACACACAATGAAGGAGAAACGGGCCGATCCCCAAAACGGTCGCACGACCGAAAAATCGGCTCATAATGAGCCAAAAAATAAAAATTAAATAAAATAAAAAATATTGCACAGTATATGCCCAGCATTACATTGACAGATCTTTCTGAATAAAATGCTCTGTGCTGCACTACAGAGTAAATGACTGCCTTAACAGATTTGGTAAAAATTAGCTGCTGACATCCCTTATTCCCTTATACAGTGACATTCACAGCAAACAGTGCTGACACAAAAGACATTTGGTCAGAGAGCAAGCAGGGTGACAGATACTCAAAAGGATGTGTGATTATAAAATTTGTCAATCAACTGCTTATTAAATTATCCATAAAAAAGGTATCTTTTGTAATTAGCCTATGCAAATTTATACTCAAACTGCCACCACCAGGGGGTCTATTTAACCAATGCGATACTTGAAATGTGTCCAGATCTGTAAAGCAGGTAGTAGAGTAGTAGTAGAGTAGAAAGGGCACGTTCACTGTCGCTCTACTCCAGGGACTACTCGTCTGCCTGTGGTGAGCTCTGCTGTCAGATGGAAGCAGCGTACAAAGTATCTTCTACAACCAGTTTGTGGGCCACTCTTGTTGTGTTGTGAGGCTCGTGTTGTTGTTGATCCATAAGCGAGCCGCAAAGGAGATCAAAGCTATAGCATACAAAGAGCTGAAGTGAAACAGTGTGTTAAAAACGATGAAAAGTGTCACTGCAACCTCTGTCCTTGCTTTTCATGTTTTATGTTTCTTTTCCTCCAGTTCTGCTGTTCCCAGAGAACTATCACTCCCTGCTCTATTGCAGTCCACTTGTCAGCCAATCAATATTTGTCTGTCGCATATGCCATCTGCTTCTAGTGATGCGGAGTCAGGATCTTGGAGCCCCTGTGTCCAACTGAAAAGTGTATGCAGAGGAACACATTTGCGGGACTATTAACTCCACTTTATGCTGTTCTTAGCACCAACTGTTTCCTGAGAGGCTTTGACTTTTGCCTTTCCGCTGTTGTATATAAGACTGTGCTCTTTTCTTCGTTAAATAAAGGACCATTATTTAATTAAAAACAGGTGTTACTGGTATTCAAAGTATAGCTAAGTATTCCAGCTAACCATAGTAATATTTACAAACAATAGAAAATATTCATATTTTTAAACACTTCACTAAATTCCAAAGTGAAAATCTGTAGCATATTAACAAATTCCTCACTGTATTTTCTTTAAATCACTCCTTTACATGTCTGACAAATGGCTGCTCCAGCACTGCTTACTCTGATTGTAGGCTTGGTGTAGGCTCAGACCGCATCACACTATGCTGTAATACGTAAAAGTGTCAAACAGCAGTAGAGCTTTATGTTTGTAGTGTGGTTGATAATATAGTATTCATTTAGCTGTCATACAGCTGTCATAAATAATTATTATTGGTGTAACAAAATGTAATTTATACAAGTAAACTATCAGCAGAAAACAGATAAGCACAAAAAGAACAGCAATGTGTGAAAACAACCTGTGTATCTTTTCACGATGCTTTGAACATAATTTGACTCTTCTCCTGCACAAAATGAATCAAGCGAGCACAATTTACTCCAAATCAGACATGTTATCAGATAACAGATGACAGAGCAAAAACAAGATATTTTGGCACTTATTTTTTCAGTTGTTTTCAGTGCTAGTGACAGAGGTTAGTGTGTATGCGGGAATGAATATAAAACCATATGCTCGACTGTGTTTTTGCACTTTTGGACATATAAACTTGTCTTTAATGTGTGGTTTTATTCAATTAAATTCAAGTTATTTATAAAGTGCCAATTCACAACAGTGGTTGCCTCCAGGTGTTCAAACTGTAAAGCACTTTCTCAAATGTTATTACTATTGTTATTATTCAAGTTTATGAAAATATAATGGCAAAATGCAACAATCCTGTAAGTAGGGCTGGGCCATATTATACCGGTCACGGTAATACCGGTATAATGTTAGGCAATGATAAGAAAATGAAATATCGCGATAGAATATGGATAAAACACGTATGCGCAGAGCCTTTGTTTTCGTACACACATGGTGGAAAAAGCATGATGGCGACAGAGAATGAGAAGTGCAAAAGCAAATCGTTGAATGAAACAGATGAAACAGAATTGGTTTGTAAAAATGGTGCAGCTTCAGTGGTGTGGAACTGGTTTGGTTTTTGTCCGTTGCTCAAAAATCTGTTAAAAAAAATGTTTTAGTGCGACTTTGGTAAGCTGTGAAGCTGCACTGCTTGATGGATTGTCGGAGCATTACGGCTACCGTAGTGAGGAGCCTCGCGGAGTGATACGAACTGTACTTCAACATAATATTATCGTATTGTGTGTGTATAAGTAAATTGTGTGAGTAAAGTTAGACTTATCTGACTGTTTTTTACTGCAGTTTCATGTTCCAAACCACCTCTTTTTAACTTTTGTGGATATTATACATGGTTATGCTCAGGATATGTCAGCCCATTTCCACTGGAAATGCCTTTTGGTTAAACTGTCAGCAAGGAATTTGCATTTCCACTGTTAAATTTTTATATAGCTTTAATGCATATAAAAACAGCTTCTTGTTTAAGTGAAAATAAATTGATGGGGTTTTTTTTGCACTAATAAAGTTGTGGAGTTGTAAAGTATTTTGTCTTGCATCAATTATATCGTCAAGTTATATCGTTATCGCAAATTTTCAAATATATATCTCGTGATAAACTTTTTTGGTCATACTGCCCTGCCCTACCTGTAAGTAAGGAAATCCTGCACAAAGTCATTTATCTGGTGAGCTGATCATCACAACACAGAGCATTTGATAATCAAATTAATGTTATCATGGTGATCCAGCCAGGTAAAAAGAGAACCACCTTTGTGACACTAAAAAGTTTGGTACCTGGCAAACCAACTAATCTATCTTCATAGTACAGCCCTCAGGTAATATAGTCCTGTTTGTGCTCTTGGTGATCCTTACATTTGATTTTGTTGTAGACATAGACAGGCTAAAGAATTTATTTTTGTAGTGAAGTGAAACTGAGTATTGATGGACACCTAATGGACCTACTCTTCTGTGATGGGTCCCTTTCAGATATCCTTTGAAAGCAATCAGCATTCAAACTATGCAGAGTCTATCACTCTGTTGCCTTCTCTCAAAGGTCCATACACGAAAGCATCTCATAGCCCCTGTGTAGGTTAAATTCCCACAGTTCTACTTTCTGTGGAGGTGGAGAGCACATGGATAATAATGTGAAAAAAAAAAAACAGCCTTAAGGCTGAAAACAAATTAATTCAAAGCTTTGTAAATTAGATATGGACTGGTACTGCTTTTATACTCAAAGACTTGTAAGAACACTCAAAGAGCTATATAAAAAGTCTCACTCACCCAATCACACACAAATCCATATAAGTGATTTTTATTCTTTACTCAAGCACTCTTCTAACATGTACAAACAGTCACACTAAAATGGATACATACAGGCAAACTCTGAATTCAGCATCTTGCCCAAAGATACTTTGACATGCAGACTAGAGTAGCCAGGGATCAAGCCCCTAACCTTCTGACCCACTCAAACTCCTGAGGCACAGCTGCTTTACCTGCATAAGCAACTGTAAATACATAATTTTCTAGTTAAAAAAAACAAAACAAAACAAAAAAAAACCCCATAAAGCCCTCACTTTTTTTTTTAGAAATGTGTTCCAGCAAAAATATTGTCCTGTATTCAGGTCTATTAAACTTTTTTTTTTTAAACTTCTTAATGTGTGGCTTATAGGAGGTCTTCATTAAACATCATCCATAATCAAGACTCACCCCTGGGGCCACTTCTTCTTTGTTTGCAATATCTATGGGTACAACTTCGACAGTCCTCCACGTCTGCTCATCCAGTTCATGGACCTGCATAAAGAAAACAAAGTGGAAACATTTCATTGCAAAACAGGGAGAAAAAGAGGCATTTGTTTTTCATTCAAATTTGTTGAGTCTAAATCAAATCACATGCAAATTCAGAACTGCCGTGTAAACTCTAACTTGGACCCTTCTATCATGCAAGTGTATGACAGAAAGATTTATCAACATAAGGCTGCCCAGCCTGTGTTTTGTGGCTTTTAAATAGGAGCCTGTATCTCAACATAGGGACATAAAAAGCATGGACATGTCTCAGGTGTCTAAACATTTACTTCAACCCGCACTATCCAGCATTTCTCAATATTATATAGATTTTCCTTCCCCCTCTCATTTGACAGAATTTCAATGCACTGCTGGGATACCCCCAGCATTCCTTTTCACTTACATTTTCTACTGTTCCCATGTCAGGTTTGTGCCAGGTCTCGATCTTAATCATGAAGTCATCCTTCATGTACTCATTCTGAAAAGTAGGAGACAAATAACATTCTTTATATGTTGAAGTGAAGCAATGACAAGCTGCCACTCAGAAGTCAGGCAGGTCCCCTACACTGACAGCTACAGCTGATCTTGGCTGGTACCAACAACACTATGAATGGAAGGTTGTGAGACTTAAAACCTGCAGCTAAATCCAATTAACCAATCAGACTAAAGCAACACTGGGGATGCTATACCACTCAGCTCTGGTCTATTTTTAATATTAGTAACACTAGTTAACTTGCCAGTAATGTAAAGCAATACTGGGCTCTGAACTTCAAACATCAAAAGGACAGAGAAACAAATATCAAGGAACAGAGAGTGGATCAAATATTTGTGGCATACGCTGATGAGCATCTGTTGCATACATAAAGTAATATCTGTTTACTTTATGCAAATGCAAACTGGCCTTATAAAAAATAAACAAATATGTCAATGAAAATTGTAGATTATGTTTTATGTTAAAGGATTTGAAGCAGGTAGTGGAAGATGTCACATCAAACTCAACTTTGTGGAAGTTTCCTGGCATAAAAATGAGCTGTGATCATCTAACTTGGTGTTAGACCCCTCCTGTCCTAGAGGACATGGAATGGCTAATGGGTGGATTTTCTGGCGGGACTAGGCCTTTAACAACAACAAAAAAAAACCCCAAAAAGAGGTAATGAGTAACTCACCGTCACAACTGCAGAGTAAAAAGGAAAAGAGAAAAAAAAAGAGCATCAGTATCAAATAATTAACAAAAAACTGTACATTTTTAGTATTATTTGAACAAATGCATTTATAAAATGCCTATTTCTGTAGTGGCTAAGTGCACTATCAAAACTATTAAATAATAACAAGTCTAAGTTTCTTCTGTGCAAACAATTTATTTGCCAAGTATTTTGTAGTAAATAATAGAGGAATACGAGGCTCTTGTTCTATGGATCTCTAAAATTTCCCTGTCTCAGACAGCAGCTGGTAGTCCTTCTTCCTCAGCCTCGATGAGTTGGTCATAGCAGCGCATGAATCAGCCTTCCACCTGCTGCAAGTTCTGGTTAGAGTGATTTTCCCACTTGCAGTGTATCTATGAATCAAAAAGGTCTACTGTTGTCAGCTGCAGTCCAGGATGGTGGAAATACTGGGGAAAACATCTGAATCATACAGAGGACTGCCACAATTGCAGCCTGGCTGGCAAGCCAGCTGGTAGGGAAACATGAGATAGGAAGGGCTGTGGGTAACTGGTCACTAGCATCTACTAGTGAATCAATTGCATATTTCCTCACAGACAAATTACTCACCATAATTTTATCATTAATGCAATCCAAATAACACAAGCACACTAATGAAAGCACACGGGTATGAACTGACTTCTGCGTGTACTTACTAGTGCAACAGTATGGGTAGGCATTCCAAGCCTTTTCGTGAAAAACTAATGCTCCTTCTGGTGCAATCATCTTCACGTAACCCGGGACTTTACTGTTATGAAAGAGAAAATTAGACAATCCTTATACTTTCCAACTTGTGTCTTTCAAAGGCCATAAAACGTTGTAACAGGGAGCCGACTGCGCTCTTTAAAACTAATAATAACTCTGTAAATGGCTATTATCTGAAATATTTAATCAATTCTCATGCTGTACATGTCTAGAGCTCTTACCCAAACCCATTTCCCTTAATCACATAATCACAAAGACCATACAATATACAGACAGTGGACAAAATAAGTTTAAACACCTGACATAAAGCCTGAACCTTTATGCACATTTTATCTATTTTTAGTTGAGGGACTAGACTTTTCATTTAAACTAAGGGAAAAAAAAACAGTCCCCTAAATGCATCACTTGCAGCGCGAAAGTAATTAACACATATACATATAGTCTTAGACTATTATAGTGATATAAAATTGTAACTTTTTGACCAGCTCTCACGTTCCCTTTCAGTCGATTCACTTGGTACAACACATGAGTATTGGATATTACACCCTCGCGTGTCCTGGCTGTAGAAACTTTTATTCACACCCTTAAGGCAGATGACGTGTGATGACACACGCACGGCCCCACCTGCACATGTAGCCGCTGTCATCACAGTCATCCCTCAGTTCTTACGCTCTTCACCTCGCTGAGAACACCTCTGCTGAGTTGGTCTAGCTAGCTGCTGTTAGTTAGCGCCGTTGTCTGCCGACTTGAACTTAGCTTAACTGCCCCTGTTGGTGTTAGCCGCCAGTGCGCAGTTGGTGCGCAGGCTGCCCGCAGAGCGCTAATTCCGAGTTTTTCCTGTGCAGCGTTTGGCTTTGCGGTTTGGAATAGACGCCAAACCGAAGCGAGCAAAGCAGAAATCTTCTGTTTGCCCCTGTCCTCAGGGGTGTGGTTTCTCTTTGCACAAAAGCGACCAGCACGATGCCTGCCCTGTCTGCCTGGCAATCGTCAACGCTAGGAGACCGTTGATGGAGCCCGAAGCCTGTGGGTTTTGTTAACGCTCGACCCCGGAAAGACAGGTGACATTTGTGGAAAAAGTGCTGGGAGGGACGGCTGTCGCACAGCATGACCTTTTCCTTTTCGAGTCTGGAGCCCTCTGTCTACCTGCGTGTGATGACAGGTAGACAGAGGTTTGTCCCACTGTGCTCGACAGTGCATGGAGGGCGACGGCACCAAGGAGACTGGCTTAGCTAACCCACCCCCTATGGAGCTGTCACCATGCTCCAGACGTACCAGGCGATGTGCCTGGTTCCTGATGACAGCACCGCTGGCACCTCTTCTTAACGAGGTCAGAGTTGCCATGGATTACATCCTCCGCACTGTGCAGTGCTCTCCCTGGGCAGAGGGATGGCATCGACAGTAGTGGCGCAGAGGCACCTGTGAGGGACCCTCTCTGATGTCCCGGATAGGGACAGAGCTGTATATCTGGACGCACCAGTGTCTGCGGCTAGGTTATTCGGACATTCACTTGAAGCCATTCAGGCTAGATTCGACTGAAGCAGACAGAAGCTCTGCGCAACATCATCCCCAGACGTTAGGCGAAGTCCAAGCCCGCAGCTAGCTCTCACAGGCCTGCCGCTCCTCTGCCGACTGGCCAGAGACCGGCGCCCACTGCTGTAGTGGGTGTGCCGCCATTGGGGGCACATCCTCCAGCCCAAGCTCCACGCCAGTTGGCCTGGAGCAAAGGCCCACCCTCGGATCCCCGGCGGGACCCGACGCCCAGGAGGAAGAAGCCTCAGCCCTCCTAGCTGTGGTTTCGAGGGGTCTAGCGGCAGGAAGACGCTGCTCTTACCCCTCTGTTGCCGCCCAAGAGGTGCTACTTAAGTTCTGTTCAGGTTGTCAGCCCCAGAAGGCGCTGCACTTTCCTAACACTGTCTCCCAAGCACAACCCCCTGCACACAAAATGCCTCAAGTTGTAAATGTTCAGGTGACCACATCAAGTGTTCCAGCTGTTTTTCATTGTTGTGCCCCAGGAAAGGTGCCTCCAACAAAATGTATGAATGTACATGTTCCCATATTACAATCAATAAAGAGTGTTGTTTATTCTCAAACAATCACAAATGCTCAGCCTGCAGGCAGAAGGAGCCAGGTCAGCCAGCTGGCTGCTCACTTGCCTCAGTGGTGGGCTTGCGCCCCTCTCCATGAGTGCTGCGAACCGTTGCCATGGGTTACCGGTTGTAGTTCCGGGTCAAGCCGCCTCTTTCCCGGAGAGTCGTAAACACGACTGTCGGCACCGAAGCGGCCATGATACTTAGAGAGGAAATAAAGTTGTATTGCAGAAAAGAGCAAGACGAGTGGTCCCTACTTTGTAGACAGACAAAGGTTGGTACAGCCGTTATTTTGTTGTTCCGAAAAAAGGGGGAGGGCTTTGGCCCATCCTCAACCTGCGAGTCTTGAACACGTATCTACGAACGTACAAGTTCAAGATGCTAACACTCAGACAGCTCTTGAGTGCAGTTGGCCCAGGAAATTGGTTTGCAAGAATCGATCTAACAGATGCTTATTTTCATGTGGCTATACACCCGAAACACAGGCAGTTTCTGGGCTTTGTATTCGAGGACGTAGCCCTACAAATACCTGGTGCTGTCGTTCGGGCTGTCACTCGCTCCTCGCACCTTTGCGAAATGTGCCAAGGCAGCGCTAGCGCCCCTCAAAGAGACAGGCATCCGCATCTTAGCCTACCTAGACGACTGGGCTCTCATAGCTTGCTCCAGAGAGCAGGCGGAGACACAACTGTCACTGGTTCTGTCACACAATCAGACACTGGGGTTCTCTGTGAACTTTCAAAAGAGCTCGCTAATCGCGAGTCAGCAGATTTCTTTCCTCGGTTTGGGAATATGCTTGCTTTCCAGCCGCGCACATTTGTCGGAGCACAGACTGGCCGCGTTTCATCGCTGCCTCGCTCAGTTTCAGCTGGGACGCAGACTCCGTTTCCAGATATTACATTTGTTGGGCATGATGGCATCTATGATCGCCGTAGTGCCACTTGGACTTTTAAAGATGAGAGCGTTTCAACGCTGGACTCTCTCTCACCGCCTGTGTGCATCATGTCACCTCCGGAGGAGGCCAACGGTAACCGCGTCTTGCATGCTAGCGCTCTGTCCTTGGAGGGAGCCCGGGCTGCTGCATCAGGGCTCTCGGATTGGGGGGGTGTTGTTTCGCAAGGTGGTGTCCACAGATTCAATTCAATTCAATTCAATTTTATTTATATAGCGCCAAATCACAACAAATGTCGCCTCAAGGCGCTTCATAGATACAGAGAAAAGCCCAACAATCATATGACCCCCTATGAGCAAGCACTTTGGCGACAGTGGGAAGGAAAAACTCCCTTTTAACAGGAAGAAACCTCCGGCAGAACCAGGCTCAGGGAGGGGCGGCCATCTGCTGCGACCGGTTGGGGTGAGAGAAGGAAGACAGGATAAAAGACATGCTGTGGAAGAGAGACAGAGATTAATAACAGATATGATTCAATACAGAGAGGTCTATTAACACATAGTGAGTGAGAAAGGTGACTGGAAAGGAAAAACTCAATGCATCATGGGAATCCCCCGGCAGCCTACATCTATTGCAGCATAACTAAGGGAGGATTCAGGGTCACCTGGTCCAGCCCTAACTATATGCTTTAGCAAAAAGGAAAGTTTTAAGCCTAATCTTAAAAGTAGAGATAGTGTCTGTCTCCCGAATCCAAACTGGAAGCTGGTTCCACAGAAGAGGGGCCTGAAAACTGAAGGCTCTCCCTCCCATTCTACTTTTAAATACTCTAGGAACAACAAGTAGGCCTGCAGAGTGGGAGCGAAGTGCTCTAATAGGGTGATATGGTACTACAAGGTCATTAAGATAAGATGGGGCCTGATTATTTAAGACCTTGTATGTGAGGAGCAGGATTTTGAATTCAATTCTGGATTTAACAGGAAGCCAATGAAGGGAAGCCAAAACAGGAGAAATATGCTCTCTCTTTCTAGTCCCTGTCAGTACTCTTGCTGCAGCATTTTGGATTAACTGAAGGCTTTTCAGTGAGTTTTTTGGACATCCTGATAATAATGAATTGCAGTAGTCCAGCCTGGAAGTAATAAATGCATGAACTAGTTTTTCAGCGTCACTCTGAGACAGGATATTTCTAACTTTAGAGATGTTGCGCAAATGGAAGAACGCAGTCTTACATATTTGTTTAATATGTGCGTTGAAGGACATATCCTGGTCAAAAATGACTCCAAGGTTCCTCACAGTGTTACTGGAGGCCAAGGTAATGCCATCCAGAGTAAGAATCTGGTTAGATACCATATTTCTAAGCTTTTCAGCGCCGAGTACAATGACCTCAGTTTTATCTGAGTTAAGAAGCAGAAAGTTGGTGGCCATCCAAGTCTTTATGTCTTTAAGACATTCCTGCAGTTTAACTAATTGGTGTGTGTTATCTGGCTTTATGGACAGATAGAGCTGGGTGTCATCTGCATAGCAGTGAAAATGTATGCTATGTCTTCTAATGATGCTGCCTAGGGGAAGCATGTATAATGTAAACAGAATTGGTCCTAGCACTGAACCCTGTGGAACTCCATAATTAACCTCAGTGTGTGAAGAGGACTCTCCATTTACATGCACAAATTGGAGTCTATTAGATAGATATGATACAAACCACTGCAGTGCAATACCTGTAATACCTACAGCATGTTCTAATCGCTCTAACAGGATATTATGGTCAACAGTATCGAATGCTGCACTAAGGTCAAGAAGGACAAGCACAGAGATGAGTCCACTGTCAGAGGCCATAAGAAGATCATTTGTAACCTTCACTAAAGCTGTTTCTGTGCTGTGATGAACTCTGAAACCTGACTGAAACTCTTCAAATAAACCATTCCTCTGCAGATGATCTGTTAGCTGTTTGACAACTACTCTTTCCCTCCCTAAGAGGGTGGGGAGCGCTGTGCGAGGGTGCATCAGTGAGAGGGATCTGGTCGACAGCCCAGTGCGAGCTGCACATCAACCACTTAGAGCTGTTAGCAGTGTTCTTAGCTCTCAAACATTTTCGTCCAGTCCTGGAGGGCCAGCATGTCTTAGTCAGGATGGACAATTCAACAGTGGTATCCTACATAAACAGGCAGGGGGGAACACGCTCTCTTCCCCTGTTGACGCTGTCTCGCTCTCTGCTGTTATGGTGCAGTGTTCATTTTCTGTCTCTAAGAGCCACCCATGTCCCGGGCCACCGGAACCTGGGGCCGGACCTTCTCTCCAGGGGGGGTCCTCTGGTGAGAGAATGGAGGTTACACCCTTTAATAGTGGCTCAGATTTGGGATCTATTTGGTAAGGCTCAAGTAGATCTTTTTGCCTCCAGGGTAAATACTCCCTGGCCCCTGTTCTTCTCCATAATGGACCATGATGCACCCTTGGGCATGGAAACACTAGCGCACCAATGGCCACACGTGCTCCTGTATGCATTTCCCCCAGTGGAAATGATATCTCCAGTTCTAGAGAGAGTGCGTCAGCAGTCTCTCTCTCTGTTCTAGTGGCCCACAAGGTCGTGGTATGCAGAGATAATCAGCCCGCTAGCAGCGAGTCCTTGGCAGCTTCCTCTCTGCAGGGACCTCCTCTCTCAGGCGGGAGAAGTGGTTCATCTGCGCCAGGATCTGTGGCGCCTTCGTGCTTACCTGCTGAGAGGTTAAACTTGATTGCCAAGGGTTTGCCGCCTAGTGTGATAGCGACAATTCAGAACACTAGCGCCTCATCTACTAGAGGTTTGTATGCTTACAAATAGCGAGCCTTTGAGCAACGGTGCCAGGTCCGCCATACTCTCCCATTTCAGTGCTCTATTCTGGATGTTTTGATATTTCTGCAGGAGCTGCTGGATAAGGGCCTTTCATTTTTGACAATTAAGGTTTATTTAGCAGCTATATTTGCTTGTCATATTGGCTTTGACGGGGTGACACCAGGTGCACATCCGCTTGCCATACATTTTCTGAAAGGAGTTCACTGGCTGAGACCCGTGCTTAAGTCCAGTGCCCCTGCTTGGGACTTGTCTTTGGTGCTGGAGGCCCTTTGAAGCCCCACGTTTGAACCCATTGAGTCTGTGGATATGAAATTTCTTTCATATAAGACTGCATTACTTCTCGCTTTGGATTCGGCAAAGCGAGTGGGTGACCTTCATGCGCTGTCTGTGCATCCCTCCTGCACACAGTTCTCTCCTGATGGCCACATGGTCGTATTGCGTCCAAATGCTGCCTATTTTCCCAAGATCATGCCTGTATCTTATAGCTCAATGGAGTTTGAGTTGCTGAGCTTTTGCTCCCCTCCTTTGGCATCTGAGGGGCAGAGGAGGATGCATTCTATTTGTCCAGTGCATGTGCTACGCACCTACATTGAGCGCACTCAGAATGTGCGTTTATGTGACCAGCTGTTTGTCTGCTTCGCTAATCCAACTTGAGGTAGAGCTCTGTCTAAACAGAGGCTGTCCCACTGGATGATAGAAGCTATCTTACTGGCGTACAGCACCAAAGGTCTTGCTTTGCCCCAGGGGTTGAGAACTCATTCCACCAGGGGGATAGCGACCTCATGGGCTCTTTTTAAAGGGGTGCCTGTAGCTGATATTTGTGCGGCAGCTAGTTGGGCATCACCGCACACTTTTGTGTGGTTTTATTGGTTGGACGTTACAGCCCCTTCGGTGGCTCGTCCTTTCTGCTGGGTCTACCACTCACTAAGGTGGTGGTGGTGGTCCGATTCGGTAGCTGCTCTGCGGAGCGTGTATATATGTCCCATACTTATGTGTTGTACCGAGTGAATCAGCTAAAAGGGAACGAATAGTTATGTCTATAACTTCTGTTCCCTGAAGGAGAGGAACACCTGTTTGAGGGTTAAGAGTAGGTTTTAGGTTTTAAAATTAGAATTAGGTCAGGGGTACTGGTTTGGCACCTCTCTCTACACAGTGTAAAGCAGGCAGCAGTTAAACTGGATGAAACCAGGAACAGAGAAGAACTTTGCATATACAGAGCCTGTCAATCAAACAAATCATCCTTATTGAGTGTTTAAGTAATTAGGTCAGACTAATTGTCTCTTATAGGGGACCCTATAATTTCCCCTTCATTCCTCTACGAAAGAAAATTAATTTCAAAGCCTTGCCTTTTTAGATGATATATTTTATGTGTGTACTGTCCCTTCTCTCCATCCTTCTCATAGGGTTCATTCTTCAGCACTTCAATGCCTTCTCCTCCTCCTGTCTCATTTTTGCTGGCCTCAGCCACAGAGTACAGTTGCCCTACTTGATACTGCAAGAAATGGGAACACAAAGAAGACAGAGTGGAAATCAGCTTTGACTACAGTGAAAAATCCTTAGATTAACTGGAAGGATTGCGAAAGGCTTTGCGGGCCCTTGAAGCCTGTGAAGGCACATAAGTGCAAAGATTGAGTATCACTAACAGCAACTAGAACCAACATAGGAAGTAATTGTCTGTATTAATGTACATTAAAAAAGCAATGTTGGGCTGCACGTTTGTTTACAAGAGTCTAGCCACATTTTAAACAGCATTTCAGTCACTGAGTTGTACACTTAAAGGTTTTAAACACATTTTTACAAGCCCATCAATAACATCTTTATATTTCTACATTTTATATTTAAAAAACAAAAACAAAAAAACTTTGTCCCTTTATTTGGACTTGCATGCCTAATGAAGTCCACCATCCTGATATTAATGGTTATTTGACACAATGTGCTTCACAATACGAGCAGTAACAAATGAATAAAAAAGACCCAAACAGACTCATATAGAAAATCCTTCACTATGTTGAGAAAAAAATAACACAACAAAACAATTATTTCTTGTAGAATCCCAATAATAACCTCCATTAGAAGTGAAGGTTATTAAAGACTAAACAGAAGTCTAGTTTTGAGATTACACACACAAAAAAAAAGAGCATAAAAGCATCATTGCTGTTAAGTCAACAGCCAGAATGCAGTTCAAAAGGTTGAGTCTACACCCCAGTGTAGCTCTGCTCTCTGCAACAGACAGCCTGTCCCAATAACATCAGTAGTCTCTAACAAAGGCTTTTTGTCTTAATATGAGGTTCAGACTAAAGCCAGCGTGGATGAACATTTTCTGTGTAGGACAAACACAATACTCCCTCTATTTTATCAAACAATAACACAGTGAATTTAAATAATATGCCCATATATATTTTAAGAGAACATGTAGGCAATAATACTCACCTCTTCCACAGAGACTGGCAACACTACACGGCTGCAAGGAGGATATGACAGGAAAAGAAGAGAAACAAATAGGTTAAAGACATAAAAGATATGAATAAAATATGAATAAAATTCCATTTTTAAAATAGAACCAAGCTGATCAAATGTTAAGGATTAAACACTCCTGGTGGTTGTAAGGAGACAGATGCCACTGCCTAGAAACTTTTATGAAATGGTTCAACATTCCTAAAATTTTGCTTCTTTAAAAACATTTTTTGCTATAAATGTTTACCAGTCTGAATGTTAACACGTCAGTGAGTAACTGAGTATAGTATATGGCTGTAGCTGAACTCCAATTATTAAGTAGCAATAGTTTTCTGATAAAATTATGAGCAAGCACTTGATAACAGTGTGAAGGAGGAACAGATGCACCTAGCAGATGCAGCTATGGTCCGAATTTCAAAATCCTACGTTCACATATACAAGATTTTCAGAAAACGTGACAGAGAACTCTCAGTGACCTTAAGGTCGAGGTCACTGAGATTTTAACTTGTACAATATTTTTAGTAGATACACCTAGGGCTGTGCGATATGACCAAAATCTCATATCCCGATATAAGAATTCTATTGTCCCGATAACGATATCAATCACAAAAATGTAACATTTTCTGTAAATTCTGTGACTCTCGGGTAGCTTGACTTGCGGGAAGTGTTTCCAGCTGCGCGTCATGTAGCTGGAGTCGAGTGTTTTAACAGATGCATGAAACTACACATTTTTAGACATAAGTTGTAACAGCCGCCGTTTTCTTTGTGAGTATTTATTACACAGGGTGCTGCGGGGAAAAGCCTGTTCTAACCTTTGACTCTAAGGTTTATTTTTTAGCACCTGGCGGCTCTTTTTTACTTCTCATCCGTAAATAATCTGCTCTTTCACGTGATTCAGTTTATTTTGAAAAGTCTCAACAGGATCTTGAGCTTTATTGTGAAAGGTTTATGTGGAACATAAACAAGCGGACACGCAATGGTGTTACCGTCGTTGTTGCTAACCACAACGCATAAAAACAGGCGCTTGTCCGTCCGTAGTGTGGTAACATTAAATATAAGAGAAAGAGAGAACTTTAAGAAATTAATATAGCCACTACAGTGACCATCAAAACGATGAAGAAATATTGCCGTAAACAGTTTATTTTGCGACACCAAGAAACAAACGATAGCGTAAAATGAAACGATAGACGTTTTTATATCGTCATCCGATATATATCGTTATATCGAACAGCCCTAGATACACCTATGGTATCAATTTAAAACTCCTATGCCACTTTGTTCTCGAGTTATTGCATTCATAAACTTGGGTGTCTGTACTGACCGCCTGCCCAGCAGGTTGATGACAATAGATGGGGGTTAAAAGTGCAGCACAGAGAGACAATGATCAGGATAAAACACAAACTATTTCTAATGACTCAAGTTGGCTTCAAGTTACAGGCTGTCACTTGATGAAATCTGTTGTAGTAGGCATTAAAAAAAACATCTCATATTTAATGACTTTTTCTATTGTTGTTGTTTTTTGGGGGGACTGGGGGTCATATGATTAATTTTGGGGTATGTGGGACCTAGAACCAATGAAAATGACATTTAACCCCATAGAAATTAATATCAAACAACAATGGCAGCATGCCAGGTTGCCTAGAAACTTGTACTAAAAAAGAAACAAGAATTGGTTCCACAAGTTTGAATTTATTTTTGCATTTTCTCTAACCCACCCAGGATCAAAGAATACATATAGGCTCAAGTGCATACATACACCCAGACTAATACTTGATTAAATGTCCCTTAGCAAATTGGACCTTGGCCAAATGGTTTTGGTAGCCATCAACAAGTTTCTGGCTGGATATCTGGCCACTCTCAGAAATGGTTTAAATGGTAAATGCCTGTATTTGTATAGCGCTTTTAGCGTTTAGTTTAAATTAGTTTGTTTCATCCAGCTTTTAGGCATAGTTCACAAGTTAGGCATGAGGTTGGAGCTTGGACATTCCATTCCAGAATCTTAATGGGCCATTTCTAAACAACTGCACATCAGTTTAACCTTCCTGTTGTGTTTGGGTCAACTGTACATGAGTATAAATTATTCAGATGTGTATCCACTTTCCCAAGTGGTTCAATAAATCAAAACTTGTGATCAAATATTCAGCCAATTTCACGCTAGATGCTTGTTAACGCCTACCAAAAACATCTTTCAAGGTGCAGTTGGCTAAGGGACATTTAATAAAATATTGAATGCATTAGTAAAAATCCAAAATAATTTCAAACTTCTGCAACCAGTTCCTGTTTTTTAAAGCCAATAAAAGATACATTCTGTACAATCATTTCATCTTAGCTAAAGAAGAGTTGTAAGAAATCATTAAAACCCCCCAAATTACCATCAGATATTGTGTATCTATTAAGCTGTAATCCCCACTAAAATTGAAACTTAAATAGTTACCTTTTAAAAACTAGATTTGACAAACCTACTGTTTCAAGACAATTTAGTAGTAGTAGTTCTAGTGTTAACCTTAAACGTATTAAAATAAGAGCTACTAGACCTGAACTATTATATGCATATTGCAGCTTAATTACAAAATGAAGGAAATCACCAAACAGACAGTAACGAATTCTTTCTTGCTTAGATCTTCATGTCCTCATTAATAAAAAATACTACCTATACCCTAGACTGGCAGATTTAGCACCCCACCCTTTACCTAAACATCTAGTGATTAATCAAGTGTGTGTGTACTCAATGTCTACTGTATATAAACACTACTGTGTGCTACACAATATTATACTTCAGAATATCTACATAATTTGCATAATGCATGCAATTTTCAAAGGTACAAAAAGTTGTGTCACTTGCAATAAAGGTGACTTATTTGCTCATTTTCACCTAGTTTTTGTCAGTACATCAATAATCAATACATTACAACATATATTTAAATCTTCAGCATTTAGTGTCAAAGAACAATCATAACCCCAAACTGTATTTACATTGGCTAATACTCACTATGTGTAAAAAATAATGGCAGCGAAAAGGTCTACACCAGCAGTGTCGAACTCCAGGCCTCAAGGGCCGGTGTCCTGCAGGTTTTAGATATCACCCTGGGTCAACACACCTGAATCAAATGATTAGTTCATTACCAGGCCTCAGGAGAACTTCAAAACATGTTGAGGAGGTAATTTAGCAATTTAAATCAGCTGTGTTGGATCAAGGACACATCTAAAACCTGCAGGACACCGGCACTCGAGGCCTGGAGTTCGACACCTGTGGTCTACACTGAAAATGACCTTCTTGGGTTAAAAAGGCCAAAGGCCAAACTGGCTTGTAAAGGCATGCTTGAATTTCAGACATCACAGACAAATGCAGTACAAGTACTCTGGTGCTCAGACACAACCTTTATTAAAGTTTGAATTATAAGCAGCTTTATTTGTTTCTCTTGCTACAACAAATAACAGTGTAAATTTATAGCTAAAATAATGAGTAAATGAATTGATTAGTTATAGAACAAATTAGTAATAGTCAGTTAAATATTCATGTAGAATCCCTTAAAATGTCAGGATTCTTAAATGTAATAATATGACTAAAAAAATCAATTTCTACAGTGGTCCTACAGTGATACAACAGGCATCTTTTCATCCTAAGTGGAAATTTATTCTACCAGTTTTTCCTTCAGTCTGAAAGCTCTGTATTCATATGCACATGGCCAATCTCCTAACTATTGCTTTGAAATTTCAACAAATTGTATTTCCTGATCATCTATATATTTCAGCTGCTTCTCCAGTGCAACTGTCTGGGAATGTAGCTGCAGAAGGTAGTCCTTGCTCTGCTAAGGAATAGAGGGCCTAACCAGATTCTTGAGCAAAGGAAGAACTGCTACATGTGCCGTTAAATCCAACATTGCACATTTTTCACAAAGTCAATTGAAATAACTGCACCAAAGCTGCTTTATAAATAGTATTATTTAGTACCAAAAATCGGTTGTACTAAGATAGTAATTATGCCTGACATAAAAACATCATAATTAATGCTCATGTTCAATGTATACAATCACACACGTGGCAGTGGGCTAAACCAGCCCAGTGTAACATATCAAAATGTAAGGTCAGCCTTACAGCATTAATATTAGTAATCTGTGACTCAATTCTATCAAGTCTAACATCAAAAGTACCACACATTTACCAGTGGCAGTGGCTTACAGTTATTTGTTGCATCACACCAAGTTTGCATGGGCTAAATGTTCAGTGTCATGAAAGGCTGAAAGACATTAAAGCTGTAAGGTTGTTTTTTTTTAAAACTAAAAATCTTAAATTATTTAAAATTGCATTATCCAGCAACAAAAAGAAAAGAAGATACATACTACAATCAGTTCAGAATTTTATAATACGTGATTAACCAGTAACAGAAAGAAAGATTAACTTCAGTAACCAGTATATTTGTTTCTCCCTCCGTGAGACTACGTTAGTTGCCTTTAACCAACAATTTTTATAGATATTAACAGTCCTGGCTCTGATACTGAAGTACTGTATGGAATCGAACCCATTCTGTGCTATCCCCTAACAACAGGTAGCCTCCCGTTATATGTAGGCTACACAGGTTAGCCACGCAGTGAATGCTAGATTTAATAAGAAAGAATGAAAACGTCCACTGTATAGTTTCAATCCACCCGATTGATGGGCAGAAATATTAAGAATAATTGTTTTAACAATTACGCATCATTAATATAATGTTCGTGTTAGTTGCCCAGTTTTAGAGGGTTAACTTTATACCACTAGCGCAACAAACTAACAGCAAAGTAGTTAGTCCTTCCATAACCCCATGCTAGCTTGTAGGCTATAGCTGACGTATGGTACGGGAGAGTACAGACAATAAACCCTGCATAACTATTTCCTAACAATAAGCTCTCTTCTGCTTTAACAATGAGTTGTACTAGCAGCTGATTGTGGACTTTTAAATAAACTCGGTTGTCAGAGAATTGTCATGCTAGCCGCTACAGCTAACTTAGCCAGCTAGCATAAATGGTAAATCCGACAGAAGGACCCTTAATCGCTCACTCACGGGACCAAAGCTTAACGTAACGGCATTTCAGAGATATAACACGCTGCTACATGGCTAGCTGCAGTCACGTTGGCAATACAGCAAACCGTCAAAGTAGTACTAACTCGCTGAATGTGCAAAAGGCTTATGTGTGAGCGGTGCAGCCGTTTTATGTAACTCGTTTTCATTAAGAAGCTAATTATCCCCTCTGCATCTACAACTCAGAAGCTAACTGTAGCTTGTACTAGCAACGCCTTAAAAAGACCGGTGGGTCCCGTTATCCACGTCCTGATCCAACCTGCTCAGAAGCTGGCTTTTTACAGACTACAGGAGCGTAAAATACAGCGAACGACAACACTAAATGAAACACACATGCGTACTTCTCAATAATCAAATGTGGGACCGATCTGAATACCCCACTAAACGCACTAAAAAAAAACATTTTTTAAAAACATTTTCACACTCACTATTCCTTGATGAGCACCATCTTCGTCACACGGGCTGCGGCTGCGCAGTGGTAATCGACACCCGATCAACAAGTCAGTTCCGCCCTCCGGGAAAAATCTGATTGGCTGAAACATCCACACCATTGTTCATGTAATACTGTAGCTCTGTATTCCATTGAACACTGTGTTAATGTATTTGTTATATACTATGATATGTTCAGTGATATTTATTATGGCAAAATATACATAAATACAACTCACTATTTGCCATGTTTTTGGAATAAAAAACTAACAGCAGAAACAAGTATAGTAATTAACAAACAACTGTTTGCTCTCAGGGTACTTAGTGGACAATTTGTTTTCCATGATCTGAAGTTTAAAACCTAATTTTGGTAGGTTTATATCACAATTAGGTTTGGTAGCTTTTGGTCCAGATCTAGAAAAATACTAACTGGCTTGGCTTGCACAGCACTTGGACCGATTTCACTTGGAATTTCCATAATATATTTTAATATATACCTATATTTTAATACTCATACTTTTCTATAAATTCAAGACTTTTACTTCTAACAGTGTGATATAGCTAGTTTTTAAAAATAAGTAATTGATTGGGTGAACATCGACGCAAGAATATACATGCTGCCTGCTCTATGGCTTATCGTCAGACTAGAGGAACAGGGCGTTGTTTGGAACAGGGCGGATCGCTTGGAACGCCAGGCTAGCAGGTACTAAAAAAGTACCTGGTACCTATGAACTAATGGAAAACCATAGCGAACCATGCCGATTGGATCCCAGTAGGTACTAATCGAAAAGGGGATCAAGGAAAAGGTTGCCTTGTCGTCACATGTTATGAAGGTGTTGGAGAGACTGATTCTTGCTCAGCTTAGCTTGCAGGTGAAACATGCTCTCAGGTGGGGGTGGATGATCCTGTGTTATCTACCTGCTACAGCATGCTTACCTGGATAGTACTGGTTGAACTGTGAGAATCATATTCTTTGATTTTTCCAGTGACTTATACCATTAATACCATCAAGCCACTTCTGTGAAAAGCTGCTCAGGATGGGAGTCGCCACTTCTACATTCTCCTCGATTGGTAACTATCTGTCTCTCAGAAGACACTGCATTAGTTGAGTGTATTAAGGGTGGGCAGGACATTCAGACTCCTTCTGAATGTCAACAAGACAAAAGAGATGGTGGTTGACTTCTGGAGGAAATAAACTGCGACTAGGCCATTCAACCTTATGGGTGAGTAGGTGGGGACAGTGGACAGATACAGGTACTTGTGCGTAGTGGTAGTGGGTGCTATCTATTTTGCTGTCGTCTGCTGGGGGACCTGAGTGCCAAAGATGCCAGCAGGATCAACAAACTCATCCGCAAGGCTGTAAAAATCATTGGTCAGAATTTGGAGATGTTTGAGTCAGTGAGGGACAGGAGGTCACTAAACAAACTGCTACATCATGGACAGCCCATCACACCTGTTCCACTAATTTCTGAGGCAGCAGAGCTCCTTCTCCCTCAGACTGATTGAACCTCGCTGCCATAAGGAAATCATTCTGATATCTCATAGCCAGTGTTGGGACTAACGCGTTATTAAGTAAGGCGTTACAGTAACTACGTTATTATTGTGGTAGCGAGCACGGTAACTAGTTATTATGCCAAAATCAGGAACGCGTTAGTCGTTACTGGGATTTAGATAGGGTCGTTACTCGTTACTTCGTGTGGTGGCTATCGCGGAGCTTCCACCACAGATTCTGTAACATTGGCAAGTGGTGGAGGCCAGCAGGTGGATGAGGGAAAGGGGATGCAGAAGGAAAAGAGACCCGAGGCGGCCGCCAGTCCAAGTGTGAACTGAACTTCAGGTAAGAAGTTGTGACCTGCAGTCTATCTGGGTCAGATATAAACCAAGTTTAGGTGCAGTTTATTTTCGTTATTCTGACTTTTTCCATACTGCGTACTAGCTAGCATGACGGAGTTTCTATACAGCTGGGTGGGTGCTATGAAGTTAATGATGTTGAACTTTATTTTGTTTGTTGCCAACCGTCCCGTCTGGTATTCAGAGAAAATTTACGCGTTTCTTATTGAGGCGAAAAGGAACAGTTTGTCCCGTAATTCAGCTACAATGAAAAAGGCACAAAGCTGGAGTTATTCTGTCTTTATGCTGCACAGCTGCCTCTTCTTCTTTCATTCTCCCCCCTCCCTCTCCCGTTTCTACTTCAATCATGAAAACTGATCAATGATCAGCTGATCGGCTCTCTTGTTTGTTTATCGCCCACTTTGCGCCAGAAAGAGGAAACCAGCCGATGTCACGCTAAACAACAGCAGCACTTTTAAGCTTGATCAGCTGTTGTTAGAATTGATTTAATATTAATTTCTAGTATCAGCTGATGTTTGTTGGAGCCACAGCTGCAAAAAAGCTGCTGGTCATGATATCGGTTTGGTTATCTGGTGAGAGGGAAACATGAAGATGAAACCAGGAGATGTCCTTACTGAATCATCAGAGCTGAACAGGTGATGGAGAAACAGGTTTACCTTTTAGGTGACATAAATGAGTTGAAGGGAAGTTATGAACTGTTTCTGAGAGACAGATAACCCCAGGATCCTTTTTAGGTAGTTGACAGCTGGTAACTGTGCAGGTGCGGATCTAGCAAAGTTTTGCCAGGGGGGCCAGGTAGGGCATTAACAAGGAGAGGTGGGCACAAAGAAATACTTTTCTTTCTTATTCTCATTTAAAATGTCTAGCTTTTAAAAAATAATTATCTCAATCTTACAACAAACGATTGATGCATATATACCATCAAAACAGTGAACATCACTGTCACAACAGCGTTTGTTTTCATTCAAAGGCTTTATGATTTTTCCTATAATGGTGGGCCAGTCTCTAGTCAAAATGCCCGGGCCGATTTTTTGTCCCCGTCCAGCCCTGTATGCAGCTCATCTGCAGTCTGGTGTTACCTACATCTTCCTATTCAGAAGGCAGAATTTCCGAGTTACTGTACAGTAAGTTGAGTACAATCAAAGCATCACGACTGCAGTTTTTGTGTTGGATGTAAAAGGCGCACATGACGCTGTGACGTAGGCTAGAATCATGGCAGCAGTCAATGACGGTCCAGGCGTGGGATTTCTCTCGTGGAAACATGCACATTATCTTTTCCTTTCTATTGGTAGGTGGCACAGTGCACTTGTGGCAAGTAAGCAAGCTAGAAGACTGGCAAAGTTATGGAAGCAACACATTAACAAGAGAATTCTGAGTAAAACCAAAGTTACTTTCCCTAGTAACTAGTTACTTTGAAAGTAACGAGTAACTTGAAGTAACTGAGTTACTTTTGATAGAAGTAACTAGTAATGTAACTAAGTTACTATTTTAAAGTAACTTACCCAACACTGCTCATAGCACAAAGCCCTTAACAGGGTATATCCTGGATAGGTTGCAAATATATAATAGGGCCAATATGGAGAGACAGACAACCACTCAATCTAAAACTCACATCCATTGGCCAATTTATAATCACCAATTAACCTAACCTGTGAATCAAAGGAGCTTGCAAAGATGGTTCTCTCCATGGAGAGAACCCATGGAGACATGGCGACAAAGTGCAAACTCCAGACAGACTGGATTTGAACCTAGGACCTTATTGCTGTGAGGCACTGACGACTGTGCCATTTTTTTCATATTTTGCAAAACTGCACTAAATTGAATCACTGTAAGAGCATTAACATGAACTCTAAATAACACTGGAAATTAAAACAACACTATGAACAATAAGACATTTGTTACTGTTAAGTATCATAAAAGCTCTATAAATATTTACTGTACTGTGTTAAGAGCAGTGTTGGGACTAACGCGTTATTAAGTAACGCGTTACAGTAACTACGTTATTATTGTGGTAACGAGCACGGTAACTAGTTATTATGCCAAAATCAGGAACGCGTTAGTCGTTACTGGGATTTAGATAGGGTCGTTACTCGTTACTTCGTGTGGTGGCTATCGCGGAGCTTCCACCACAGATTCTGTAACATTGGCAAGTGGTGGAGGCCAGCAGGTGGATGAGGGAAAGGGGATGCAGAAGGAAAAGAGACCCGAGGCGGCCGCCAGTCCAAGTGTGAACTGAACTTCAGGTAAGAAGTTGTGACCTGCAGTCTATCTGGGTCAGATATAAACCAAGTTTAGGTGCAGTTTATTTTCGTTATTCTGACTTTTTCCATACTGCGTACTAGCTAGCATGACGGAGTTTCTATACAGCTGGGTGGGTGCTATGAAGTTAATGATGTTGAACTTTATTTTGTTTGTTGCCAACCGTCCCGTCTGGTATTCAGAGAAAATATTACGCGTTTCTTATTGAGGCGAAAAGGAACAGTTTGTCCCGTAATTCAGCTACAATGAAAAAGGCACAAAGCTGGAGTTATTCTGTCTTTACGCTGCACAGCTGCCTCTTCTTTTTTCATTCTCCCCCCTCCCTCTCCCGTTTCTACTTCAATCATGAAAACTGATCAATGATCAGCTGATCGGCTCTCTTGTTTGTTTATCGCCCACTTTGCGCCAGAAAGAGGAAACCAGCCGATGTCACGCTAAACAACAGCAGCACTTTTAAGCTTGATCAGCTGTTGTTAGAATTGATTTAATATTAATTTCTAGTATCAGCTGATGTTTGTTGGAGCCACAGCTGCAAAAAAGCTGCTGGTCATGATATCGGTTTGGTTATCTGGTGAGAGGGAAACATGAAGATGAAACCAGGAGATGTCCTTACTGAATCATCAGAGCTGAACAGGTGATGGAGAAACAGGTTTACCTTTTAGGTGACATAAATGAGTTGAAGGGAAGTTATGAACTGTTTCTGAGAGACAGATAACCCCAGGATCCTTTTTAGGTAGTTGACAGCTGGTAACTGTGCAGGTGCGGATCTAGCAAAGTTTTGCCAGGGGGGCCAGGTAGGGCATTAACAGGGAGAGGTGGGCACAAAGAAATACTTTTCTTTCTTATTCTCATTTAAAATGTCTAGCTTTTAAAAAAATAATTATCTCAATCTTACAACAAACGATTGATGCATATATACCATCAAAACAGTGAACATCACTGTCACAACAGCGTTTGTTTTCATTCAAAGGCTTTATGATTTTTCCTATAATGGTGGGCCAGTCTCTAGCCAAAATGCCCGGGCCGATTTTTTGTCCCCGTCCAGCCCTGTATGCAGCTCATCTGCAGTCTGGTGTTACCTACATCTTCCTATTCAGAAGGCAGAATTTCCGAGTTACAGTACAGTAAGTTGAGTACAATCAAAGCATCACGACTGCAGTTTTTGTGTTGGATGTAAAAGGCGCACATGACGCTGTGACGTAGGCTAGAATCATGGCAGCAGTCAATGACGGTCCAGGCGTGGGATTTCTCTCGTGGAAACATGCACATTATCTTTTCCTTTCTATTGGTAGGTGGCAAAGTGCACTTGTGGCAAGTAAGCAAGCTAGAAGACTGGCAAAGTTATGGAAGCAACACATTAACAAGAGAATTCTGAGTAAAACCAAAGTTACTTTCCCTAGTAACTAGTTACTTTGAAAGTAACGAGTAACTTGAAGTAACTGAGTTACTTTTGATAGAAGTAACTAGTAATGTAACTAAGTTACTATTTTAAAGTAACTTACCCAACACTGGTTAAGAGTAGAGCAATGGTGAAGAAACTATTAAGATAAGCTGCTGAAGTAAAAGTACTCAGACTATAAAAATACTTTAGTACAAACAAAAGCCCTGCATTAAAAAGTCCTAAGTAAAAGCAAATATCTATTAGTAACGAAAAGTACTGGAATACATAAGAGCACATAATGATGAGGACATGTCTTGGCTAATTTAAAGTGTCTAATATACAATAATGTGGTTTAGAAAATATTAATTATTTTTATTACTAATTCAAGTACCGGTATTGCACCTGGTTAGCTTGTACTCTTTAAACACTTTTAATATCTGTATCTACAAATGGTTTCATAAATATCCAGTATATCCTTATAATACGTTAAGAATTACATTCACAATTTTTTTACTAGATTTACTATTTTGCTTTTATTATAAGTAAAAAGAATGTGTGAAGATTTTTTTCATTATAGAACATTGCTGTATGTGATCAAAGCAAGACAAAGAAAGGAGCAAAACTGCATGTTATAAAATCAATTAAATACTTGGGCACCATGCTGACAATCACACATGAAACCAAACTACCATAAAATATCAAAAAGTTGTCTTTACTTCTTCATTGTTTTAATTGTATTTATAAATTGTGTGACGATTATATTAATAATAATTAGAAAACACTCAAAATAAATGACATCAGTAACTGACAGTAATGACATTAAACAATAATTATTAAACAATAACTCAAGATTGAATCCAGGCCAGTACAAAGAAAGCAAGCATTTAGGCTGATGTAAAATGTTCATTCAGTAAGCAGACTGCAGGTTAAAAGCATTTCTGTTCAGTGTACATGGAGGCATTGAGACACATGCCCTCTAGTCAGTCATAAAAACAAAATTAAAGCTAGAGATTCAACACTTCTCTTAATTATTATGCCCTTCCATTTCTCTCCAGAAGAAGGCACAGTCATCACATTCAAAAACATTTACATCCCTTCACAAAAAAGTAACATGTAAAATCACCATCAGTATGAAATGAGTACTTTTTCATTCCTGCAACTCAGCAGGGATTGCTAAAAATGTAGTTGTATTTCCACTGAAAATGGGCAGATTTTATCATTGTACAAGCACAGATATTAACCAGAAGATTGATCTCCTAAATCTGTGTTCAGGACTTTAAATATTCAAATTCTCAACATTTAGAAGATGGAAAAAAGTGTCCAGGTGAGAGAAACTTGTAGCCGTTCCCAGAGGGAAGTCTGACACCTCCTTTAGAATGTGTGAGAAGGCCAGATGGAGATGGAGGTGGTTTAGCCTCCAGTTTTGGGTGAGCATTTGGTCTGTCATCAGTGTTGTGGTCCTCAGGTTCCGCTACATTTTTCCTGATAGACTCATGTCTAGGTGAGAGATTCAGCAAACCCAAAACATCTTTCTGAACTGTACTCATTTTTTTATTCTCACCTCGGAGTAAGCTGGCCGGACATGGCATGCCGGGTTTCTGGCTGGCGTTGGCCCAGTAGGTTTTTAAATTGTGGATTGCCTGGATTTTGCTATCCTGTTTGGATTGGTGCATCTTAGGGGTGATTGCTGGGCTAGAAGAGGCTGAAACGGATCCTGCGGAGGAATAGGAAAGGGCTGGGGATGGAGCACTGTCAGCAGGAGAGCGTGAAGGTGAGATGTGGGCAGTGTAAGGCGAGCTGGGGTATTTCAGTTTGAGCTGAGCCTGTATGTGCACATCTGGGGAGACTGTAGGGAGAGGTGAACCCTGATCTTTTACAGAGAGAGATAACAAAGGGGATGAATGAGCTTGGCTGCTGTAGCCTGAGCTGATTTTCTGCAGTGATGAGGAGCGGGATGGTGGTTTAGGCCGAGTTGGAGGAGGGATTGAGACAGAGGTAGAGAGCGGTGAAAGATGACTAGAGAGTGAGAGAGGAGACTTTAGACTTGCCCTACTTGTTGGTCGGCTAAATGCACTGGTCTCAGAGGGCTGAAACCCTCGGGCTCCATTTGTAGGAGTCAAAGTTGGGGTTGTTGGAGTGGACACAGATTTCTGTCTGCTGAGCGACTCATCTCTGCCCTCAGCTCCCTTCAGTGTCTTTCCTCTAAGGTTTGCCTTCTGCAGGCTCTCCACAGCTTGCATGTGGCTCTCAGTCTCCTCCAGGATCTTCTGGGCCAGCTCCTGGGGATCCAGTTGTCCTGCAGGTCCTGTCCTTTCCTCTTGGGATTTCACTGTGCTATCTGTCTCAGTGCTCGACTGGTCTGACTCAGAGCTGCTGACTTTTCCTTTCCGCTGAGGAGTTGAGCTGGAAAATGAAACATATAGATACATTTAAAAGAAGTTCAAGAGTAACTCTTTCTGACTTAACAAAAGGTATTGAACTTACATTTCCTTCTTGACTTTGGGGTTATTCTTAACTGTTAGTGGCAGCGTTGGAGCTTTTATTGGAGATGTAGGTGTGCTGATGCTTCCCTTTGAGGAAACTGTTAGAGGATACCCATGCCGCCCGGCAGATGCTCTCCCAGCACCAACTCTGCCAAATCTATGTCCTGCAGGTAGAGGCAGAGTGTCACACTCGCTTCCTCCTTGACCTAACGGCTCACTGCTTATAATGGAGTACCCCGCATACTCCTCGTCCTCTCCTTCTCCCGATAATACTCCTCCATTACTGGTCAATCGACCTCTTGATACACCACCTGAATGGGTGTAGAGGCCCGTGCCTTGACAAGGCTTCTCTGGCTGTTGATGTGAGCGCTGGCTGATGATGTCACTTCCTGCAGGCTCAGGTCTAGACAGGAAACTGAGAGATGAGGCAAGGGAGCTGAGGCTGTACACTGAGATGGCATCGCAGGAAAGGCTGTCAGGGCACATGGGGGGCAAAATCGAGGGTTGAGGTGGGTAGCAACCTAAGGAAAGGGGTAAAGAGTGTGGCTGGGAGGCTGACTGGGAGGAGGACAAAGACTCCAGGGAGGATGAACTGTCTATGCTAAGTCTCTTGGGAAGCTCTGTTGAGTCTGATTAAAAAGAGAGAGAGAGAGAGAGATTTGAAAAATTTGTTGAAAATTGGGAAAGATTTAGTAAAAGAGAAAGTCCAAATTCATAACTTATTTTTACCAAACAGTGCTAGAAGAGACTGAAGGGCAAAATGCATGATGCGTCTGCTGGCCTGTTTTCCAGTCTTCAGCACCACTTCCTCCTGACCAACTTCACAAAGGTCAAAGCCTGACAAAGACAGAGCACAAAATCCAGCCAAAAGCCAAATCTGAGTACTTCAGTGACAAATAGTAAGCTTTATATGTTCTTCACTGCTAAAGTAGTTAGTTACTTTATTAATTCATTTTAGATTACAAAATGAGTATGATGATTCTATATAACCACCAATTCCCAAAAAAGTTGGGATGCTGTGAAAATGTGAATAAAAACTGAATGCAAGGATTTACAAATCTCGTATACCCATAATTTATTCACAATAGAACACAAAAAATATCAATTGTTTAAATTGAGAAAATGTACAGTACCATCTAAAGAAACATATTAGCATGGGCATGAATTTGATGGTAGTAACACGTCTAAAAAAAAATAAAAAATGTTGAAACAGGTCCATGTTTACCACTCTCTTCTTTTGACAACAGTCTGTAAACGTCTGGGAACTGAAGAGACCAGCTACTGGATTTTTGGAGTGGACTCTTGTCTTGTCTGATGTATGAATCTAGCTACTTAACAGCTGGTTGTTCAGTTGTTGTATTTTTCATTTGATACGCCAGATGTTTGCAGTTGATCAAAAATCTGGATTGCAAACAGGCCAGTTCATCACCTGGACTCTTTTACAACAAAGCCATATTGTACAACAGCAATGGTTCGTTGTACAGCATGGGTTCATTATAATTGCGGTATGCGTCTTAGCATTGTCTTGCTGAAATATTCAGAGGCTTGCCTGAAAAAGATATAATCTGGATTTGAGTATACACGGCTCTAAAATCTATATAAACAACGCGTTCTCACTCTCGAGGCGTAATATTTTACGCTAGGTGTCAAATCGTCAACATGTTACGCTTCCGGGCACCCAACACATTCCTAAATGACGAGATCGGAAAAATGAGGAAACATGAGAACCGTTTGGAATCAATCCACAGATGTTCGTTCATTTTCCTCAAATTGCTTTGGTAAGCACTATTTAACGTCATTAAAGTGTTGATGTTTTTGACACTGTGGGTATGAGTTTGCTGTCTATTGTCAATAGCAGTCTTCAGTCCGGGTGTGTCCCTGCTGACTTTAAACATATTGCGGTGGAACCTATTCTTAAAAAACAAAACATGGATCCAGCAATTTTATCCAACTACAGACCAATTTCTAAATTGTCTTTTCTTTCTAAAGTCCTAGTCCTTCTTCAGCGCCACACCTTTCTATATAAAAATGGCATTAGTGAAGTATTTCAGTCTGGTTTTAAAGCACACCACAGCACTGAAACTGCTCTTTTAAAGGTTTTTAATGACCTTTTAACTTTTACTGACTCGGGAGATCCTGCCATTTCAATACTATGAGACCTCAGTGCTGCCTTTGACCGTAGATCATAGGATTCTTATCTCTCCGCTTGAACACTGTGTCAGAATCGAAGGGACTGCATTGGAGTGGTTTAAATCTTACCTGTCCAACCAATGCTTTTCTGTTAGATTGGGGGATACATCATCCTCAAAAAACCCACTTTCTTGTGGGGTCCCCCAGGGGTCCATTCTTGGCCCAGTTCTCTTTTCAATTTATATGCTCCCTATGGGTCTATGTTAAGGCATGGATGACTTTAAACTTTCTTAACCTAAATGAACAGAAAGCAGAGGTGATTGTGTTTAGTTCCTGTGACCACTGCGACTTTGGCCCCTTCAGAAATTTATAAAAAACCTTCTGCGAGGAACCTAGGAGTTATCTTTAACTCCAATCTAACGTTTGACAAACAGATTAATGCTGTAATCAAATCAGTTTCTTTCATCTTCGGCTACTTGCTAAAGTGAAGCAATTTCTCTGTTTTAGAGACTTTGAGAGCCTTCATTTCCTCTCACCTCGACTACTGTAATAGTCTTTACTCTGGTATTAGTCTGTCATCAGTTAGCTGTCTACAGCTGGTCCAAAACGCTGCAGCACAGTTACTAACTGGCACACGCAAGCGAGAACACATATCCCCCACACTGGCATCATTACACTGGCTGCCAGTTAGTTTTAGAATTAGGTTTAGGATTTTATTGTTTTTAAGGTATTGCAGGGGTTAGCACCCTCATACCTTTCTGATCTTTTAAATTGGTACACTCCTGCAAGGTCTGAGGTCTGCGGATCAATTGCTCCTGGCTGTCCCGAGGTCCAGATTAAAGCACAGAGATCGGGCCTTTGCTGTGACTGCTCCTAAATTATGGAACAAACTGCCCCTTCACATCAGGACCTCCTCAACATTGGACACTTTTAAAACCTGTCTGAAAACCGACTTTTACTCCATGGCTTTTAAATCAAAATGAGTTTGTATTACTTTTATTTTTCTTATTCTTACTCAAATCTTCTAATTTTATTATTCTTTTTCTTAACTTTTATCATGTCTCCCGATGTTTTTATTTCTTTTGATTATCTTAATTGTACAGCACCTTGGTCAACATTTGTTGTTTTAAATGTGCTATATAAATAAATTTGACTTTGACTATTTGACAGATGGTGGTATGAGGCGTTTGTGCTAATATGGTGTGTTCGGTTTTTGCTGAATGTGGTGCTTTTCTTAAATGCTAAACATCTCCACTTTGCTCTTGTCTGTGCAAAGGACATTGTTCCAGAATTTTTTTTAAATTTGTTCAGATGCAATAAAACAGCCATTCTGTCATGTTCTTTTTAGAGAGAGAAGGCTTTCTTCTGACAACCCTTCCAAACAAGCCATATATGTTCAGTGTTTTTCCAATTCATTACAAAGAACTTTATCATTTAACATGCTAACTGTAGAGCTTGAGTCCTTTCTCACAAACATAATTCAGTAAAAGGCAAAAGTGTCTGATAAGGGGTGTTCAGTAGGTGATATGAAAGCTCACACAAAGACAAACAGGAAAATAAGTAGACATATAAGCATCAAAGACAGATGGAAAATGATAAACAAAAGTATTTACAATGTAAACCAAGAAACAACACTATAAAAGAACCCTAATCAGAAGCCCAATGCATATACATGTGTTTCAATATGTTCTGAATATTATAACATAATTTTTTGCTCTGTGCTAGTTTTTACCGACATTTTCTTTACTTACAACTGACATGGGTGATGCAGTAGATCACTGACAAGGAGGTATAAAAAAAATGTGAAACTAAGTTTCTTTTAAGGATGACTCACCCAGTGCAGCCAGGAACTCGTGGCAGCCTGGCAGCCTCCAGAGCTGCACACTAATTGACACTTGAATGGGAGCCAGTGGAAAGTCTTGCTCTTTGTCGCCTGACTGCAACTGAACCAACACTTGGTGAAGCTATGGAGAGGAAAGAAGATATAATGACTGGAGTGCTGGATGAGTGTTTATACTCACTAAAGCACGCACTTCACAAAGAATATTAAAATAAAACATGTGCAGCAACTTAGTGTCTGAATGTGTTTGTGCCTGCTTTGACGAGTGCTATACTTTTGAACTCAAGCCATTAGTTTCATCATGAAACACTTACCATTCCTGCCACGCTTTTAACTGCCTTTGTGAGGTGTGTATGACAGAAGAAGAAACAGAACTTTAGTGATTTATTTTTGTGTAATTGTTGTGTTTGAATTACTGTATTCTCAGCCATGCATGAATGATGATGTGCTTATGCAGGCAATTCTTGATGATACCCATATAGTATTTATGGAGGGCTACAGCAAGCAAAGAGTGATGAAACCAAACAAATGACTGCAAAATGAAAAATTAGAGTGAAGAGTGGGGGTGCTCTGCACTTTACCAGCTAGCTATACAAGCAATCTGTTTTAGTTATGAGTGGTTAAAAGACAAGTGTGCAGAATATCTCATGACCATGCTGACCAGATGCATGCTAGGGTTGGGAAACAACAATGCATGCAGTGTTGAGTGTGTTTGCAGAAAGCAGTCGTGCAAATGAACTAGATTACTAACCATATTCAGTAAATTTTACTTCTCTACAGTTATGGAAAAAAATGGAAATCTCTTTCTTTCTGTATATATGCAATGCATGTGGGAACTATGGATGAATAGAAATACAACATCCTCACTGACTAAGAAGCACCTAATAGCTCAAGGCATCAATTAATGGTGCAACATCAGTAGAACACAGTTATTATCAAAGCTGGAGATTGAGAGGCTACAACCCAGTGGGAATGAGTGAGCAGTGTGGACATAATGAGCCGACCCTGATAGAAGAAGCATTGGAAGTGAACTAGATGACGCTTAGCTACCTACAATGACAGAATTGCTGTTTTTACACCAGGACTCTAAGATCAGGCAAGCCAACCGGACCTCTGCCTGGATTGACCATAAGAAAGCCTATGACTCAGTGCCTTGAATAGTGTACAGGAACATCTGAGCTGCATATGGACTAAAAGTCCCCACTTTCAGAGGGGCGGGGGGGCACCGCAAAGGTGGTTAAGAATAATAGGGGTATGGTCATGTCGGACTTTGAGTTCCAGACAGACAAACAGCTACTGGCCAACCAACATGACATAGTGGTGGACAGCAACACTGGGAAGAAGGGCCACAAGAAAATAGAGAGTTACCAGGGCCAGGAGGAAAAACTGGAGTAGATGTGGAAGGTAAAGTCCAAAGTTGTCCCAATGGTAATAGAAACATTAGGAGCTGTAACCCCAAAACAGAGGTCTCTGTTCAGAAGAGTGCATCTGCGCCAGTTTGTCCTTCAGCCCCTGGTACAGCTAAAATAGAACACCCAAACTCCGAGGCCTCTGGTAGAGCACCCAAGTTTAAGCAACACAATAATACCATCCCCCAGCTTTTTGAGCTTGGAATTATCAACGTTACTTAGGTAAAGGCCAAAAATAAAAACAGGTGGTGGAGGGAGATCTTATTTTTTGATGTGCGTAGTTCTTCAACCACTGTCACGACCACCTTTCCAACATGATAGTACCTTATGAATGAGCTGTTCTCCAGCCTCAGATGCTGTGACCAGCTTACAGAGTGCCTGTAAGGCTGGAGGAGTAAGACCTGGGGATGCACAGAAAGTTAATCAGAAATTTCTATAGCACTGTCATATCAATCTAGTGTAACATTTTACAAAAGAGCTATAAGTTGAAATAAAAATATAATCTGAATTATTCTCTTGCTAATATAGGGTATCTTGCAAAAGTGAGTACACCCCTCACATTTTTGTAAATATTTTGTTACATCTTTTCATGGGACAACACTGAAGATATGATAGTTTGATACAATGTAAAGGCAATAATGGCTGTGTGTTAAATTATTTAGAGGGGACAGCAAATTTACACTGTTGTACAAGCTGTACACTGAGTACTTTGCATTATATCAAAGTGTCATATCTTCAGTGTTGTCCCATGAAAAGATATAATAATTTTTTTTACAAAAATGTGAGGGTTGTACTCACTTTTGTGAGATACTGTACATTAAACAAATATGATTTTATCAGTATGACTGACATAGGAGATGTTTTGAATAATGGAAAAAACTCTGTTACCAAGCAGTGACTGTAGAGTGGTACTGCACTGCTGCAGTCGATCCCCAGGATCTGACATAGGAAAAAAAACTGCCGCAGGGAGTCCAGCACCACTACCAGAGAAGTCCAATCGAAAACCCACTGCAGAGAGAAGAGCCTGCCACCCAGGCACCCCGCCGACCTTACCCAGCACAGAGGAGACATGTGGACATGAACAGAGAATACACAAAGGTTGACATTTAAAGAGAAGGAGAAGGAAAGATCAACACACAGACCTTATTCTCCACACTTTGCTGCGATGTGTACATTGGGTTACACTGGCCACTCTGAATGCGCTGTAGTGATTTCTCAACCTGTGGACAGAAACGGGCACAAATTGTGTTATTTAATCAGACTGGAACGTTCAGATGTGGGAAAAATGTGTTTTGAGGTGCCATTCATAAACAATTTAACATTTTCTGGACAGGACAAAACTGAAAGAAAATTAAAAGAAAACATCTTGATTGATAATCATGCATTTCATTAGCAATCAAGATGTTTTCTTTGTGTTGAACACAATCATGGGTGCTTCCTTAAGAAGCATTTTAATTCCAGAATTCACCAGAAAATAGCTTTACCATTTCTCATTGATACCTCAGATCTCTGTGCGCGGATTGTGGAGTGATATTTATACAGCACTTTTCTAGTCTAAGCTCTACTACAAGCCTCATTCACACATTCATACTGCACTTTATTCCATAAAAGAGGACCGTAGCCACAATGGCAGCACTCACTGACATTATTCTGGACTCTGCATTTTTAAGGCTTTAATGTTAGCATTTTACCCCCCTGCCATGCTATTTAGAGCCAGACGTGACCATAATGTTCTAAGGTATCAGCTAATACCAGCATGCTGGAACCGCAATGACTCTGAAAGTTCGGCAACATGCTCTGATGGAAGTCTGATGATGATAACTAAAGTCATCATTCACTGTATTAGATTTTTATTGATCTTCATGAGAGCTAAGTCTAGTTTCCCCAGTCTGTCTCGCTAACACATTTGAATTCTTTTTCCTTAGATGGAGGGAAAGTGATGTCCCCAAATCAAGAGGGGCAGAGATAAGAAGCATTGCAGAAAAAAAGCAATTTGCAGTCAAAGTAGATTAACACGTTCACACAGACCTAGCGCAGAATGTAATGACTTTCTTTATTGTTTAATACTTGTTTGATGCAAAGTCATAAAGTCATTAAAATAGCTCAGTATGAATTATCTAAACTTAATATAATGTTTTCATATGGCTTTTTAAATTTTCTTTTCAATCAACAGTCTTTAATTAAATGACATAAAATAACTGCTATAAAAAGCAGTTAAGCCAGTATTCACATTTGTGATCTTTACAATAGTTAATCTTTGGATGCTATGACAAAAAATAAAAACCACATTTCTAATTAAAGTGATTAAAGTCATGCTCATTTAAGATTTTCCAGTAGTATTTATGACAAATCGGCTTTTGTTTTATTGAACTGATATCTAAATTCATCTTTTGAATTTTAAACTTACTAATAGAGAACTAATAGAGAAAGTGACACTGCAAAGTTTGAAGAAGTCTTACCAAGTGTAACAACACTCTCAGGGCATCCCTGGCCCTCTCTGGGTACTGAAGGATCTCTACCAGGGCTTGGCCAACCAGTGACATGGGACTGTTCAGCTTTACATCATTGCCAATAAGCATGTAACCTAAAAAAAATACAACAAAACACATCTTTCAGTTTCTCGTGCATATTGAAACTGTGTTTTTTGGAGTTCTGGAATGTAAATGTAGCCGTCTCCAAAGCACTTTGGGTTAGCTTCTGTTGTTTAAATGTGCTGTAAGTTATGAATAAAATAGGCATGACATGTTTAAGGTAAAGTTTTCATCGCCAGAGAATAACTTATGTAACACAGTGGGCTACATAATGAACTTGAAGAATAGAAACAAAGTGTTGATCCTGCTGTGCTAGTATTGACCCAAAATCAATACCAGCATTGGTATCAATGCTATCGATAATTGGATTGATCCGCCCACTTCTAGTTCATGGTTTGCTCTTTCTCATACCTTGCTTGAACACACATATCACTGCTGACCAGTAACACCCCAACAGACTTGCCATATTGGATACAGTGGCCACAACAATTATTCTTTTTCTAAGTTTATAGCGTTTACGTATCATCTAACATATCTCAGACATTGACATTGCTAAGCTGTACAAACTAATTGGTTCCTTTTAGCTCATTTGAATGAAGAAATTGGTTAGCTAATAAATGCTCCACTATATTTTACAGCTACTCCTCTTGTGTCTGCGTGCTGTGGCTCAAAGCAACTGAGTCAAGCTTTAGTATTTTACATTAATGATTGTTTACTAACCAGCCCAGTTGGAGGGGTGTGAGAAGTGCTTGCTGCTCTGCAGTGTCTTCATGGCTTCCGTCAGAGCTGCACTGGCTTTGGTCCCATCGTGAAGAGCTGTGTAGAAGGTGTGTGTGAACAGTTTAGAGGCAGCTACTGGCACAGGCCACAAAGAGACACACACGCACTGGACCCCTGCAGCCAAGAACGCTCGAGTCAACCCCACAACTCCATCTGCTGTTACCTTGCTGCCGGACTCTGGGTACAACCTGAGGTGGCAAAGGGTCAAAGAGTTACATGGGACAGTCAAAAGCTAAGAAAAGCCTGTGTAAAAGACCAAATCTGTGAATAGTTATACCTCAGGACCACCAGTTTGACAGTCAGGCAAAGGTCCAGTATATCAGCAGCAGTAAGAAGGAAATCTTGAAGTGGTGGACTATCACAGATACTCTCTACCTCACACACACTTTCACCATTCTCACTCCTTTCATCTGCTCCTCTGAGTCTCTCTGGGCTGCTCTTTGAAAACAAACCCTTCACTTTTCCACCTTGATCTGCTGCTTCGCCTGACACCCACGTCCTGCAGGGTGATTTCTCCTTTGGTCGGCCACCTGCCCCATCTTCTCCAGCATGCTCTTGGCTAGGGGCAAGGACCAAAGCTGCAAGCTTCCAAGATATATGTGTGGCAAAGTGAACACACTCTGCCTGACTCAGAGCTGCTAAAACGCGATCCTTTGTGGCATTGGCTCCCGTTAGGGGATGACATCCCAGCTGCTCTCCCAGCCAAAGGGCTTCCTCTTGGGCTGAGGGTAAGGGCCCCCATAGCCAACGGTCCATGACACTCGGTGGCAAATGAGGTGCACCGACCACTGCAGCCATTGAGCCTCCATCTGGACAAAATAAGTGTCCACTGCGTCGAGCATGAGGCTGCAGTTTGAACACATTTGATAGAGAAATATTATAATAAGCAATGCTTTTTTAAATAATTAATTGAATAAACACATATGTCGGAATTGTTTGATTCAACAAATACAATATATGTTACTTTACATCTATTATCAGAAATCAAAGGGTACCAAAATGACTTACCTTTACTGTTGCTCCCAGGCTGGCTAAAGAAGGTACAGAAATTAGACTGAACCTTTCATACAGGTACTCATTAGAGAAGCTGCCTTTGAGCAAGGCAAATGGAATTAGGTATAATTCTCCCTCCAGAACTAACACAAGTTGTCTGTGTCTACCCACGGGTCCACTACTGTGCATCAGGCCCTGTATAGAGAGAGGTGGAGGGCAATCGTGTGAAAAACCATAAAGAAGACAAATTCAAACCGTGAATTGAAATATAAATCTTTCCTTGGAGACACACATACATACCCCTTCCATTGGCGCTATGAGCAAGTCGTAAAGGGCCCGCAGAGGTGGTTTGCCAGTGTTACTTGGTCTGAAGAGGGGAGAAGATAAGCCGTCCTTTACTGGAGATACAGTGGTACTGTACAGACTCGTCATGCTCTGACAGCTTCTATTAGAGGCAGAAATACACAAGAAATGTAATACACTCCCACATATAGTTATCCTGTTTGAAAACAGCTATGAACCTATAATCATGATGATGTTATAGTCATGCAGCTCTATGAAGCTCTACTTAAGCACTGGTGATACTAACTGAACGGTAATGTTAGCTTGCTAACTTGCTCATCAGGATTTTGAGTAATGTGTTATAGTTTAACATTTATGAAACACCAATTTCCTTTTTTGTCACAATGAACAGAAGTTTTGCAAATTCAAGTAACTATAAAAACATATTTGCAATGTTTTTGTTTCCCTTCAAGTTCTTATGCATACAGCTGCTTACAAGTTAAATTGATCTAATCCTAGGAAGACCTTTGTATTATGACTGCAACTGCAATATTTTGTGCCCATATTTTGTATCATGATGATCTTTTTAGTTTCCGATTAGATCCGATTTTTCACTGCATGTTTCAAAATGTTTCAAAATGTTTAAATTATTCGTTGTGTAGCAACACCTTGGTGAGTTTGTGTTATGTTTAAATGTAGTGGGAAAAAAAAAGTTGTGAAAAATGGACTTCTCTTAGTTGTAGATTTCTGTTTAAATACTGTATATTGAGTTATTCTTGGTCATTTTGGACTTATGTCAGGTCCACTTCCTGTCATTATCATTTGTCCCTTCTTAGTAATCGTCTGGGGTACCTTCACTGACTTGATTCGAATTTGTCTTGCCTGTGTCCAGTTATCCAGCCAGCCTTCCCAATGTACAGTATACGTGCACACCTCCTGTCCGTTAGTTCACACTTGATAGACTGTCCTGTTTTCTTTGGAGCTAAGTGATCCAGCAGTTTCTTGTGATCCTTGTTTATGACCTTTTGCTATGATTCATGAACTTGGTTGTTCTTTACCTGTTTTATTATCCCCATTGCCCGTCTATCATCTGTTTTGGAATTAAAATTAGAACTTTGGGCTTTTTCTTTTTCTTGTTTTGCATTTTTGGTTAGCCACTAGTTAGCTTTTAGTTTGGCTAAATCTCTCAATGTAAGATAAATTGAAAAAAGCTTGTTGCTAATAATGTAGTAGAGGAGATGCAACTAGTACCAACTCACTATGCAGTGAAGTTAAGTAAAGTCAGAGCAAAACCTAAAGTAGACTGTGCACCCTCTGGACATATAGCCAATATACCCTCGCAGTTTACAAGAACTCTGAGTCAAACCTGTTGAAGAGATTATTTCTGGACACCATGTGGAGATAGCCTGTAGGGTCTGTGGCAGAGATGAGTTTTTTGTTCAGCTCCTCAAACTGCTGCTCCAACAGATCTCCAGCTTCACTCTCTGTCTCACTAGTTGAGAAGACTCTGCAAAATGGCAATGGCAGTGATACATAATTGTTCTATGGTTAATGTCTAAAGATTGCAACCAAAATGCTAGGTGCATGCATATATCTCTAACAGTGTCAACTCAAAAGCACAAGTATGGTCAAACATTCTGTTTACAAGCAGAAGCCAATCAAAAGAAGGCAGGCTTAAAAAGAGGGCGGTCTTAAAGGGAGAGAAGAAAGTAGTTTGATGAATGAACTGACAATCTTAGGAAAATGTACAAAAGGAAGAAATAAGTAGTAATTAATTACTCGAGCAGTATGTGTTAGAGCGATGACTTGGAATTAAAATAACTTTTTATGGAATCCTCTGGCTGTAGATTTTACACACTCAGGAAGGTAATAGCAGTTTCTGATACCTGGATACATGCTAAAGGGCAGTAAAGTGCTACTAGTGGTTTGGAAAACATTTTTATGCTGTGTATGTGCAAAAACTTGTCATGCTTAGATGAGTGGGACTCATAATAAACCACACACAAACAGCATGAACACACACACACACCAGAAGTAGTGAATCTGCTGGCTGCAGTGACTCCACTGCAGTGGTTTTCACAGTAAGTTGAGATGCAGTTTGTATGGGGGAACATTTGCTGACACAACACATGGTAGTGATTTACAAAGTCATAGTCATCCAGCTATGCCAACCAAGGCCTGAGAGTTGTGGGCAGTATAATTGAGAATAGAGAAAACTGTCAGGAGAGAGCAGGAAAAAAGGAAGACAGACACAAAGCATGCGTCTTCTCTATCATGTTTTGCTCAATTTTGTTTAAATGACAGAAGGTTCACCTACAATCTATTCCAAAAGTTTGTACAGAACTTCATGGAAATCTTGGTTTGCCCGATTAACTCTAAGCCTCAAATGTCAAACACATGGTAAGCCTACAAAAAAAGCCAATGTCTCCAAAGTCAGTCTGACTCTTTCTTTGTATAAAATGTAATTGGAGTCCATCAAACTAATGTCAAGACAAATCATCCAAAGCCTCAAATATTAACCATGCTAGCCCCAGACAGAAAAGTCTTATCTCTAAAATAACTGAGATTTATCTTCTGTAGACCATGACATGTACCACATTACCATAGGGTGACTTAATAATAATGATCCTAACAAAGAGTTCCACAGTTTAGCACACCAATGAAACAATTTTGACCAGATTAGAGGTTTTTCATTATTTTTTTTTATGCCTGTGTTTTCTGGGCTGACAGTCTTTCTCTTGGATACTGCTAGACTCTGCCTGGAAGCCTATCCTTTCTTCAGATATGTAAAATGTACTATACACAGAGGGAAATACAGATTGAAAATGCATCTATAGTGATTAATAACATATTTACCATAGTTGTTAAGCTCAACACAACTGGTCAACCACGTAATTTTTCTTTGTATGTGTGCTAGTAGTCAGACAGGGATTTAAGACATGTCACAAAACTTTGAACATCAGCCTTGTTCCATTAACCTGTTTAATGGAATAAAGTTGTCACTGTCAGCTACAAAGTTATGTCAGCAGTATGAGGCATAAATGGTAAATGGCCTGCATTTGTATAGCGCTTTTCTAGTCCTTAAGGACCCCAAAGCGCTTTACACTACATTCAGTCATTCACCCATTCACACACTGGGGATGGCAGCTACATTGTAGCCACAGCTGCCCTGGGGTGCACTGACAGAGGCGAGGCTGCCGGACACAGGCGCCACCGGGCCCTCTGACCACCACCAGTAGGCAAATATGGGGTTAGTATCTTGCCCAAGGATATTTGGCATGCAGCCAGGAGGCAGCCTGGGATCGAACCACCGACCTTCTGATTAGTGGCTGACCTGCTCTGCCACCTGAGCTACAGCCACCCCAGAAAGAAAATACTTCATTGAGTTAAAAGGTGCTGGTAACAATCATTCACTGGCATCTATTAGGGGTGGGGGAAAAAATCTATACTGTGTAGTATCGTGATATTTTGTTTGCTAATAATGTATCGATACATGGACAGCAGAAATCGATATTTTGTTACAAAAAATGTTTTTGTGGACTGGAACATGCTCTGACTTCAGAGCATGTTGATCAGCTCCTTTTTCTGAGCAAGAATCCTGACATTCCTTCACTTTTCAAATGTGTTTAACTTTTTTTTGGCAGCAATAAACATGTTTTATTTTAATTAAGTTTAAAACGTTTTTATTTAATGTAAAATTATATTTTGTTTTAATTTACTTTCAAATTCTTCAGTTGCTGAATGGGCTGCATAGTTTTCATAAATTGCATAGTTCAGAATAGCTATAATTGTACCAGATGGTTGCATTCAGTTAAGTTGGACTAGACAGTAATACAAACCGTTCAGTTTGTCAACAATAAAACTGACTGAAATGAGACAAAGACTGAGTGTGAGACTTTGATATTAGATAAAATGAATATTGATAAAGTTTACCTTTATGTACAGAATCTGAATATTGCAAAATATTTTTAAAAATTGCAATAATATCGTATGTTAAGTATTGTGATAATATCGTATCGAGGGATGTATGGTGATTCCCACCTCTAGCATCTATCAAAGGTGGCACTACCTCTTATAATGACTATCCACTTCCAGAGCCTCTCTAGCATTGTGGATGTATTGCTCCAGAGAAAGGGAACCTCCAACAGCTCCTCCTCCACTTTGTGGGCTCCCACTACCATCCTTGAACTCAGACACCTCCAGTCCTGCTTCTCCAAGATACACCTCATTAAACTTCACGATACCTGTAACATTTCAGGAAAAACATAAGCAGGTTACAGCACTATGTGTGTGCCCATTTGTCAGCATGTGTGTGTCTGTGTGGCAGTATGTAGTGCAGACACTAAATGGTGCTTCCGTCGTTTTTTCTTAAGGGTTCCCTTAGAGGAAAAGCCATGCAGCCAAAGAGTGACCATTCTCTTTGCAGTATAAATTTCCTCAAATGTCATATCTGATATATGTAGATATAAGTGACATTTCAGCCTGCAGGTAGCCCTGGAGGAAAGACTGCAATGAAAGTGTTCACCCTTTGAAGAGAATTAGTGGTAAATGTCACCCTAGCATTACAAAGACCTTAAGGATGATCATCTCAGCCAAGACCCTTTTTGGTTTTGTCTCACAGAACTTAAATGAATTCCCACTGAAGTCATGACAACATCACTACATCTCAGTATCCCATGCCACAGCAGTTATGACAATTCATAGTACAACATAGATAGTACAACTCTGTTTTTTTTATACCAAAGATATAATCCCTGCTTATTTTTTTTTAACATTTATACATGCTCTTATGCCTTCCCATCCCATTGGAATGGGTGTAGGACAGGTGGTAGAGTGTGTGTGATAATTATAAAATCTGCATGCATGCAGTGCTTTAAGTAATCAATAAGCCTTGAAAAGTGCATATAGATCCAGTCCATTACAGACTACTGTAGTCATATTACTTAAATGTTATTGATGACTAAACTGAAAAGTTCTTCAGGCCCATGGAAACATGAATCCCTTTCTACAACAGCTGTGTTAAGACCAATTCTAAATGATTTTGTTAACCTGAATTTCATACTTGTCATTAAAGCATTACTTAATCATGATTATTGATTTAATTTGAAGTGGACACCAGTATCAATACATTTATAATTATGCACCTATTAATCCCTTTAAAAATATGGGACATTTTATACACAACTATTTTAGAAAAAAAGCACAGAAATATCTGAACGTCTTTTCTCATCTCCAAAATCTCAGTAACGGAGGGACGGAACATGGTCCACTCTGACTCAGTGTCTCCAGCCTCACTTAGTATGCTGTAAAAGTTCTGCTGGAGGTGGGAGTAGAAGATCTCACAGACCAGGGCCTCTGCCAGACACTCCCACTGCATCGTCACTACACATCTGGGGACATCAGGCCTGTCCAGCATCATCCCCATCACATGTAAATGGTAAATGGACTGATTCTTATATAGCGCTTTTCTACTCTCTCGGAGCACTCAAAGCGCTCTATACAACATGCCACATTCACCCAATCACACACATTCTCACAAGCACTTCATCTATACTTAGTGCTATCTAATTACATTCACACACATTCATACTCCGATGGACGCATCGGAGAGCAACTTGGGGTTAGTATCTTGCCCAAGGATACTTGACATGCAGACTGGAGGAGCCAAGGATCGAACCACCAACCTTTCGATCAGTAGGTGACCTGCTCTACCTCCTGAGCTACAGCCACATGTGAGACCTGATCCAACTCAGTACCAAGTAGTGATCGTTTGAATGCTCTGATATTATCTTTACCCGAGTATCCAAGACATGTGGACAGAGATCTGATAATATAATTACGAAATCAATCATGAACTTGCATACTAGAGCGTCCTGTGTTAAGTGTACTAATGGACACCATTATACTCAAACCAGGTGTTCAGAACAGACCAATCCTTGGGTTACATTGAGTAGGCCATTTCTTTCAATGTACTCCAGTATAATAGTGGAGTCCCCAGCAGATACAGGGACTCTAAGGAAGCCAGGCACACTGAACTGTTGGAAGGTGCAAGAAAGAAACAATCCTATCCCCTAAGGAAAACCTGAGCGTACAGGCACCAAGCGACAAGTATGCAAATATACCCATTTCTTCTCACCATCTATCACTGAAGGTAGCCTCATGCATCAGCTTAGGCTACTTGAATCACAAAGTGCAGAGGATTAGTAAGGAGGAAGTGAGGGTAACTATGAAGAGGATGAAGAGTGGAAAGGGTTAGATGGTCCAGATCACATACTCGTGGAGGTGAGGAGATGACTAAAAGAGAGAGAGCCAGGGATTTTTTTTTTTTTTTTTAACCAGACACAAGATTATGAGGATTCCTGAAGAAGTGGCAAAGAAGTGTGCGATGCTGGTGCAGGACATACAGTGATGCAAAAAAGTGTATGTTTGTCACATTTAAATGTTTCAGATCATCAAACGTATTTAAATATTACACAAAGATAACACAAGTAAATACAAAATACAGTTTGCTAATGGAGGTGTTTATTATTAAGGGGGAAAAAAAATCCAAACCTACATGGTCCTGTGTGAAAAAAGTGATTGCCTCTAATTTAATAACTGTTTGAGCCACCCTTAGCAGTAACAACTGCATTTGCAATAACTGTCAATAAGTCTTTTACATTTTTTTACACCACTGCATATAAGGAAAGTGAGATTCAAGGCAAGGGTGGGATTACATCAGGGACCGGCTCTCTGCCCTTTCTCCTTTGCGATGGTGATGGACACGCTGACAGATGATGTCAGGCAGGAGTCTCCATGGATTATGATGTTTGGATAACATTGTGATCTGTAGTGAGACGAGGGAACAGGTGGAAGAGAGCCTGGAGAAGTCAAGATTTGCACTGGAAGAGAAGAGGGCTGAAAGTCAGTAGAAGCACGGCAGAATGTGTGTGTGAATGAGAGTTAGACAGGTGGAAAGGTGAACACACAAGAAGTAGAGATAATGAAAGTAAGTGAGTTTAAATACCTGGGCTAAACCATCCAAAGTAACAGACAGTGTACAATATTAGTGAAAAAGACAGGATGGAGGCAGGATGGAGTGGCTGGAGATGTGTGTCAGGCAGAAAGAAAAGGTTTATAGGAGGATAGTGAGGCCTGCTATAATGTATGGCTTGCAGACAGTAGCACTTACAAAAAGACATGGGGCAGAGGTCAAGCTGACAGAATTTAAGATGTTAAGATTTTAACTGGTAGTGACCAGGATGGACAACATTACAAATGAGTACATCAGAGAGACAGCTCAGGTTGAGCAGTTTGGAGAGAGGAAAGGTTGGAATGGTTGGACATGTGAAGAGGAGGAATAGTGGATATATTGGATAAATGACTTTGAAGATGGAGCTGCCAGGAAGACCACAGAGGTAGATCACTGGAGAGGTTTAATATTGTCACGTAAGAGGTCTGAGTATAGAAGATGATGGTAGGAATAGGGTGAGCTGGAGATAGCTAAAGGGAGCAGCCTCAGGCTCCTTCCCAACCAGAAAGGTGATGTTCCATGTTCCTAAAGGCAATTTTGTCAGCCTACGACTCTGAATCTGAATGAAAAAAGCATCTTCAGTAATTTTATAAAACCGATCAGCTTAAGTTTGTGTAAGCGTGGCAGTGAACCTGTGCCTGGAGATATTAGCCAGCTGTACAGAAAGCCTTCTGCCAGAGAATAGTAGAGAACCATGGCCCTCTGACTGTTGACTGTTTCCAGGATGTGTTCTATGGTGACCGGGATGTAAGGGTCAGTGCTCGCTGCTTGCTGACTTCCTTTCTGGCGTTCCACTAGGAGATCAGCAAAGGCACGTGTGCGCCCTCGCTCAGCTATAGCTAGTGCCTCATCGTGCCGGCCTGAAAGAATAGGAACATGTGGAGCTGTGAGTTAAAAAGGAGCAGATCTGAAAGAGCAGACTCTTTATCCTGGTAGCATTGATAAAGAAATACAACTATCAGACATTAGGTGATAATTTGTGCCTTATTAACAGAGACCAATGTATAAGGTGTAAAAATGAGAACAGCTAACATACAAAGTGATGTACAGTAATTTATGCCACAAAGAAACAACACAACAGGTCAAGAGGCCAGTTCTGTCACCTAAGCTGACGAGGACTCTCTGGAGAGCCTGGTACGAACTGGTTTGCAGATCAAACAGGGAGAGCTTGTAATCCATACTGTGCTGCATCTCATGACGAATTGCCTCAAATAGCATAGATGCTTTGTATAACTGGAACAAATAGCAAATAAACATACATTGCAATGAATTATCAAGAGTACCAATCCACAAATATACAAACCATCCATTGTTCAACTGGATTTAGACTGTGAAGACATTTTTATACTCTTCACACCTTTTAATGTGTCTCCATGGTTTGTTGTAAATCACCTGCATTTGTTATTCGTTAACAACTTTTGTATTTATTTTTTGTGTATTGTGTGATCTAAATGGCCAGGCTTTACTTCAAACCTGTTTGAGCATATAGGTACAGTGCTGGCCACTGGGTGGCAGTATATACACACAGCAAGAGTTGGGAGTGTTTTGGCTCACTTTTTACCATGAAGCGGAGAAGCAAAGCAGTGTTGGGAAGGTTACTTTTAAAATGTATTCCATTACAGAATACAGAATACATGCCCCCAAATGTAGTCTGTAACGTATTCCGTTACGTTACTCAATGAGAGTAACGTATTCTGAATACTTCGGATTACTTAATATATTATCATGCTGTTTACAACTACATGAATGTACTATTGCTGTGATTTATTACTGTTACTGAAGGTCCGCGGCTCCGAACCGTAGTAAAGGGACCTCTGGCTAATACGGTGGGTTCTGTGTCGGCTCGTAGCCGAAAACTAGCTTTACTTTGTTGTCTGGGTCAACTTTGCTAGCGAGAGACAGATAGATGGGGTTGAAAGGCTGCTCCAACGGAACTTATTGTTTTTGGAGGAAAACACAAACACGGTGTACAGTCGAGTCTTAATATCTTACTTACAACTGGGCTCGTCAGGCACTCTTCTTGGCTGCAGTGGTTATTATTATATTTACATGCTTCCAGCTCCCGTTTTTGCTTGATGACAGCTCGTACATTTCCTTTTTCTCCCTCCCTCGCTCACAGACACATAACGGGTATGGCAGTCCATTCTCCCTGCAGCACGGACTACACTGCCTATGATGCTACATTCTTTAGAGCTATACCTGTAGCATTCTGCCTATTAGCCTAGCACAACAACAACAAAAAGGCCTCTCTCACCCAGGAAACACGCAGAGAGAGAGCGTCACCCTGTAACCATGGCAACCGTAACGCTGCCACCTGGAACAACAGAACGTAGCTGTCAAACAAAACCCAAACAGGCCTGACCCGCCACAATATAAAACAGGGAAGTACCGCTGTGTAATCCATTTATTTCAACAAAGTAACTGTATTCTAAATACCACCTTTTTAAACGGTAACTATAACGGAATACAGTTACTCATATTTTGTATTTTAAATACGTAACGGCGGTACATGTATTCCGTTACTCCCCAACACTGAAGCAAAGTTATTATAATTGTGCATTTTCTAATAGCTAAAAAAATATTTTCAGTTTTTGCTTTCATTTTATTCACAGCATAGTTTTTTAAAACAGTTTTAAATGAAGATTTTGTTATATGTTTAATGTTTGTCATTATGTTAGTTTTAATACATTCAGAACCTTACAATAACAATACAGCAAGAAAAACAAATGACACACAGTCACAGATTGTATTCATAGGTAGTCCTATATTCAAAACATCACACAGATATATTCCATTTTGATAGAATGCATTTAGTTATGTTATATTTATCAATTTTTAATAATCAATTTTTTAACCTGTTACTGTGTCTACACAGACTGTAACTCTCTTCTCTTTTCCTTGTTGCTTAACTTGCAGTTCCAGTTATTCCCACCAAATAATAATTTACTTTGTTTTCCTGAAATAGAAAGAAACTAAGAAATAAACATTAAATTGTTTAAAAAATTGTCTTTATTGTTAAATGACAAAATCTGATTTGGCACCATTACCATGAAGAACTGAAGGCGGTGTTAGTTTTAAATTATATTAATTGTCATGGTTCCTGGTTGCTGGCCCAAGGTTTTTGCGTTTTCAGAATGTTTTGTGGTTTTCTTGTTTTGATTATCTTTCTATTATAGTTCAGTGCTCCTTCCCTTGGTCTTTAGGTTTATTTTGGGTTAAGATAAGACTTCTGTTTGAGTTCCATAAGCTTCTGTTTATGTTCTACTTTCCTAGTGCCTCTGAGTTTTATTTATTTTCCTAGTTAATGGTTTCTTGTTTAATTATGTTAATTCCCTTTCGTGTCCTAGTTTCATCTCTGTGTCTTGTTCTCAGTGTCTCCTGGAAGTCATTCTTATCTCCCTCTTTAACGCTCTGTCTCTACAGTCGTGTCCCTGACAGAACCCTGACAGTTCTGTCAAGTTCATATATTTTAGTCTGGGTCTCAGTGTTTGTTACTTCGTGTTTCATTTAGTAGTCCGTTGTCCCATGTGCATTATGTTTAGTTTTGCCTCCCCTTCCTCATTAGCAGTGTTGGGTAAGTTACTTTAAAATAGTAACTTAGTTACATTACTAGTTACTTCTATCAAAAGTAACTCAGTTACTTCAAGTTACTCGTTACTTTCAAAGTAACTAGTTACTAGGGAAAGTAACTTTGGTTTTACTCAGAATTCTCTTGTTAATGTGTTGCTTCCATAACTTTGCCAGTCTTCTAGCTTGCTTACTTACCACAAGTGCACTGTGCCACCTACCAATAGAAAGGAAAAGATAATGTGCATGTTTCCACGAGAGAAATCCCACGCCTGGACCGTCATTGACTGCTGCCATGATTCTAGCCTACGTCACAGCGTCATGTGCGCCTTTTACATCCAACACAAAAACTGCAGTCGTGATGCTTTGATTGTACTCAACTTACTGTACTGTAACTCGGAAATTCTGCCTTCTGAATAGGAAGATGTAGGTAACACCAGACTGCAGATGAGCTGCATACAGGGCTGGACGGGGACAAAAAATCGGCCCGGGCATTTTGACTAGAGACTGGCCCACCATTATAGGAAAAATCATAAAGCCTTTGAATGAAAACAAACGCTGTTGTGACAGTGATGTTCACTGTTTTGATGGTATATATGCATCAATCGTTTGTTGTAAGATTGAGATAATTATTTTTTAAAAGCTAGACATTTTAAATGAGAATAAGAAAGAAAAGTATTTCTTTGTGCCCACCTCTCCCTGTTAATGCCCTACCTGGGCCCCCTGGCAAAACTTTGCTAGATCCGCACCTGCACAGTTACCAGCTGTCAACTACCTAAAAAGGATCCTGGGGTTATCTGTCTCTCAGAAACAGTTCATAACTTCCCTTCAACTCATTTATGTCACCTAAAAGGTAAACCTGTTTCTGCATCACCTGTTCAGCTCTGATGATTCAGTAAGGACATCTCCTGGTTTCATCTTCATGTTTCCCTCTCACCAGATAACCAAACCGATATCATGACCAGCAGCTTTTTTGCAGCTGTGGCTCCAACAAACATCAGCTGATACTAGAAATTAATATTAAATCAATTCTAACAACAGCTGATCAAGCTTAAAAGTGCTGCTGTTGTTTAGCGTGACATCGGCTGGTTTCCTCTTTCTGGCGCAAAGTGGGCGATAAACAAACAAGAGAGCCGATCAGCTGATCATTGATCAGTTTTTATGATTGAAGTAGAAACGGGAGAGGGAGGGGGGAGAATGAAAGAAGAAGAGGCAGCTGTGCAGCGTAAAGACAGAATAACTCCAGCTTTGTGCCTTTTTCATTGTAGCTGAATTACGGGACAAACTGTTCCTTTTCGCCTCAATAAGAAACGCGTAATATTTTCTCTGAATACCAGACGGGACGGTTGGCAACAAACAAAATAAAGTTCAACATCATTAACTTCATAGCACCCACCCAGCTGTATAGAAACTCCGTCATGCTAGCTAGTACGCAGTATGGAAAAAGTCAGAATAACGAAAATAAACTGCACCTAAACTTGGTTTATATCTGACCCAGATAGACTGCAGGTCACAACTTCTTACCTGAAGTTCAGTTCACACTTGGACTGGCGGCCGCCTCGGGTCTCTTTTCCTTCTGCATCCCCTTTCCCTCATCCACCTGCTGGCCTCCACCACTTGCCAATGTTACAGAATCTGTGGTGGAAGCTCCGCGATAGCCACCACACGAAATAACGAGTAACGACCCTATCTAAATCCCAGTAACGACTAACGCGTTCCTGATTTTGGCATAATAACTAGTTACCGTGCTCGTTACCACAATAATAACGTAGTTACTGTAACGCGTTACTTAATAACGCGTTAGTCCCAACACTGCTCATTAGTCAGATTCAGTTCAGCTGCGTTCCCATGTGTCTCCATTTCCCCTAATCAACTGCCTGTGTATTAATTGTATGTCTCCCCTTGTCTTTAGTCATGTTCTCCCTCAAGCTGTGTGCTCTGTGCGGTCCATGGTCTGGGTTGTCTGAGTGATGAAATAACCAAATTATAATCATAGGTAGTCCTATATTAAAAATGTCACTCACATATTCCATTTTGATAGAATGCATTTAGTTAGGTAGCATTCTGGGCTCTTACTTCTAGCTGAGTATTTATACATAGGGTCATTTATTTCTTTAACCCATTACTGTGTGTACTCAGACTGTAACTCACTTGCCCATTCTCCCTCTCTCCCTCAGATTTGTGTTATGTATTTTAAATTTCTTAAGTTCAGCAATAAAGCAGCCTTTTGAGTTTATGTTTCATCTTCAGAATCCCGTGTTTGTGTCCAAAACCTGCCTGCCGTAGAGCAAACCTGACACTGACAGTCATTTAATATCTTTTAAAAGTTTATATAATAAAAACGATGCAAATTCGACAATAATACCAGATATCAATAAGACATAGTAATGCAGTAGAGAAAATTATTATCTGTCATAGATTAAAACAGTCTTAAGAAGTATTCTACACTTCTACACTGGATTTATCACTTATGCAAACAAAGCTGGGAAACAAAGAATAATGAGGAAAAACCAAAGCTCTCTGTTAGCCTGTTAGTTACTGTTAGGCATTAGTAGAACTTTTCTTTGAAGTGGCTCTAACGCTGGACTCTAACACTTGGTGGATAAACTCTCATATGATGTGAGAATGTAACTCAACTGTTTGTCTGAGGGAAAGCATGACTTTAAAAACACTCGTGGCTAACATTAGCTGGCATAATTTGGAGGCATAATGGCATAAAGTGGAAGATATAATTGCACATTATTCTATGTATATTTATGAGTACGACATCCCTTCTTCTATTAAATAATCTAAAAAAAAATCACCGGCTGTATCTTTAATTATTTATAGAACAAAAAGAGGGGTACACCCATTCACACTCACATTCACATATATGGCCAATTTAGAGTCACCAATCAATTTAATACATATGTCTTTGGGTTATGGAAGGAAGCAAGATCACCCAGAGAGAACCCACACGGGCACAAGGAAAACATGCAAACTCCACACAGAAAGGCACCAGCTACCTAGCAGGTTCAAACCAGTAACTTCATGCTGTGAGACAAGTAAGTTAATTTGTAAAATATGGTTCCTATTGCTCCCACAATGGTTTGAGTCTATAAAGACAGTATAGAAGGGTTTGCTTTATGGTTCATAAATTGTAATTGACAATTTGCTTTTTCAGTTGGATCTGCCCTGTGCTCACGGTGCCTATTTTCAGATGGCAAGGTAGAAAATGGTTCCTTGAGGTTTCACAAGATTTAACAATGTTTCTCTTAAATCTTAAATGCACACGCACAAATTGCATCTTTGCACATGCATAAATGCATACACATACACACCTGGTGCTGTGATTCCTCCAGGTTTCCACTGGCCCAAAGAGACAGGCCCAGGCGATGGCGTATCTTTGCTTCATCTTCTCTCCGACCTAACTGCTCTGCCAGACGCAGACCTAGGGAAACAGACAGCAGAAGAGATCAGACGCTAGTTCCAAGAGGCTGATACGAAAATCATCTCTTCCAAAGTCCTGGCACTGACGCTTGTGACAACTGTTGCTGTACTGAAGTGAATTCTTACTGACTCAGCCAGCAGCACTCACATTTGCCATTCCTTTTCTCCTACTGTTTCTTTTGTCTTTCTTCACCCTTGTTTTTTATGCAGCTGATTCAAATTCAATTCAAAAGTCTTGAAATCTTCTCCTTCATCTCAGATATGTTTCATCTACTCCTGCTGTGAAGGCGCAGGCAGTCATAGCAAGTTGTATTTAGTTCTCATTAGGCTCTCTGTGCAGAAGCTCATCAAATATCAAGTTTTCTTCACGCTTCTCTGCCTGTTTGTCTCTTTCTGGGCCTGTGATGGTCTGTGTGAGTATTGGTTGGGAAAGTTAATTGGAGACACACAAGTGATTTTTTTTTTTTACTCTGTCCTAACCTCAACTCTGAGCTGAAATTCTTTTTGCTTGTCGAGCTAATGATCAATTAAAATCCAGAAGATCTGTGAGCCAAGTGACAAACCATGACTCTGTCTTAGAGGCTCGATGAAGCCTGGATGAGTTCATAAATTAACCCAGTCACTCATTTTAAGATCCATTACAATTAGACTGTATTTTAATTTTTATCAGCCTTTTAATGTGCACATGTCTTTTTAATAGGAAAGAGATCAAAATGGGATTATTTTTAACAAGGTTGATGAGACACAAATATGTGTTCCAAAGAGAAGTCTAGTTAGAGATGTAGTTAAATCAAACAGGATTATCGACAACAACCTGCCTGAAGGAAACCACACTCTAGGGTACACGGCTGAGCACTGATCCTGTATTAGCCTGTGTCAGACTCATAAATACCTTTCATGCTTCTTGAGGATTTCAAAAACACCTCGCAATGTTCTCAGTCTTAAACAACTCTGACCTTAAAGAAGATACTCACACGTAGATCAAAGTATGTGCTAAGAGCCAGAGCCTCCCTACATGGTCTCTGTACGACTGCAGGGGGAAAATGGTGACTAAGTTTTTGCTCGCTTTTCATCACAAGTTTGTGGATACATGTCAAAAATGTATAGTGCTTTTGAACACAGTGGAAAAGTTTAGATCAAAAACTCCTATCCTGCTGCTTTTGATTCAGACGTTGGTATATAACTGTTTCTTGTTGTTCTCAAAGCTTTGAAATTTAGTCTAGTAAACAGTGTTTCTGCACAAAAATTTCTCAATTGTTTTCTGTTCCTGGACACAAATGTTGAATGCTGGCATTATTTTGACTTTTGAGTTATGTTTTCTCTTGCTGCTGGTTAGGTTAGGAAGCAAAACTACATATTTTTTGCTTGGTGGTAGACAGACTTGGTTAGGTTTAAGTAAAATTACGTGGATTAGCGTTAGGCAAAAAAATTAATTGGTCAGGTTTAAACAATAGTTACACTTAGTTAAGGCCAGATAATAAAACTCCTGGCTTGGGCCTTTTTGTGTCCTGTTTATCAAACTATTAATAAGCACTTCAGCACTCACAATCATGTATTTATAATGTACTTAATATAAGATGGCAGTAAGAAAAAATTTCTATCTTTCAGTTTGTGGCTTTCCTCGCAGTTTCTGGTTGTAACCCACAAAAAAGACAGAATTAGTCCCTAATGAACACAGACAGCAACAATCATTAATACCCACACATTAACAAAAGTAAGTACTTGTTCATAAACATACCTCATTCAAGCATAAAAAAGAGATTAACCAGTGTTGTGTCTACATATATGAGAAAAAAAAGCTGTTGCTGCAAAAAACACACAGTTAGTTCCAGTTTCATTAGATGAATATATGAAAAATAAAATATAGCACAGTTTGACAGACATAAAATATTAATTTTGCATCAACAAGGTGATTCCCAAAGAGCTAATAGCCAAAAACCTGGCATGTTTTAGCATGGTGTCCAGTGTGTGTTAAAAACCTTTGAGAAAACTGGACCTTGATGAACTATTGCTTTCGTAGGTCCTTCATTCTGGCAGCTGACTGTACAATGCTCACACAAGATAAATACCTGCTAAAATATATATGTGTATATTATCACTCTAACTGCAGTTTAATAGATAAAATAAAAAAAATCTCTGTGACATCTCTTCTAGTGTATTTTACTGTATATGGCAACCAGTTGTACATGGCACAAATCACTCTTGTATAGTATCTTGGCTTTAAAAAAAAAAAAAATTCTCATTGATTTTTCTGTTCCACTTTTTTCATCTATTCTTCCCCTTTGCTTAACACACCAAGGGAATTTCCCAAGTCTGGGATATAGGAAGTCTATTTTTGGTAGGATGCTAACTATCAAGAGGCAATTCTTAAGGACGGGAAATATGGAAAAAACTATCTCAAATTAGACAAGAACTGGACTGAAAATCAGTGTCAATTGGTCTGATAATAATAATGATCCCAATAATTTTGTCTCCTTAAAATATACACCCAAGACCACAAAAGATGGGTACACAGACCCCACAAATTTCCTTTAAATTAAAGTTTTACAACTCTGTAAAGACTACTGTTAGTATTAATGGAATATGTTAAACCCTATGATTGTAACTAACTTTATCACTACCCTGTCAGTGTGTTGTTGAATCTAGCAAAGCAACAGAGCAATCAATTAAGATTTGTCATCCATCAGAAAAGTGGGTAACTTAATTGGACTGAGCATTGGGGGCTGTGTCCATAGGCAGCAATTTTCATGCTCCCAGGACCTATTTTCTTTATAAGTCCTATGACGTTTAGTAGTGACAACTCTCTAAGTGTCCTCAGTGCATCACGTTTCTCCCCGTCACACTAGACTATCAGTTAAAAAGTAGTTTTGGACAAATACCACACTTATCAATGTTACTTCTACACAGCAAATCCAGAATGTCCAAATTAACACTGTCAGATTTGATTTCAACACTTTTAAAGTGTCTATATGGGTCCACACCAGAGAGTGTTAATTTAACTCTTTTTGGAGAGTTGGTATGTTAACTCTGATTTAGTGTTAAACACCAAATCTCTCTGGAGTTGATAATTTAACACTTGGTGTTAAGAGTTTATATATTAACTCTCAAAGAGTATTTTAGTTTAACTACGTAAGAGTTATCTTCTAATTAATTCTAAAAAGCGGGAATTTTACTGTTCTGAACTTCTAGAAATTTCTTTTGGAAATAAACATTTACTAAAAAGACGCAATGGTTTTTGAAAAACATTTATTCTGAACTGTGCACCACAATTTCAAAACATTTTCTGAAAGATGTAACAGTGTACATGTTCTCACTTTCATTAGAATTTCGTTTATCAAAAGGTCTGACATAGGTGAGCTGGTAAATGCAAATAACAGCATTCTCATCACTTATTTCAATAAATACAAAATACAATATGCATGTCCTTCAGTCATCACTTTGTGGAACTTCAACGCACTTCTGCTCTCCCCCATATTCCATCTTCACAAGCATATCCTATGTGGAGATTGAATAAAAATTAGTTGACACTAATTAATGGTACAAATCAATTGCAGCACAGTAAAAAAAAAAAAGGAATCCTTTTTGAGCGATTACTTGTGTAAAGTATTTTCCCAAAAGACAAGGACACAGACAACAGGTAATACTGAACTAAATGTAAAACCTCAACCTTTTTCATTTTTACCTAAACCGTGTGCACAAAACTCTGGAGGGATCTAAATGCTAACGTAGAACTCAGTCGGGACTCGGGACATCTGCTACTGCTGTTTGCTCGTTTTTATGGGAGATCGTTTTCAGGCTTCAATTAGCACCATTATATCAACATTTCACATTCTAGACATTGTTTTAAGTGTATTTGACCAAGAAATTTGACTGAAAATTCACATGCAAGCTTTTTTTCAAGGCTGTGGTATTTGCCCGCAAACAATACCTTTCAGCTAGCTAAAACAGAATATTATGCTATCACCGAGCAACATGGCTAATGCCTTTCACACAGCTTTGTCTCAACTCCAAAGAGCCACAGAAGTAAAAGCTAATAACAATAATTGAAACAATCTTTGAAAACATGACTTACCAAGCATGGCAAACAACTCAAATATGTAGAGCAAAATGTTCTGAAACGGCTTCACTTCAGCTTCGATTGGAGCCGTGCTGGGGGCGGAGTCTGTGAATTTACTCTATTGGTGTCATAGCCCCTGTAGGAGTTCAGAGTTAAGAGGTCAAGAGTTAATGTTTCCATTGTAACACCTCCAGATTTGAAATAGAAACACTCATTTTTAACACTCGATTTTAACTACTATCATTTTACACCTCAGAGTTACATTAAAAGAATGTGACTCTACTTAGAGTAAAATTAACTCTAAGACTACTAACACCAAAACATTTAACACTTTTGAATTTGCTGTGTATATATAACCAACCAATGAAAATCACACCATCAGCCATTGTGGGAACACTAGAGAGTTATTTCTGAAAATCACGACCACCATTTTTATGATCTCAAATGTACGAAGGAGTATTAGGGCCACATTAAGAAAACGAAAAAATTATTGATCATTTTGAGAATAAAGTTGAAATTTCCAGCTCGGGTTGACCGGGTCCTTCCCACGCGTTGACCTCTGGAACGGCATGGGGGACGCCTCCCTCCCCCATGCGGTCAAGGGACGCTGGTGGGGCCTGCTCCACCTGCTTATGGTGTTCACTTTATGCTTCAAAAATCAAATATAGAAACCAATGGCTTACTTCACACTGTCCAAGAGGTCTTACACGGTCTGTTATTTACATGCAGTGCTGTGATATTTCCCCCTTAATTTTAAGCAGTTGTGCTTATTTAATCTTATAGAAAAGAGCAACTTAGGGTTACTGAAGACTTATTTTAGGTTATGTTGAAATCAACTATCATTTGCACATTTAAACCTATTTCTAGTGGCCTCTAAACATATACAAGAGTAAAAGCATGAGCATGAAAGTGAGTGGAAAAAAAAGTGGGAAGCATAGGCGTTTCTGACTGACTGTGAGGACTAGGCCCTTAGAGTTATTTACATACAGAGTTATCTCTGCTCTCTATTTTAATTCATTTTCGTTAATATTATTTTATATCTCTTAATAGAGGCAGTGCAACATCCAATAAAAGTTAAAATGTTAAACTATTTGAACATCAAACAAGCAATACTTGTCTGAAGTTATACTGTTATAAATAATACTTCTGGAAGCAAGAAAAATGGTATAATGGAGATATAATGACACTGATTGCTTGGGACAGCTGTGAATCAAAGCTGCCATGCCTCTATACCCAGTATCTTTGGATCCCAGGGGTTTGTTCTTTTTAAACTTTCATACATAAACACAGCAACTGCAATATCATCATGCTCACTATTAATTGTTGTAGCTAATGTCTTACCCTCCTGTAGGTACATTACAGCCTGTGCGTAGTTTTGCAGTGCATGATGTGTCCTTCCCAGGCTTCCATAGGCCATAGTCTTTGCTATCAGGTCATTGGTCTGTGCTGCAACACTCAGGTGTTGCTCCTGGAAGACTACTGCCCGTTCGTACTTCCCTAGAGCTTCGTAGGTCAGTCCCAAGTTGCCATAGGCTCGACCCTGGCCCCTGACACATCCAGTCTGTTCTGCTATATCCAAAGCCCTTTGGTGCCACTACAGCAAGAAAAATTAGGTTGCTTAGAGGAGAGGCTTGACAACTAATAAATTCTGTTTTCCCTGTTAATCAGTATAATTAAAGACATTTCATAACAAGGGGGGCTATCATCTGCACATACAATGATGAATGTGATACAGACCTGTAGAGCTGTCTCGTTGTCTGCCATCAACTGATAGACACCTCCAAGTGCATTGCTTGCCTCTGCCTCCAAGGATTTATCCTGATAGTTCAAACAGAGTTTACCTCATTCTATGTAAATGTGTTTTTAATATACCCCCCCCCCCATATTAATTATCATATTCAGCAGGGAAAAACAAAATATGAAACAAAAACAAGAACATTTTGCTGGTGAAAACTTACCCCTGCTATGCGTGCAATGTTAAGCTGGTGCTCCAGACAAGAGAGGGCCTGCTCATAGTTGCCCAGCTGGCTATGTAAGGTGCCCAGCTCCCCATAAGCCTGAGCCTTACCTTCTCCTTCACCACCTAGCTGATGAGCTACTACCAACCTCTTCTCAAAACACACCAGTGCTTGCTGGAGACTACCCATGGACCTGAAGTAGGAGAGGGAGGAGAACAAAAAGGGGAGGGACAAAAACTGGTATGATAATGCATTTTTTTCTGCGCTTTGCTTGTTCTTGAAAGCATGCCTCCTGTTTTTGTTGTTTCTGCAACATTTAAAGAAAAGAAGTTGGTCCATATTAACAGAACATTTTTCTCTTTATATCTACTCAGAGAAAAACTAGAGAATGAAAGTCTACGAAGGTTTGTTCTAAATCTGTACTCTACATTACCATTTCATTCACACTCCAGACAGCAGGAGCAACAGCTGGATAAAGTAAACCCAACGTAAGCCTTGTTCTTCTGTCAGTGAGCATTACTTATGTTGTATCATATGAGAGTTGCCCACCATGGGATATGTGTATGAAAAAGGCTTTTTGCTTTTAATACGCTGCAGAGTTCTGACTGTATTTATTCTTATTATGACTCTAATTAAAATGTGTATAAAATGCTTGTGGCAAGAAATGCTCATTTAAAACTCTTGCATGAACGCTATTCTGTATTAGAAAGGTGTATCCTAACTAATAGGATAGAACATAAATAAACACAACATACATTTTTACGCTGATGTAAACAGAAGTCTGCAGCACTGTAGGTTTGAATTTATTTCTACATTTAGTGGGAAATCCAGGGAGACTTCAAAACCCTGAAAAATTTCCTAATTGTATTTGTCCTCTTACTAGAGTTAGCTGAGAAGGAAAGAAGGAAGAGAAGCAGTTGGTCTATGGAGAATCATTTTAAAATTTGAATGCAAAAAAAAAAAAAACAAGACAGGAAATTATAAAATTAAGTTCTGAAATGAATTGATAGTGATATTTAAATTAAACGCACTATAGATTATTTCAGCCTTGCTCATTTCAAATTAATTTGGCCAATTAGGATTTATGGGTCATGGCAGACTTAGACTCTCCACCTCCTCATGAGCCCCCTCATACAACACTGTGTATCAGGACAGCAAGTGCAATCTCCTTGTACGTTTCTAGAAACAGAATTTTTATTTAAATCACATATAATGCTTTTCTATTTCTGACTGGAACAGTGCAAGCACCAGTAACAGGAAGATACAGCAAGAAAAGAAGAGCTGGTTTGGAGGTGGTTTGCAAAGTGGCTTGCAGATGCACAGTACCCTAATAGTGTGCCCTGTATTAAATTTATCAAATGCATGTATAGAAGGGTATCGTCTGAGCCATAACCTGTTGTTGGAGTAACCTTGTGGTTTAACTTTGAACTAAAACTGTTCTCACTTTGATTTTAGTTTCACCTACCTGTGCGCATTGCCAAGTCCTCTGTAGGCTTTCTCTTGGTCCTGGACATGATTGAGACTCTGACCCACTGCTAGATACCTCTCATAATACTGTATAGCCTCCTCATAATCTCCCAAAACATCATAGCAGTCTGCCAGGTTCCCATAGGCCCTGCCTCTGTCTAGCATGCTCTCAGTTCCACTTAGCTGCTGCAGCATGGCCAACTGCTGCTCAAAATAACCAATAGCTTCCTCAAACAATCCCATGTTTATCTTGGTGATGCCCATGTTTCCATGGACCTGTGCCTCCAAACGGGCATCCCTGAGCCCCTGTGCCAGGCCCAGCTGGGTCTCATAACACTGGAAAGTTGTAGCATAGTCTCCCAAGGCCATACGAACAGCTGCTAGGTGGCCAAGAGCACGGCACTCCCCCTGCTGATCACCTAGATCCTTTCGGATGGTCAACTCCTGGCTGTGGAACGACAAGGCCGTATCCAGCTGGCGGAGAAGCCTAGGTGGGAAAAAGTGCAAGAACACTGAATTAAGATGAGTCAAGGGAACTAGAGCAAGTCATACTTCAGTTACGACCATCATGAAACAAGCGTATGAAAGTCACACATTAGTTATAGCCAAAACCTGGTGTCCTTTGTATAGTATGATATTTCATGTGGTTTATTATTTTTAGAGCCAGTCTGTTGCAAAGGATGGATGCTTATATGTTACTTGTCTTTGTTAATAACTTAATAATAAGTTAATACTAAAAGATATGCTTTATTGAAAGATACAGTTTAAATTAATAATTAGTTTTCCAGCTGTGCCCAGTATGCAAAAAGGTACTGTTTTTGGGAAGGACAGAGGAAACTATTGTGGATAAAAGATTTCTTGGAGTACCAAGCTTAAATGGACCAACTCTGGGAAAACTGAGGTTTTAATTAGTAAGCTGCACCTTGAACTGTAAGTTTAAATTAACTACTATTCATAGGAATTTGTAGAAAGCACAGAACACGTCTATTAACTGCTGAGAATTGGCACAGAATCTCTTGTCAGTTGGCTGAGACTTTTTAAACTCACATGTTTTTGGAAACAGGCTTTTTCTTTGTAACTCCAAAGTAAATAGCAGACATTACAAAGAAAATGGTCTACAAGCAAGTGGCTTTATAAAGGTAAATAAATACATTCTCTAACCGATGTCCCTTTTGCCTCTATAAACTCAGCTGAGCTTTCCCCAATATATTAATTATTCATATTTGATTATAGTTTAGCAGATAAAATGATCATAACAGAACAATATTTAACATCACTTGAAAAGTACATAGTAATAATATTGTGCAGATTTTTGTTTTTATGTAAGCATCAATTAGCAGCTAAATTTCTGCTTTTGTGAAGCACAATCTCTGTAGCTTGATCTGGTAAGTTAATATTTTAGCTCTACAAACTTTCGACTGCCTCCAATAAACAGGAATGGCTATATTACTAAACTTTTTAAAACAATACAACACATTCATTTGTTCATTTTTTACACACACTGTTTGTGTGTGGTTGACACACTGGTTAACCAGTTTATCACCTGTGAACTGAACCAAGTGCTGAATAGGCGTCAGCCTCCATCTTCTGATCGTTGACCTTCTGAGCCAAGGTTAATTGCTGCTGGTAGAACTTCACAGCTCCTGGAAAATCACCCCGGCACACGTACACATCACCGAGATTCCCAAAGGCCCTGAAAACTGCCTGCTGACAAATATAATCACACAGACACTGATTAACAACCTCTTTTTGTGCAAAAGACAGAATTTCAAGGTTTATGAAATGAAAACATAATTAACAGGTGACCTGTGTGTTGTCCAGGGCTTGTGCTAAAGAAAGCAAATATCTCTGACATTCCTCTGCTTTGTTGTACTCCCCCAGTGCTTTGTGGGCCAGACCAAGGTTGCAGAAGGCTTTTGCCTGTGCTAATTTGTCCTGGAGATCCTTAGCCAGGGCCAAATCCTGTTCATAATACCTGGAAAAATTTAAACTTTTGTTTTTTATCATGCATCTTGTTTCAATGTAATATAAAAGCATAAATCCTTAAATTGAGAAATTAAAGTCTCATTAACATCCATCCATCCATCCGTCCATCCACTTTCTGCTGCTGGGCCTGGTTGCGGGGGTTGTAGCCTAAGAAGAGAAGCCCAGACCTCTCTCTCCCCAGCTACCTCCTCCAGCTCATCTGGGGAACATGGGAGCTTTCCAGGCTAGTCAAGAGATGTAATCTCTCCAGCATGTCATGGGACAACCCCAGGGCCTTCTCCTGGTAAGACATGCCTGAAAACCTTGGCCAGGAAGCATCCTGAAGGCATTCAAGTCAGATGCCCAAACCTCCTCAGCTGGCTCCTTTCGATGTGGAGGAGTAGTGGATGAATGGATGAATGTATGTATGGAAAACACAACATATGGCCAATGGGCCAACGGGGTCATTTTCATTATATGAAGTTCAGTTTTGTAAGATTTATTTAGTCTCTGACCTGACAGCATCTCTGTACTGTCCAAGACAGTAGTGAGCATAACTCAGGTTATGGCAAACTTTGCCTTCTGCTTCCAGGTCCTGCAAACCTGGCACCAAAACCAGGTACTGTTGGTAGTAGGGCAAGGCCTGAGCATATTCACCTCTCCAGCTGTGAAAGTTACCCAAGTTTGCTGCAAAAGAAAATAATGGTGAGCAATATTTTTAATGTTTCATTCAACTCAACTCAAGTGCATTTATCTCTTGACAGGTTTACCTAAGGCTCTTGCTTCACTTTGAGTGTCTCGCATCTCTCGTGCAATGGTCAGGTGGTGCAGGTAGTGCTGGAGAGCTCGGTCGTGAGCACCCAGCGCTTGGTAGGCCACAGCAAGGTTACCGTGCGTGGATGCCTGAGATGGACGATCGTTCACCTGATAACACAAAGACACATCGTGATCCTGCTTTCCACACGATCGTCCGCATGTTTTTTGAAAAGGGTCATAAAATTGACCTCCAGAGAGATCTGCAGCTCTTGTCTGTGGTACTGGACTGCTTGGTCGTACATGCCAAGCGCATGGTAGGCATTGCCCATGTTACCATAGGCTCTCCCCTGGGCAGCGTAATCACAAAGTTCTTGGACGAAGGACAGGTGGGCTTTGTGAAACTTTAGCGCAGTGTCATACTCTCCTTTCATCTGGTGTATGATGCCTGTGATAGGAGATGAGAAGAGGAAAAAACACAAACTATTGAACTAACAAGGAAACCATTAAGATGCAGGTAAACTCCAAGTTTAATCTCTTTTAGCATACAAGATTTGAACGTTCTTGTGATCGGTCATGTTCTCAACTTTAGTCACAACACTAATCCTAACCATATGTTTTAGCAAGTGGCATGGACAAAAACATTTCAATAGGACAAACAAAGTCTATGCAAAGCGCCCAGGTAACACATCTAATCTATGAAGTCTTGTAGCATGCCAACTACAAGCTGTATCAGGTAATGCTCTTATTAAAATAAAGCTAGCTCATTTCAGTTTCTGGCCTCTGGCTGGCAAGTCCATCCTAATGATTGATTTTCCAAGAATGATCTTAATTTTATGTTTCTAACTTGTTTCATTTAAAACAGCACTATACCTAGCCCCATCATTTAAACTCCAAATGTCCATTTCAAGAGGAATGGACTTTGTATACAAAAATGGTCACCACGGCAAAAAGCTGTAATGTTGAAGTGGTCAGACAACTCTTCGATAATTCCAGTTCCAATAAAATCAATATTTAGGTGTGTTAGTTAAAATGATTATTTCCTTTGTCACCAAACCACAAAGACTGGAGGCAACTTTTTTTTAAGAAGAATAAAAATTACATATTCAGAAAGCATACAGTTATTGTTGAGGATCAAGGTCATAAAACCCAGAAAAAACTTCCATGGACATAGGGAAATTTTAAAGTCCAGGCTCAAGGAAGTCAGACAAGTGAAGTTTAAGTCCTCAGTTTTGTGATTTTTTTGGTCTCCAAGTCTCAAGTCTCCACAGCTCTGTAGAATGGTTTATCCAGCGCTGTTTGGATTTGTAGGATTCATCAATATCAATTCTGTGCCAGCAATTACTGCACATGTAGGGAGCATGATGAACAGAGTAAATTCCCAAAACGACATTAGGAGTTATAAATATGCAGCATCTGTACGGTGGTGAATATAAATGCCCACATGGTTTCTTGAACTGTAAAAAGGATATGAGCAGAGTGGTGAATAATTAAAAAGCTACAGTGGGAAATTCAACAAATCTAATAATATCTGCTGCTGTGTCTCTTCAAACTTTAGTATAACATATGCAGAAATCAGTCTCTCTGTCCAGGGAAAAAGAATTGGGAAAACTTAAGTCCCAGTCGCCTTCCCAACTTCTTCTGTCATGATGTGTCTTTGCTGTCAACAACCCAGTTTATGGAGCCAGAACAGACAAAAGTTGGGAGAGAGAATAGTTAAGGAAGAAACTTGGGGCACAAGAGAGGAGAATGAAAATTTACATTTTATGCTAGTTATTTCCTGTACTCCAAAATATGGTACTTGTCACCCTCCTGCATTTAACTGACAACTGTGCACACTGGTTATTTGCAATTTAAAATGTACCTACTTTGCTTTGTTCTTCATTTTCTGTGATACACTCTGCTACAGTGCTGGATACTCAAACTGTGGATATGGCCACATATTGCAAATAATGAGATCAGTGTATCTATAACTAATTCTTTTGAGCCATGTTTTGAACAGTTTTTTTTCTATTCTGCATGATATAAGAGTGAAAATCCAGGCTCTCTGGTTGGAATCACAGCCAAAGAGCCTGGATCATACAGAATCCCTGCCCACTTGCTGTTCATGTTTTTATTTATGAGGAGCAGCCAGTCAAAAGAACGTTGGCTAAAAAGGAGGTGCAAGGGAACTGAAATGGCTTGTTTTACACAACGAGTGAACTTGGGGTTGCACTAAAGCCCAGTATAAGATTAATAATGGTAATTTTGTAAACATGGAACACTACTTTAGAGTCCAATAATAAAAACAAACGAGCAGAGTAGAAAATGAGCACATGAGTTCCTCTGTAAGACTTTATTCCAAACTTTGCACAAATCTAAATCTAAATCTCATTGGCATATTTTTGCTTTGGAATATAAAAACCATGCATATTATACATTGAGCTCTACCTTCATCAGCAAAGTCCTGCTTAAAGTTGAAGGCAGATGTGAAACCTACAATTGCTCACAATGAAAGTCAATGCAATGACTTTTCCTTGAGTGATTTATGTTATTCTTTCCATCACAGCAAGCACATTTCAATCAAGATTCAACACAAAAGACACACACACATAGAACAGCTGTAATCTTCCCTCTTACTGCTATATAGTGTGATTTATATGCAGGGGTGCGCATTTGCTGTCAAAATAAAAGACGCGCACCAGAAAAGAAGTTGCAACGCACATTTGCGTACATATAAAAGGCACTGTTTTTGTCCACTAGAGTGGGATGTTCACGGCATATTCTGCACCACATCTCTGTGCGTTCATCATTTGTTTGAAGCCAGCTCACCTCCTGCAACCACTTTTCTGAGAATACGTGCTTCTTTTGTGGTTTGGACTCCTTCTGACATTTCTTTGGAGGTGGAGAAACACCAAAGTAATTGCTTAAAGGAGCTTCTTCGACATCTTTAAGAGTTCTAAACAAATGTCTGTCCTCCTCCAGAAAATCTTATGTACGCAAACATGCGTTGCAACTTCTTACCTGGTGCGCGTCTTTTATTTTGACAGCAAATGTGCACCTGCGGACCACTTATATGCACCCCTGTTTATATGTATGCCAAAAGCCTGATTGTAAGGAGATTGAAAGAAAAAAATTATAATTATGCCTGCCCTATAGTGGCATATTAGTACAAAGTAGAATGAAAAAAAAAACCCCAAGGTTAAGGTAAGATTAGAAGTACATTCAAAGTGAAAGCTGGCTGTTAACATTTCCATTACAGCCCAAATCTGACAATTTTTCTTCTTCTTTTTTTAAACAATTGGTCTTTGAAGAGGTCCACAAGTAAACTACCAATGTTCTTATAATGTATGTTGTGTTATAGTCTCTATTTTGACTTACAGATATCGTTTTTTGTATTCATTGTATTCTTGTATTTCTTTTAATTTGTGTTTCTGTGTTTTGTATGTGTGTAGGTGCCCTTCCTTGCTTCTACTTTATTTTATTTTGGTAAATGCTCTTCTGTGTGTGTCACCTGGGCCTTAACTTCCTGTCTTTGTTCTCATATCTCAATAACCCATTACTGTCATGGTCTGTGTGTGGCAGGCAGGAAAGTAGGACCTAAATGCAGACTCGTGGAGGTGAAAATTAAACTCAAAGACCTCAGCTTTATTGCTGACATAAGTCAAAACAGAAACTAAACTGGGAAGGCTAGAAACTGAGCCTGAAACAGAACACACAGGCAAGTATGAGGGTCGATGCAACAACGAACAGGAACACATGCAGACGCTAAATACAGAAGGAACAGGGCAAAGGGCAAACACCTGGGAGACACAGCTGACACTAATTACGAAGACGAGATTGGGAGGAAGCAAAACAGAATACATTGTCCTTCAAAGTAAAACAGGAAACAGACTGGGCACAGAACTAAACCTATACTAAACACGAGGACAGCGGAACAAAGCGTAAGAACTAGAATACAAAAACAGAAATCAGAACACTAGAAGTCATATACAACGAAGAAATCATAGAATAACAATAATAATACACAAAACACTGGGTCACTGACCAAGGACCTTGACAATTACTTTGATAATGCCTCAGATTGGTGTAGGCGATTATCTCAGATCCTGAAGCAGAAAGGCTTAATTAACAAAGTTAAAAACCACCACCATGATACCTGTCACTGTATCTATGGCATTTTATTTTTATCACACCAGCTCACGCAAAGAAAGCCTAACAGTGTCAAACTTGCTTAGTAGTAGCATTTGCATATCAAACCACAATATAGGGAAATACAGATTCCATATTCTAGTGAATTTGGTCAACTAAAACAATAACTTTTGTTAACAGATTTTCTGCCATTATACCAGTTGAAGAAGGTAAAGTCATGGTTGCAAGTGTTCAAATACAAGCTAGAGTGAGAATAAAGGCGTGGAGTTTTGGGGTGGAGATTCTTGGGCCAAAATCAAGTTCTGTTTCAAGACTTACATTTATTAATTTTATTAATATAAACTTATTAAACAACACAAACCATGTAATATTCTAAAAGACAGAGGCTACAGCTAGCACAATTCTAGAAAATGGGCAATAAACATTGTAAAATGAATTAAACTGTTCAAACATGACCCTGTTTTATTATACATGATGCATGTTAATGCATTAATACAATAATGCAAAACTTTTTACCTACATTCTTCCTGTGATTCCCTTCATTAAACTGTTTGAGTAACCTGAATTCCACAGAAATCCTAATAATGCCATCCATAGGAAGTCTTCTATTTCCAAAGACAATAATTACACTGCGCCAGAATAATTTATAACTGCTCTGAGAAATGTTGAAATGAGACCTTATATAAAATCTGCTTTTTCTACAATAAAGTCACAGAGGGAAAACAGATGAGAAGGGGTTATAAGTGGGGAGGAAGGGATACGGAGGGGTATCCAGACACCAGATGGAGGAAGTCACATGTGGTCTTCATGTCAGACTGTGTAATGAGAGAGATGACTGGGGCCTGATCCATCGAGTGTAAACTGTGAGCCATCCTTCCCAACTCCTTGGCTCATGTCCACCTCTATCTCTACATTTCTTACTGTAAACACTTTTCAAATGTGTGACTTTAACAGTCCAAAATCAAGATTTACAGATTGTGTTAAAATATTGACTGACTAAATCATCATTTAAAAAAAAAAGATTTACATCCTTGATAGGGGTGCAGGCAGGGTTCCTAAAAACAACAACAACAACAACAACAAAAAACCCACCTTTTAAAATAGCTCTCTCCTCCTCTATTCTAAGCCTCTTGAGTTTTAGCTGCTAATATGGAACCCCCACTTTTCCGTGTGGAAGTCCATAACCTAATTTGCATCCTTGCAGTTAATTTCAATCTTAAATACAACAAAAGCAGCAGATCACCTGTAAGTAGGATTTATTTCTGAATCTAGACTCGAGATTGTTGATTTTTCTTGCTTGCTTTGTAGGAGCTGTGGTAAACTTGCATGAATTTTATGGCCAGTGCTTCATCAAGCTTTATCAATTAAACATGTGAGGAATTAAGTGCCAAGTGCAAGGCTGAACTGAAAGCAGGACACTTAGTTCTATGTCCTTGTGTAACTGAAACACATTTAGGAAAAATTAACTTTTAAAAGAGACAGAGTTTGAAGAAACTGGAGTGACTTTTTTTGTGCATGATGCATCTGTCTTACACTTCTCATAAGACAGATGCTTTCACTTTAAGCTGATTTCATATCTATAATTCACAAATCCAAAGGTTACAGATTCATACTCTTTCTATGACTGCCAAAGTCCCTGGTTTTGGTTTAAAAGTTGCTTGGGAGTTTTTGGATTCATATTTATGTAGTTTTGGCTACCAGTTTAGATTGCCTTAACATTCTAAACTTAGTTTTGTTTTCATGGTTTGCATTAAATTTCAGTTAATATTTTAAGTTTATTTCTTGCATATTTAGATCCCAAGTGATTCCATAATGTTTCTTCATTTTGTTCTTTGTTAATTTGTGGACTTTCCCAGTCTGAATAAAAGGCATACTTTGTTATTTCTGGATCTGATTCCTTTACTCTGCAAGCCCCAACAATGACGTCCTGACTTTGAAATCATGCAGTGCCAAGAGTATCAAAAAACTGTCAGAAATGGAGCATTCAGTGCAGTCGGAAGTCTGAGTTCTTTTTATTTATTTATTTATTTATTATTAACAGGAATTCCTGGCACACTCACTGAACCCAATACTTATATAACATATTCAATATGCTACATATAAAATAAATAAACTACTACTACAATACTTTTTTGTCATATTAAGTGTAAGGGAAAGCGTAATGGGCCCCCTTTAAGCATGGTGCTAGAAGATTCAGATTTTCTTAGTATTTATTACCTTCTGACACATAATTATAATTTATTATTATTATAATTATAAAAATATAATTAACAGTTTTCATGAGTATTAATTCAAATAAAAGGTCACGTCTTGGCATTTGGTCATAAAGAATAGTGTTTAAACCAATCCAAAGACTAGAAATGTCATAAGTGGGTTTAGATTCTGAAGCTCAAATCCATACATTGACTTAACCATTGATGTGACGCATTTGAGTTTACTCCGTTTGCTTCTACAGTCTCTACACAATACAATGAGAAGAACTGCAACTATTAAAAAAAGCATTTGAAATATAAATTCAATACTTCATCGGCACCTCATCTTCATCTATGATATCGCATCAGCACCATCATCATGACTCAGAAAGGTAATCAGTGGTGATTTAGCTTATAGCACTCAAATCTAACGATGCAAAGGATTTCACAATAAAGGTTGAAGGAAATGCAAATAGCACATGATTTACTTTTCAAACAATGAAAGCTAAGAGAAAACAAAATAAACATTTGGTGAAAAAAACACTTCCTCTAAACAGAGTTTGGATATTTAATTTACTAATTACTTTCAGTGTGAACTGCATAAAAAATAATTCTGTCAAACTAGCAAACAACCTTAAATGTTTTAAACAAACATGAAGTCACATTGTTAATGTAAATGTACATGAATTTAAAAAGGTCTCATAAACGCTGCTGGCAACAATATGTAGAAACCGGGTTATGTGAGGAAGAGGAGGAGGTTGGTGATATAGAAAGGAAGACCTTGTTCATCGGGGTCTTGCATTAAGAGGATTATGGAGAAGCCTGCAGAGCTGGCTAGAATCACTGGATACAGTTACACACATCCTCCTAAACTCTACAAACACAGGTGTGCACATTAGCACATGCACAATCTTCCTCTAAGCTAAAGCCATACTTCTCTGAGGTGTAAGGGTGCCTGTAGATATCCTGCAGATTCTGTGGGATTCCCCAGCGTGGAGGGGACACAGTGTGAAGACAGCAGTGCTGCGAGGATTAGAGGTGTGGAAAATTAGCTGAGATCTGATGACAGGTATTCAGCTGAGACAGCATAGAGAGATTAGAAAGGAGAAGAGTGGTGATCCACAGTCCCCTTTCTCCATAGTAGGACAAAAATTGCTCCGTCATCAGTGAATGAAATTGGGTGTGGCAACTTGTGGGTCAGGAGCTACATATCACGGACTATATGCAGTTATTTCTGTACGACCATCATAAAGAAGAATACATGTTTATTAGCTAAAGTTAGCAAATAATTTGAGACGAGAGAGAGACACACATATATTTTGGAATATCATAGAGAGCAAGTTAAATATAAAGAATTTATTATTCAAGTAGGCAAAGAAATTACTTCACACATGTCTTGTCGTTTTTTTTTTTTTTTCTTGCTTTCTGGTTTGGAGCATTTATTGACATCTGCAGCAGCCTTACAGCACATGGGTCACCTGCTTAACCGATTGAGGTATACTGGAAACCATCTTCTGGATCCTTAAATGAGCGCTGTACTCTTAAAGTAATGGACCATATCTTCAGGCCCATAGTAGCAAAAAATCAGTAAGTATCTTTCATTTGAAATTAAAATATAATTTCCATATATATCTTGTTCTAGTTCAGTACACGGAATCAGTCATGGGAAAAACTGCTTGACTTAACAGTTGACCAGATGTAGAGACATTGACACTCTCCACAAGAAAGGCTGTCTGCAGAGTGCTGTATTAAAGCATACCAAGGGAAGGCTCACTGGAAGGGAAAAGCATAGCAAGAAAAAGCGCTCAAACAACAGGAAGCAGCTTGAGAGCATTGTCAGTAAAAGTTGATTCAGTAACATGGGAGAGCTTCACAAGCAGTGGACACAGACTGGTGTCAGTAGTAGCCTTCAGGAAAGGGGCTACAACTATCATACCCCTACTATCAAGTCACTCTGATACCAAGCCTAGCCAGGATGAGCCACAAGAGTCCGTTCTTCTATGGGACCACCCTGAGAGGAGCGACAAGATTTGTGGACTGGGTCACAGTCAAAGGCAGACATACAATAACACAAGATACTGCATGGTGTGCTACCAACACAAGAAAAAGGGTAATTAAGATTTAAACGGTACCATCACAGATCACTAAGGAGTTCCACTGGGCAGCCCGACACTGCCCTAGTTTAGATATTTTTGGACTTTAAAGGTGCTGCTATGTAAAATACAATACAAGTATTATATGGTCTAATTTAGGTTGAGATAATCTCCAAATTTCATGTTTCATACAGAAAGAAAGAGGTGAAGGAAGGAGATATAGGAAGAAAACAAAAAGGTGAGGAAAGAAGAAAATAAGAGGGAAAGGTCAGATTGGAAAAGAGGGGACTAAGAGTAAACAGAGAATGAAACCCAAGAAAACAGGAGAAAAAAAACACAGCAAGGAGAAAAAAGGAGACACAGGAAGAAGAAAAAAGAATGGCAAGGAGATAAGGAACGAACAGAAAGAAAGGGAGGAAGGAGTAAAATCAGGAAGAAAAGAAAGAGGAAGAATGAAGGAATGAAAACATGGGAAATGTAGTGAGTGTAAAGACAAAATAAGGTAAAAGATAATAGGGGACGAAATCATTATGAAACAAAAGATGAAATGAGAGGAAGAAATTAGGGTTGGAAATTGAAGAACAGAAGAAGAGGAAAGGAGGAGAGAAAATATCAGAGGAGAGCAGAGTGAAAGGTTGTCAAGTCAGCATTCAGAGTCAAAGAACCGTAATCATCCATAAATGATGATGTGAATCATTGATCTGAAACACAGACTGAAGCTCATCTGTCAGGAGAGTGTCAGCGACTTCAGCAGTAGCCTATAGTCACACATCAAAGTATCTATTGAACCACTGCAGTGTGCATGTTTTCCTTTTACTTACTTCAGATAGAAAATAAAGCAATTTTCACTCATTTTCCTACAAAAAAGCTCTGCAGTGACATAAAGTGAGAAGAGTGGTGGAAATCGCACAATATTACCTGAGCAGAGTTTAATAGACTGTATATAAAAGATAGATAAAGCCATTATATAGTTATCCTCTGATTTCTGGGCTTTACGTTATAAGGCCTCATTTCTTTTCCTGCTGCCATGTTGGTTTTTGGAGCCAGAAGGTCTCATATTTGAAAGAGATCATAGTGTTTGTTAATATTGTGAAGTTTGGCATTTTAACATGGGAGTGATTTGCTTTTTGGAACCAGCTTCATGTAGGACTGCAGTTTTTTTGGCATTTCAAAGTCTGATCAGAGGAGATATTTGCAGAGGGTTAATTTATTTTCCACCATTTATTAAATAAAAAAACTACTTTTGGAACACTTTATGTTGGCATAAACTGTTCAGTGAATGCTTAATGTGCTCATTTTTGAGATTTACATAAAAACTGTTCTTTAATGCCCCTCAGAGTAACCATTTAGCCTATAATTTGTTCTAATATCAGTCTTCACTCATGGCTCTCTTACAACCATAGAAGAGATTTTTTTCTTATTGAGTTAACGTTGATAGTGATAGTAACTGTTTCGCATTTAACTTCCTGACATTTGTGAACACTGCTATGATGCCATGATTATTATTCCTCAGAAGATGATTGTTATTCTGTCACTGATACCTTAAAAAAAATGCATGGCAAAAAAGTAGCTGGAAATCACAATATTTGCAGGCGATTTTAATGAGAGGTGTAGTTATATTTCTAGGGAGGTGCACATCAGGTTACATCGTAGGGTTTTCAGCTGGGTTTGTAGTTGGAGTGTAGCTATGGCGTAAATTTCCCACTGTCAACTCTTTTTCCTGGAATATGGCCCTAGTAAGGAGCAAGTACATTTTTTGTGTCCTGACATGCAAAAACTTTAAATTGTCAAATGGCGTCTGTTCTTTTTGCCATGACTGTATTTCCATTCTTTGAACAAATTTAGGAATTGGAGAAGGGTGCTGCAGTTCAGAACACCAGAAAGAAAAATTCTAGCTTCCCTTTTATTTTAAGTTGCAAAACAATAAAAAAACAACAACAAATCAACAAAAAATAAAAAACATTGAGACAGTCTAAATCCCCAGAAATCTAAAATGGCATCCTCACTTTACTTTTAGTGCACTGTAACAGGGCGGCCCTTAGCGGCTGGAAACACAGTGAGATGGACCAAGGCAAGTGTAGTAGAACAAAGTATTTATTTTCTATACAGCTCTCCTTACAACAATTTGTCAAGCTTCTTCACAGCACAAAAATCCACTCCTCTAATGACAACTGGCAGCCTTAAATATGTTCAGCTGTCACAGAATTAACCATTATTCCACTCTCAGGTAAGTTTAAATCCTAACCTTCCACCACAGTATACAATATATCAATAAGAATAAATAAATACATAAATACAGTTTCACATTTACATATTAATAAATATCTCACACTTTAATGTTACACCAAACCCAATATTATAAAAACCCAGAAACCCAAGCACAAAAAGATTCACCACACTCTCTTTACCAATGGTCTCTCCCGGAACCTTTAAATGGTGTCTGGACCCCCAGGGAAACATTTGCCCAAACACCTTGAAGAGGACACAGGCAAGAAAGGTGAGTAATCATTATCTTACACTTATTTGCACCACTTTTATCCCTAGATTTCACACACACTTGCATTAGTTTTCCTTACTGGTAAACCTTAATCACAATTTCAATCACCATTCTTTTCTCCTGACAGACAACCACCACATTCCTTGATGAGGAGCAGCTGTGCAGGATCTGAAATAAGGCTACCAACTGATTTTAAAATTCCTAATAAATAGTCAAATATTTAAACTTCTTGTGTGCAAATGTTTTACTGTGCAAATCCATGCTTAAAGTGCACTGCTAAATAAAGTGCTTGATAAGGTGCTTTTAATAAAGTGAAAGGTGTGCTCTAAAGTGCTATACAGATAATATAATATAAATCAATGTAGTAAGGGAGTCCTCTTCCATACATGCACAACGTGGCAAGTTGTCCATTCAGCGATGGATTCAGGTTCACAGCATCTCAGATATCACTGTGGCCGCAGAAACCAGAAACCACTTAATAAAACATGAGTGTTGATTGTCCAGAGAGACGCTACTGCAGTCAAATGATAGGCCCTTAAGAAGCAGGACCGTCGCATGATATAAAGCTCCCATCCTTGAATTTGATTTAACAAGATGTCAAAACTGCAGCATCTACGTGTTGTACTAGGCTACTACAGCTAGTGCAAACTCACACAGGTCTGCAATATAACAAACAAATAGTGCTTTGTGTGTACTTAATGTTACAGATCGATGTAGACAGAGTTGTCCTAGCCCAGGACGAGAGCCCAGTCAGTCTCTCCCAGGGATCAAGCTTCTTAAATATCTTCTGAATAAAACACAGGATGCAGTTTTGTATTTTTTTATATCACTTGAAGGGTTTTTCATACCAAACTGAGGGCCTGTGAAGACTTTCAAATTTGAGGATGATGTCACATAAACCAAACATTTAATCAAGGATGAAAACACAAGCACAGATAAGACCAGATAATGAGGTAAACTGTCCTGTGAGGACACCTCATCTCTCATCGAAATCACCCGAATTACCAGAGTTCAAATATCCAAACAATGAGAGAATCCACATGCACCTAGAAAACCCAGGTGGTCGCAATCAATAGCAAAGGCCAAGAAGCCAAAACACCAGCATGAAGTGTGGGAAAAAACCCAGCAGACCCATAGATGCGTCAGGGGCACCCAGAGAGAATGGCCACAGCACAGGGAAGTGAACAGACCCGAAACCCAAAAGGGACACCAGCCAGCAAAGACCCAGGCACCACAGCACACCCCCGATGGCACATGACGACCACACTCAAAAAAATGTGTTGTTGGATGAACACAATTTAATCATGGCACCCATTTTGCACACGATTTAACCAAGTACAATAAACCATTTTCAATCATGTCAAACCAACACATTTAGCATTTGGCGGTTTAATGTAATCAGATTACGTTGGATCAACATAGTATACTTACATTGATTTGAAGTGATTTATTTAAGTATGTAGAGTGAAATTTGTTTTAATTCATTCTATACACGTTAAAAAGTTTAGGAAAACACAATTAAATCTTGTTGTTTCAACAACTACTTTGTTAATCAAGGCAACTACTGCAAGTCTTGCTTAATAAACCAATATGGGGGTTGATGATTTCACTCATTTCAATCGAATTATTTCAATTAGATTTGTTTACATTTGTTACACATTTAGAAACCCACTACTTTACAAAAAAAGTCACAATCAGATAATGATAACATTAACTTTATTAACTGGATTTAGTGGACAATATAAAAGCTTACCATTTTTGTACACCTGCAAGCATTATGCCACTTCAAAAGGTATAACGTTAGAATACTTATTTACATAGGTAATATGTTGGAACCAAAGCTTCCACAACTAAAAACAGATGCAAAATTTGCTAAATATTTCAACTGTATTTTAAAAAATTAAACTAAAAGATAAAAATACATCTCCCACTTGGCAAGTTAAAACATGTGACAAAATAGAATTACTATTGTGTGAATTTGGGAAAAAAAAAAAAAAAAAAAAAAAAATTAGAAATAATTTGGGGGCAATACAACAACAACAAAAAATCCATAGGTTAAAAAAAAAAAAAAAAAAAAAAAATATAGGGATTAAAAAAAATTTAGGAAGTAAAACTAAAATAGAAACAGAAGGCTTAACATCAAATTAAATGACAGATGGCATTTTTTTTTCAAATGCAATTAATTATTTGAAATGAAAATCTATATTTGTTTGGTGTATCTCATTGTAATAATTATTAGTTTGACCAATTTTTATATTTCTGTATTTATTTTTTAATTTTTGTTGCAGTCCTCCACAGCTACCAATATAGTTTTGCTGTGTTTTAAAACATGCTAGCAAGCAAAATGGACACAATAATACAGTGAACTTAACAGGTGGCAGTGGTCTTAAACCTTACAGGCCCTTGACACAACATAGTAACAGTGCAGCTAAAAACAACAATGAACATTTCTTTGGGAAAACCCCTCAATGCAGTTTATGTAAAATGGTAACTTTGTTCTACAAAGGAGAAGAAAAAAAAAAAAAAGAGGGGGGCACTAAAGCACTCTAATGGAGTGCTTTAGTGCCCCCCTCTTTTTTTCTTTCTTCATTCAACACATGACAGCATTATGGTATGTGTGAATTAGTACCTATACTACAAACTCAAAATTAAATGAAAAATAATTAACAGAACAGTACTTCTGTCAGTACTTCTGATCCATTTTGAGCCATCTATATAAGGACAAACAAAAATCATCTGCAGTGCTGTATAAAAGGTGAATTGCCCAACAGAGAGAATCCAAAAACTTAAAAATATTTTTTTAAATAATAGAAAAAAATATAAACAACTCAAATATTAACATTATATATTGGAAATCACCATTGCACCAATGAACCATTCAAGACCTATCAATCATTTTCAAGTGCTCTCACCCCATAAGCTTGTTTTTCAGAAACTGTGCCTTTGAAGAGAGCTTTTGTCCATCAAGATTTAAAAGTATCTTCTGGAGGACTTCAAAGGTGCATTTAAGTTCTGGTGGGTAGCTCAAGTTCAAACAGTATATGAGTCCAAACAACAGAGCCCATGCTTGTGCAATGTTACCCAAATCAGTGTTAGCCTCCACACCCTCAATCAGGACACCAACGTCCTCTGGGTCATCTTCAGGTTCAGCACCCTCCTTCTGGATGACGTACACCCCCATCACAGTTTGCTCCATGCAGCTTTTTGCCTCGCTGTCCGTATCCTACATGAACAAATATACGACAACAAAGTAAAATTTAAGAGATTGGTTAAACAACTGTTTCTATGCTGTTCATAAAATCCAAGTAGTCAAAGTAATAAACAGAAAATTACACCACTAAAGTAGTTGTTAGTTATTACTCCAATACATAAATTATAAAATACACCTCTCATGTCAAAAGAGGTGGCATAATTGACCTCTCACCAGCCCCTCCCCCAAAAGGGCCATTGTCCAATTACACATTATAGCAACCATTACTGTGTCTGACAAACATTAACCTCAAGCAAGATGGAGAAGCAGTGTGCCCACCGATACCCCGAGAGATTGTGTCTGGAGGAGTTGCGTTCTTTCCATTCACAAAGTCAAAAACAACGTGAATGGATTAAACAGTGTGGATGGCCCCACTCCCAGGTAAATGTACCAAACATTATGAAGCATGTCTGCTCGCACATTTGGGTACCCATTGGTGCGCAGAGGAAACCATTTGTTTGTCGGACATAGCAAGAGTAACTTAGGGGGACAGGACTCGAGAAAAGGCTAACTCAGCTGCTAAAATAACAGGTATAGAAGTGTTAGTACTAAACAGCTCATAGACATTTCTATTTACAAATACTGATGACCATAGCAATGAAAAAACAACAAGACTTGTTTTAATCCAAGTGCAGATTCAAAAGCAATATTGTCTTGATGCATGTTAAATGCATTTTATGTTTGTGTATCAAGTTTAACTACGGTATGCATAAATTTCTTTCCTTCCAATACCAAATTCCATAAATTCTTTATAGCAACGCTTAATACTGTTTGGTATTCAAGACATCCTTTCCCCAATACCAGGTGTCTTGTTGCTAATCTCAAAATTTTAATTTTAACGATTTGCATTTGAGGCAACGTCACAATTTGTATGGTAAATAAAATGGTAAATGGCCTGCATTTATATAGTGCCTTACTAGTCCCTAAGGACCCCAAAGCGCTTTACATATCCAGTCATCCACCCATTCACACACACATTCACACACTGGTGATGGCAAGCTACATTGTAGCCACAGCCGCCCTGGGGCGCACTGACAGAGGCGAGGCTGCCGGACACTGGCGCCACCGGGCCCTCTGACCACCACCAGTAGGCAACGGGTGAAGTGTCTTGCCCAAGGACACAACGACCGAAACTGTCCAAGCCGGGGCTCAAACCGGCAACCTTCCGATTACAAGGCAAACTCCCAACTCTTCAGCCACGATCGCCCCATATGAGAATGTTACAGTCAACATGCTGTCACAATGACTCACCAAGTACTCCTTTATTAACTTCTCATAGTCTTCGTTTAGGTAGATGCACAAAGACTTCAAGATGCATGCTCGTCTGGTATGGATGTTGTCATGCTGGAGAGGAGGAGGAGATAATATGAGCCAAAACCAGGCTGTTTTTCTTAAAGCTAGGGTAATCAGTTAACTTGCATAATTATTCTTTAGGTTAGAACATGGCATGTACCATTTGTTAAGCCGAAACAAAATTGACAACTTCATCTCCAAATAAAAGTTATTTTTGCTGCCTATGACAAAATCTACTCAATCCTAATACAAACCTTGGAGATGGCAAGCATGAGACCTCTTATTTTCTTTCCAGGTGTCCCTCCTTTGCTCAGAAAGATTTCCATTAAGCGTGGCGCGTATTGGTCAAGCTCGGCAAAGAAAGTAGATAGCAGAGGCTTTCTGGTGATTCGCAGAAACTCCTTGTCAATCTGCAATAGAGAACAAATACATTGATTAAAAACTCAACTGTATATTTCACTCACTTCACATCTAAGCTGACTAAAGCTGCTTTTAGAAGACCATGCAGACATCAGTGCTGTCTGTGTAGAACATGAATCAGTCTGTGTCAGATCCTGAATTTAAAATTTCCACTGAAGTCACAGGTAAGAGGCAAATGGAACCAAGATCTAGGCCATTTGCTTTTTGAAGTTTGCAAAGACTGCTAAATTGTGCCAGTGGTAGTTCACTCTTTGCAACATAGTACGCTGGTCTAAACAGATTTTTCAGGTTTATTTTTAGTATGTTATTTGCAATTGGTGTTTGTTCTGGGAAAGATATTGCAGACTGAGCAATAATGCATTTCTAATGGGGGCCTTTCTTAAATGTACTGGTCCCAGTAACAAAGGCGTTTGTCGACTCAGAAATCGAGGGAAAACCAACAACACAACCGGCAGAACATTATGTTATTTACACGGGTGCACATACGTGGTCCGCATGTGTGCATTCGCTGTCAAAATAAAAGACGCGCACCAGATAAGAAGTTGCAACGCGCATTTGCGTCCATATAAAAGGCACTGTTTTTGTCCGCTAGAGTGGGATTTTCACGGCACATTCTGCACCACATCTCTGTGCGTTCATCATTTGTTTGAAGCCAGCTCACCTCCTGCAACCACTTTTCCGAGAATACGTGCTTCTTTTGTGGTTCGGACTCCTGACATTTCTTTGGAGGTGGAGGAACAGCAAAGTAATTGCTTAAAGGAGCTTCTTCGACATCTTTAAGAGTTCTAAACAAATGTCCGTCCTCCTCCAGAAAATCTTATGTACGCAAACACGCGTTGCAACTTCTTATCTTGTGCGCGTTTTTTATTTTGACAGTGAATGCGCACCTGCGGACCACTTATGTGCACCCCTGGTTATATAGCTTGTCATATTGCAGCCACAGAAATTCTTTTGTCCATGAAACCATAAAGCTGCACTTTCTTTTTGCCTTATAGTCTGATTTGTCATAATTTTTCCGTTTTGTGGTAAGCTTTTCTTTGGCTGTCACTTCTTCACTCTGACCTGTCTTATTTGGCTTAGCAGAACTAAAATATATATCCTGCTGCTTTTACACACGCACTTACATAATGCTCAGCGATTCTCTGCGATCAACCTCTCACATGTTTAAGCTGCGGGAGATTTCACTTGTCATGTTTGCATAGTAAGCTAACAATTGATAAGACTATGTCAGAGGAATTGGTGCGCAAATTATCATCACTCACCAATCAGTGCTGTCGCTCTCTATACACAGTTCGCGCGATTGCAAAGTGAAAGCAAAAAACAAGCGCAAATTCAAACGCGATTTCAATATGTCACATATTGACAGTGGCTCACCAATGCCAATGACATAATTACCCAGCTACATTTCCGAAAGAATGCAAAAGCATTGACATATATTTTTCCTTCCTATGACAGCCCGACGGGCAGGGCAGAGATAGATTTTGGTGGCCCGACTGGAAAAATCGCTAGCCCCGGGATGTCGGGCTAGCAATTTTGCGAGCCCTGTACAGTGTTTCAATATTTTTTACCTACTACTCTCCCTGATGGAACAACGCTTGCACTGCCACATACAAGTCACTGAAAGAAAAAAAGAGAAGCAGTTTTAAGGATGGTTTTATTGACCACCTTTTTTTTTTACTTTGATTAAATCATAAAACTATCATAAAAATATATGATGGTAAAAACTTACCATGTATTAAAGAGGAGGCACAAACAATCAGAAAAGGGGTCAGCTTTCTTTGTGGTGTTACTATGGTAAAGAAAACAGACAAAAAAATTTATAAAAACTCCACAGTGGATTTTTTTTTACTTTGTTGCAAACGTATAAAAAAATACAAATACATATAAATACCTCTTGCAATATAAAATTCACAGATAAATATCCAATCTGTTGCCAAATGTAATAGCAGTGTTTCACACTATGCAATAAAGATGCTGGTAGTTGCGGTAAAGGTCCGACAGGCAATTTTCATAACTATCCGCCATTGCCTTTTCCTCTGACCTCGTGTTTATGCTCTTTTCCCCATGCACTAGCGTTTAAGTCAATTCAAAGGATGCAGTCCCTGAATTTGGACACAGCTAATATTTAGCAACTCGCGCATGCTAGTTTAACTTGCATTACTGCAAGAGGCCGAATGCTTAAAAAAAAGGAGAGAGAAAGAAAGAAGAAATGCAAATGATAATAATAAAAAAAGCGAAGAAAGACCATGTCTTGCAATAACCGTCATTTAAAACCAAAGTGAATGCTAACAGAGCTAGGTAAAAGTTCAATGAGACAACCATACAACTTTAGCTAACTTCATTTACTTTGAAATTGAATTTCAAACGTGTTAAATATTGAATTAAACACATTAATAACCGCTAAAACACTATAAGACGGGTAACAAAAAAAAAGAATGAAATGGAAATGCTAATAATAATATAAATATAGCCGGAGCGGATTAGAAATCAGGTATTAGACGGTACCGATTGGCACCGTCTAATACCCGATTTTCACTGTATTTGCTCCACTCCCGCTGTCTAATGACAAATTACACATTTGGAATTAAAAACATTGTTAAACAATTAACGGACGGAACAACTTCGTTTGACTAAGATATTTTCAGTTATTTATTACTTACCTGTATTGTGGAAGATTCCGCAGAGAGAAACGGCAGTTCACTGAACACACAACTTTCTCCGCGTTCCCGCCTCTTCACTTCTGGTAAGTTTGAGCATGCGCACTAGGCATCGGTTTTAGAGTTGTTGATTTAAAATAATTACATTTAATTGAACTGAAGAATGCAAATCTAGTTCATTAAACTTTTTGTTATTTTATGTTAAACCAACAACTGATAATGATTTAAAAACCTAAACTCAATATGTTCATGTTAAATAGACAAATGTCTATTGAATAAATCAAACAACTGCCTTAGTTGACTTTTTTGAGTGCAGTTCCAGGAGGCACCCACCCGAGCCCCCCATTCCCAGTACCCCCACCAATCTTGGAAACAGGAGGTACCCACCCCATCCCAGAGTCATCATCTTTCATTCAATCATTCTTTCCTGAATGAGTGTATACTTTGTGAATAAACTTTTAGCACTCTCCCGTCAGTGTCTCGCTTGCTGTTGACTATAATGCGAGATCATGGAATGAACTGAATATGAACTAGTGATTTAAAGGCATACTGTAGAATTTCAAAAGCCTTTTCTTCTTTTGTTCATCTGAGGCAGTGGCCCTCCGTTTTTTTCTTTTCTTTCTAAGGTACAAAGCATAGAAGTAGCAATTTTACACCGTCCCTCTTGTCGTCTATGTACCTTCTAGGGCATGGGTCGGCAACCTACGGCTCTTTAGTCCTTATAGTGCGGCTCTGCATGGTTTGGGAAAATAAATTAGAAGTATTTAGCTGAAGTGTATTTTATTTATGTTAGTTCTTTTTTAACTTGTAGTTCTAAATTGGAAGATTATTGTAATATTGAAATATAAAAATAAAATTATATTCTATTATTTTTTCATCGCTCAAAATAAGCATCACACTCGCGGAAGCCGGTGTACCCACCGAAACGCCGTGCATTTATCGAGACTTTCAACCGAGGCCAATTATGGATCTTCGGATCCACATTATGTCAGCAGCTCCACCGTGAACTATGTTAAAAACAAACACAACTCACGCCTCACAGATGACAGCTTACAGTCCTGCGTAAAGATGAAAGTGACTAAGTACAGCCCCGATTTGCAGACGCTGTGCGCGGAGGTTCAGGAGCAGAAGTCCCATTGCTGAAAAGCATGTTCACGGCAGACCCAACGATGTTTCCATGAACATGCTTTTCAGCATCTCTTTATAGACCACTTTTCACACACGGTTGCTATACAGCCAGCTGCAGCTTTTCAGCTCACAGCCCGACATATACCAACAACAACACAAAAGCATAGATAGCACAGACGTTAAGGTGGCGAGGCGTGATTGCGGGTGCCGCTCAGGTGGGTCCACCTCCCTGCAGCGGCGCTGCAGACCACGCCCCGCCACACACATTAACCAGGTAAAATACATATTTAGGCAGAATTTTGTAAATATCTATTTTTCATTTTTCAGCAGCATAGTGCTTTTTTCCAATTAGTTTTTAAAAGTCAGGTCAAGGCTCCAAAAGCCCAAAGGCGATATAAGGGTGGCGGCTCACAACAGTTTTTGTTTGCTACATGGATCATTTTAGTTCAGCTGGGTATCTTTCCTTTTGTTATATTTCTTTAAGAGTTCAAAATGTGTTAATTACATAAGGTAAAAAATAAAGGTAAAAAAACAATATATACAGTGTTATCTTCATTTTAGATGTCAAAAAGTATTTGCGGCTCCCAGTGTTTTCTTTTCCGTGGAAACTGGTTCCAAATGGCTCTTCGGGTCTTAAAGGTTGCAGACCCCTGCTCTAGGGTAACAGTGCAAATTGATTATATTTCCCACATTTGTCTATTTCATCTTATCGTTGTTAATTTCATTGCTGTTGTTTAGCCCTGCGACAGACTGGCGACCTGTCAAGGGTGTACCCCGCCTCTCTTCCTATGACTGCTGGGATAGGCTCCAGCACCCCCCACAAGTGGAAGCGATTGGATGGATGGATGCTGTTGAGAATTATGCCTGTGAACTATTAATATTAAAAAAGTAAATAAAATATCTAACTTCCTTTTGTGGTGCACCAGCACACTGTTCTATTTTTGCACTCTGGTCCAGCCTTTGGCCAATTTCAAATTTCCGTCTATTCAATTTTTTGTCTGTACTGTAAGCCCACTCTTTGTCTTGTACGGTATGTGTTTTATTTTACATGTCTTTCTGTCTTTCAGTTATGCCCACATATATCTGTTTGTTTGGTTTTGTTGATTCATTTGATATGCCACCTACCTGCTATGGACTGCAGCTGAAAATTAGCTCTGCTGAATCTGTTGTTTGCCAAAAGGGGAAGAATGGCGATGATGCAGTCTTATTATTTGAAAAAAAAAAATGTTGACAGGAACCAAAGGTGTACATGTCTGTTTTAGTTGATCAAATGCTTGCAGCTGCATAGGATACACAGGTGCACATCCAAGTGAGAGTAGTGATAGTACTATTGTGCTATTCCTGGCACAGAGAGTGAACCACTCAAGACCTAAAGTAAATAACGGTTCACTTTTTTATTAATTTTGTTACACAGTAGCTTTCAACAGGTTCTGGAGTACCACAGTGTGTCAAACCTGCCATACTTTAATTTTACTGTTAGTAAAAGATAGATTTGCCATTTAAAATGACCAAAGCTAAAAAAGGCATACCATTTTAGTTTCCCACAACAAAATCCCAGATTCAGACGCCAAATTAAAAAAACTATTACCTCCAGCCAGGTGACCCCTCTATGACCCTCCATCAAACCTACCCAAGTTGGATGAGGCTCTGCCCTGTGCTGCTCTGTCTTGCAGTTCCTGAGCAATTTCTAGCTGGTTTTGGTGGTGCTGACGAGCCCTCTCCAAGTCCTGAACCGAACAAAAATAATGCATTTTTATCAGACTGTGATTCATTATTTTGTAGTTATTTGTTTTTCAGTTAACTACACCTTTATAGTTATATACCAACCTGCATGCATCGGGCAGCGTGCCCCAGACCAGCATATGCCCTCATCTCAATTGCTCTGTCGACCAGCTCTTGGGCCAACTCCAGCACTCTTGTATGGTACGATATGGCCTTGTCAAAGTCCCGCTGGGAGTGGTAAGCGCTCCCCAGGTTGCTGTACGCTCGTGCCTCCTCACGTCGGTTCTCCAGACTCTGCCAAACAAACCACCATTTCACCGTCACTAAGAAATTACCTTTGTGGTTATTTATTGGCATGCAATGGAATTTCCACAGAGATCACAACATTTATATTTTCTTTTGCTATCCCAGACAGTTAAAGATGAACATATTGCTAAAATGATCCTTTAGTTTATTTAAGCTAGGTTCTCAGGAAATCATTATCCTGATATAAACTGTGTAAATCTATGTGTTGTGTGAATGTCTAAGAAAGAAGAAGAAGAAATCAAAACCATTGTTGTATTAGTGAGTGAGTTAGGCATTCATAATTCTGTCCTTGGAATCGTTTGCCATTTTTGCAAACGATTCCCTTATCGATTCCAGTCGCCCCGAATGACGTCACCACGTTGCGGAGCGTCATTTACCTGGCAGGAAACATGGCGGCTCAAACGCTAAAAAGTTTGGTTATACTTTACGAGAACGGATGACAACAGGGCAACTTGCAATACTTGCAAAGTAGATATTTCATTTAAGGGAGGAAACACTACGAATATGCAAAAGCATTTGCTCACAAAACACGCGATAACCTTAAATGAATGTCGTGTTTTTAATTCCGCTCCGGACTCGTGAATCTCAACCCAGCAGCGGCGGTAACGTTTGCACGTCCTCTCCCGTTAATACGGCAGGTAAATAATCAACTAACAGTGCATATTATGTTAGCGCGATCTGCCTTATCACAAAACCTGCCATTACTGTGCATTTAGGTGACCATGATGAGAGAGACAGACAGAGTCTGGCTGGCTCAGATGCTGGCAGTTCTTGCTACAGTCTACCGGTAGCGTCTCCTTTCAGGCCAGGATAGACGAATGTCACCGAGCTGTGACTAAGTTTGTGGTAAAAGGCTTGCACCCATTTGCCACAGCAGATGCCCCCGATTTTCGGTAAGTGAATGTGTTTAATTGTAGGCAGGGACATTATTGGATATTCTTGTGTAATTGCTACAGAAGAATATTTATTTTATTATTTTACATTCACAATTTTTTTTCCTGGGGACCCTGTGACACCCCATTGAAGAGCTGTAGGTTGGATCTGTTAAGATCTCACTGTTGGGTTTGTAAGGCCATGTTACTCCTAAATTTCTATCTTGTTCAAAGAGAAGATATAAAACAAAGATCTAAGCTAATTGACCTTAGTGTTCTCCTTTTTAAAAAAAAAAAAAATCGATAAGAGAATCGATAAAGAATCGAATCGTTAAACAGAATCGAAAATGGAATCGGAATCGTGAAAATCTTATCAATACCCATCCCTAGTCAAGAGTTGCTTTTTGTGAATTAATTAAGTAGTTACAATAAAATAAATCTATTAACAGAATGTGAAGGAACAACTTATATATCCCAAACAAATGTAATGCTAAAAAGATATCAGCTAAAGCTTTAGCTGGGCTATACTTTTGTGTAATATATCCTTTTACCGGAAAATGGTGCAGATTTAGTCAAATCTTTTGTGGAAATGTGGGCAGGACTAAGAAAAAATATCAAAAGTTTACAAAATAGCAGCACAGATCTCAAAACACCAAAGGTTAAATAGAAATACTGTTGCCTTGTCATGGTTAAAATATGCAGAGCTTAAATTAAAACTGCACCTTTTAAGAGATGAAAACCAAAGAAAAACATATTGGTAATGTAATATGAATATATTACATTACCACTATACCTTTGCAATGTCCAGATGCTGCTCATGGCATTGGACAGCATTGGTGAAGTCTCCCAGCGCAGTGTACACAGCACCCATGTTGCCTAGCTGGCGAGCCTCGGAAAGCTTGCACTGACTTTGCCGTGCCAGCAGCACGCACTGTTTATGACTGGCAAGTGCATTAGGGTAGTCACCAATAGCTGTGTACACATGACCCAGACTGCTTAGAGCACTAGATGCAGCCTGAAATCACACATGCACAACATACATACATTGATCAGTGTTCAGTAAAAACAAACAACAACAAAAAGGTACACAATAATTCACATGCTTATAATAAACAGGAACACAATCATGTAGACCAGAGGTGGCAAAATAAATGTACTTCATGGACCATACACAGACCAATTTAATCTTAAGTAGGTTTGCCAGTAAAATAAGTGAAAAAATTCTTTTACATTTTTACATTCTTAAATTTTTCACACTTTCAGTTTTAATTGTCCATCCATTTACATAAAAGATAATGAGCAGCCAGAAATGTATTCAGAAAAATAAGATCAGTTTCAATTGATATCAGTTATAATTTTTGAAGAAAAAAAAAGGAAGCATTGTCTAACATGCCAAATAACTAATCACTTCCTTGTTATGTTGATAGAAACTATAATCCTGTCTGTGCAATTAGCTTTCCTTCAAAATGTAATTTGTGTTTACATTTTATAAACACAAATTACATTCTGTTTTTATTTTCTGTTTCTGCTGCAAATCAGCTGTATAAAGGTGTCATTTCTGGGTAAGAAAGGGATAGTTCAGGGAGAATGGAAAAGGAGGCAGGATAAGCAAGTGAGGAAAACAAGCATCACCTCCTCCCACCTCAAATAAAGTCTTGCCAATGGAGGACACGCACATCTTGGTGGCGCCATGAGTGAAAGCTCATCTTTCACATCTTATTTAGGCCCTGCTGTGAGAGTGTGACCCTCTGCCACCACCACCTCAGCTTTGTATCAGGTTCTAGCAACCCTATTATTACTCTGTTTTAGTTAACACATGAGACCCTTTTATAGCTCCTTGAGCTGCCTAATGTTTTCTAGCACCCCTCATCCTGCTAATTACAGAGCTTCTTCAGGCATAATACCATGCAAATCAAGATGAGGGTTTCATCTTAAGCTCGCTCATTGCTGTGTTCCTGCCTGCATGTGCATGAAAATAAGAACTCATGTCCACACACACACACTAGTACTGCCAAAACGATTATTTTGATAGTCGACTAGTCACCAATTATTTTTGCGATTAGTCAACTATTCAGATCATGCATCCATTGGATGTAAAACCTACAGGTTATTGCACCAGCATGCATCTGCTCTTATATAACTATCATTAGCTTACAGCTTTAAATGTTTAAGGTATGTGCTAACTAAAAATAAAGACAAGATGATAGTTTATTAAATTTTAATGAAATTTGCAGATTGTTTCAGTGAAGTTTAATAAACTCAGCCGTCTGCTCCTTGCTATCTAAAATATAACAGGACACCGAAGTATATTTTTGAGCCTCTCACACTTCTGATAATCAGTTGTCTGCTTGACGTTTATTCAGTGGTGTAAAAACAATAACTTTAATCTTAGCCTTGAACCCCGACTAGCTATCGAGCTGGTGGATAACAGACGTCTCCGAAAACATCAGAGCGCTTTTGAAAATATGTGGTGTCTTGATAAACTAAGCAGATATTTGAGGTTTACACAGCTACATTCTCGCCTGAAAATATGTTAAACGTTTATTTTGTGACCCAGAAAGAATAATAAGAGTAATATTAAAACTAACTAGCTGCCACCATTTTTGGAAACTGAGCAGGGCCGCGCTATGAATTCTGGGATAGGTCGGGCCACAAAGTATACACCCGACCCATCCTTCAAATCTGGGGAAACAAAGGGTGCATTTGTTGGCCGCATTTGTCAGTCTTCGTCGTGTCGCTGTAACGTAATCGGCCTACAACAGCTACAATACCGGACACTGCTTCTCCTTCTTCAGGGTTTAATGGCAGCTGCCATCCTCTGTTTCAGTCCATTATTACACTCTTAAATCTTACTATTATTTCCTGCGTCTTTTGGGATCTTACAAAGCTTCAAACGATGCGTCGACTATTAAATTAGACGATTTTAATAGTCAACGTAATCGTGAATAGTTGACTAATTGTGGCAGCCCTAACACACAGACACGGATTGTCAGATCCATGTCAGATAGTCTTGTCTGCTTCTCAGATTTGACAGAAAAAAACTGAGAAGAAATGTGACCCACTCACTACATTTTTGCCTTCGTAATTTAAAAGCGGCCTACTGATTCATAACTAATCTAGAGATTATTGGGATTGATCTGTTTGCTATCAATGGAGGCATATGAAAAAGATGTGAGGTGTGAGAAACGGTTTGTTTCAAATTAAACAAGAGAATGAGACAAGAGCAGCAGTGTGTACTGACATATCTCTTATTAATTAATGTATCTATACATGACATTTGCTTGTTAATAGATTGTATATACAGTTGGACCACATGACAGATCCCAGAAGTAAGGGAAATATATACCAGATATGGGTGCACCTATCTTGGTAAGTCCTCAGTCATGCAGGCCAAGAGGCCTCGATGAACCCCTGGCAACCTATAGTCACTAGCAAAAAAATATGTATTCCCCACTTGGGTGGCAAGTGGTTGGTGGAGATCGCTGTCTACTGCTGGGTGAAACTGATCGCAAAGGGTGCCATAACAAAAACCTCTTTGATTGCTTGATTTAGTAGCAGACTCACAGACTAGTGGAATTGCAATTTGCATGGAAGATACCAAATTTTCTACAAACACTAATTGTAGACACCGAACAGCACAAATGCAAGCCAGAAACGGAGAACACCATGTTAGACAATAATAAACCAAAAGATTTCAAATTGTATATACAGTGGGGCAAAAAACTATTTAGTCAGCCACCGATTGTGAGAGTTCCCCCACTTAAAATGATGACAGAGGTCAGTAATTTGCACCAGAGGTACACTTCAACTGTGAGAGACAGAATGTGAAAAAAAAATCCATGAATTCACATGGTAGGATTTGTAAAGAATTTATTCGTAAATCAGGGTGGAAAATAAGTATTTGGTCACCTCAAACAAGGAAAATCCCTGGCTCTCACAGACCTGTAACGTCTTTTGTAAGAAGCTTTTCTGTCCCCCACTCGTTACCTGTATGAATGGCACCTGTTTGACCTCATCATCTGTATAAAAGACACCTGTCCACAGCCTCAACCAGTCAGACTCCAAACTCCGCCATGGCCAAGACCAAAGAGCTTTCGAAGGACACCAGGAAAAGAATTGTAGACCTGCACCAGACTGGGAAGAGTGAATCTACAATAGGCAAGCAGCTTGGTGTGAAAAAATCAACTGTGGGAGCAATCATCAGAAAATGGAAGACATACAAGACCACTGATAATCTCCCTCGATCTGGGGCTCCACGCAAGATCTCATCCCGTGGGGTCAAAATGATCATGAGAACGGTGAGCAAAGATCCCAGAACCACACGGGGGGACCTGGTGAATGACCTGCAGAGAGCTGGGACCAAAGTAACAAAGGTCACCATCAGTAACACACTACAACGGCAGGGAATCAAATCCCGCAGTGCCAGACGTGTTCCGCTGCTGAAGCCAGTGCATGTCCAGGCCCGTCTGAAGTTTGCCAGAGAGCACATGGATGATACAGCAGAGGATTGGGAGAATGTCATGTGGTCAGATGAAACCAAAGTAGAACTTTTTGGTATAAACTCAACTCGTCGTGTTTGGAGGAAGAAGAATACTGAGTTGCATCCCAAGAACACCATACCTACTGTGAAGCATGGGGGTGGAAACATCATGCTATGGGGGCTGTTTTTCTGCCAAGGGGACAGGACGACTGATCCGTGTTAAGGACAGAATGAATGGGGCCAAGTATTGTGAGATTTTGAGCCAAAACCTCCTTCCATCAGTGAGAACTTTGAAGATGAAACGAGGCTGGGTCTTCCAACATGACAATGATCCAAAACACACCGCCCGGGCAACAAAGGAGTGGCTCCGTAAGAAGCATTTGAAAGTCCTGGAGTGGCCTAGCCAGTCTCCAGACCTCAACCCCATAGAAAATCTGTGGCGGGAGTTGAAAGTCCGTGTTGCTCGGCGACAGCCCCAAAACATCACTGCTCTTGAGAAGATCTGCATGGAGGAATGGGCCAAAATACCAGCTACTGTGTGTGCAAACCTGGTAAAGACCTATAGTAAACGTTTGACCTCTGTTATTGCCAACAAAGGTTATGTTACAAAGTATTGAGTTGTATTTTTGTTATTGACCAAATACTTATTTTCCACCCTGATTTACGAATAAATTCTTTACAAATCCTACCATGTGAATTCATGGATTTTTTTTTTCACATTCTGTCTCTCACAGTTGAAGTGTACCTCTGGTGCAAATTACTGACCTCTGTCATCATTTTAAGTGGGGGAACTTGCACAATCGGTGGCTGACTAAATAGTTTTTTGCCCCACTGTAATTTGAAGACAAACAGTTGACATTTCCAGTTTGTGTGACATTCTTCAGTTTCAGTAATTTAATGAATAGTTGATGATTACCTGTAGACTACTTAGCGTCTTTCATACAAACTATGGCTGATTATGGCAATCTGCTAGCAACCAAAGCAATCACAACAAGGTTTTCAGTGTGCCAGCATATATCTTGTTGGGATCAATTTTACTGATGGCAAGCATTCTCCAGCAAACACTTGGAACTGGTTGGGGAACACAGGCGATTGCCAAGCAGTTTCTATGCCTGTGTGACTGGGACCTCACTTTATTTAAACTAGAGAGTATTCTGTGGTGAAAGCAAGGAGTGACATTAGTCCTGGGTCTGAAAAGTAAAGATAACACTGAAGTGCCTATATCCATTTGTATTTGTCCCAATGACCAGCCGGGGGTGACGACTCTAATTGAAATATGCTATATAAAAGTCTATGAAAGAAAAATCCCTCTAATTTTCATCGGGTTTATGAACACAGTCAACACTTTCCTGGTCAGTCTAAGATCTTAACAATAAGATATTTATCTAATTGAATAAGCACAAAATTCATTTTGTAAATTATGATCCTAAATAGAGTCCAACAGCCATTAAAGCATGGCAACCTTGAGGATTGATCAACTTTCCTCAAGTGCTTACTAACTGTGCTATATCAAAGTGGCTACTTTACTCTTTTACACGCAGTCTGATTATGTTGTGTACCATGACTTACACAATGTTATGTTATTCTGAATTTATGCCACAATTGAATTACATTGAAAAAAAAAAAAAAAAGGTTTTAGTTTTTATTTATGTGATGTATATTTTTATGTTCATTTATGTGCATATCTGTGAACACACAGTGAGAAGTAATAATCAATAAACCCTGTCCGAAGGTAAAACCTCACACAGTAAGAACCATTTCTTTGGTGCATTCACAGTGAAAGTAATTAAGTTTAGAGGCCATCTGAGCACAAACAACAGCCTGTCTTTGATTCAGATACACACACACGCACACACAAACTTAAAAAGTAAAAT